>NC_041050.1:31502488-32102488 GCF_900634775.1 Gouania willdenowi | reverse complement strand
AATGAATTAATTAGTCACCCCCCACCCATTAAAAAGGCAGAAACAAGCAGGGATGATAAAGTAACTCACCCATTAGCCATGTTTGGGAGGCTGATTTTCAATGGTAAGCCCACACATCTCATCAAATACGATCTGCTTTTCTCCCTCTTTTTCATTGTGTAAAAGTCTGGTTTGG
Organism: Gouania willdenowi; assembly: GCF_900634775.1. NCBI lineage: Eukaryota > Metazoa > Chordata > Actinopteri > Blenniiformes > Gobiesocidae > Gouania > Gouania willdenowi. The sequence continues at coordinate 32,102,313 of NC_041050.1, read as the reverse complement.
ATTAGTCTTTATTGTCTGTTCCACACAGACGACAACAATTCTTTTTCCTTAACAAGCTACGTAAAAACTTCTTATTACAAACATTCAAAACATTCATGAAAATGCATTGTTGACAAGGCATTTCTGCTTATAGAGGGGTTTTGGTATTCGCGAGGAAATGAAAATAGAAAAAAGACAAACTTTACTGTCATCTAAATACATGTACACACAGTATTAGGGGTGGGAACCTCTGGGTACCTCACAATACAATACGCGATACAAAGCTCACAATATGACTATACTATAATTATCGATATATTGGTCAGAAATCAATCTACGATCATCTGACATAAGAAAAAAAGATTAAGTGAAAAAATACAATTTTTATTTCATATCTCTGAAAGACAATAAATTGAGAAAGTGTCCTATGAACAGTGACACTATTTTAGTGCAACATTACTGTAAATAAGTGTCAACAAACCAATGTAAATGAATAAGTGTCTCCAATAGTGCTTTCTGTAAATAAAAAATAGGGTCTTTCTTACCAGTGACACCATTATAGTGCAATATTCCAGTAAACAATATATTGGTTCCTTCAACAAACAGTGACAACATTTCTGTGAAGACGTACCTGTACATTTTAGTGAAAAAGCAGAAAAGGTTTTGAAAAAATAAATAAATCGATACTTAGCGCGAGCATATCGATCGTGCGAAAAAAAATTAAATTCGCGATATGTCGCCGTATCGAGATATCGTCACACTCCTACACAGTATACAGGCCAAAATTCTGTTGCACGGCTTTGGATTGGATAAAAACAATTAAAACGGTAAAAAACAAAACGAAACTCTAAGACCAAAGTGTACAAATAAAATGTTATTATTTCAAAAATAAGTGCAAAGTCATGGTGTATATATGATTTTAGGTGGAGTTTTCCTTTACTCATCTCTGGGAAGAATTGACACAAGTGTGCTTGAAGCCACTTTGTGAGGTCAGGTTGATGAAATGCTCATCTGCTAAAAATCACTGTTTTTATTCATCCTGGTGTTGTTATTGATGTTCAGAAATTGAGAGGCAAAAATCATTCCATACATACATCATTCGTCTCTAACATAGAGAAGAAAAAAAAAAGGGACCAAAACACAGTATCTGTTTCCAACTCTGCATGTGACACTGTAACAGATACAGAGCAAATATATGGCGTGACACCTTCATTCTCTATCCATCTGCATTTATTTCAGGTTAAAAAAAGTTACCATTTATGGAACATTATTTATTTGTAACCTTTTCTGTTGTTCAAACTCAAAATATCATGTTGTGCGGCCAATAATAGCAATAACAGTAATTGCACATTAGTGTGCTATACTTTTAAGAGTGGGTGTGTGACGCTATACAACAAAATGTGAGATTATTACTTAAAATCGTGTTTCTAAAGTTTAAATAACAGAGAACTTAGGAAACAAAATGTAAGCATAATAAGGAAATTATCCAATTTCAAATTTTATCAGTCGCACCATATGACATCTTTTAAAGCCACAACTAATTCATTGAGATGAACAAAGACTAAAAGCACTTAATTCAAAGACAAATTGTAAAAACATCTGCAGTAGATTTTCTTATTTTTGCCATTTTAAAATTAGCCTGTTAAAAATCCTTAAACGTCATTGACCCACATGACAAAGGGATGAATCTGATACTATTGTGGGCATGTAGGAATCGTACTTTGCATAATGTTAAATATATCATTCAGTCAGGTCAAAGGCCAGCATATTAGGGCCAGAAAGGGACTTTGTAGGAACAGTAACAAGGAAGAACAGGTGGTATCACTTCATCATTTTCACAGTGCAACAATAGGCCAGTCTACAGGGAGAAGCAGGAGCAGAGTTTTCAGCTTGAGCCCCTTTAGAACCCATTCCTAGAAAATACCACTTTAATGCTCCTCTGTGTAGTAGACGCAGGGTGAAATGAAAAGGGACGTGCGTGTCTTCTGCAGACCAGTTTCTCTAGTCTCCTCCATATCATGATTAACCTCGCTTTGTGCTCCTATGCAGCCACAGCCTCTTCATTGTATGTTTATCAGTCATGCACACATCATTGACTTCATCCACCTCTGGCTATAAACTTATCAGATGCTAAGAAAAAAGGTCAGCACAATCCAAATTTCAGTTTTAATTTACACCAAAAAACCGTAACGTTTCGGGCTGAATGTCACGGTTTTTTGGTGTAAATTAAAAGTGAAATTGGGAGCTAACCACGCAGTTGTGCGGACCTTTTTCTTACCATCTTTGGACCTTTTGATCCAGCACACTGCCTCAAAAAAAAGGGAAGTGCGTGTTTTTTGATTGTGTTATAAACATTATCAGAAAAGTGGTTCCCAAACTTTTCACATTCCCGGACCCCTTCAGACATTTAACCTGAAGCCATGTACCCCTACCCTGCTGTACAGTTAAAAAACATAAAAATGTAATGCAGTGAGTTTCAACCTTGGCGTTAGGGCTGGGTGGTATGACCAAAAATGTATATCATGGTAATTTTTAAAATTCTAACGGTTTCACGATTTATGACGGTATTTTTTTTTCATGCATAATCAGGTGTTCACAGCATTTTCTACTGGTTGAGAGATGAATTACTGCAGTAGATTGACTTAGGATGCTCTATTTTTTTGGTCATGATGAGTGAATATTGTAGAATAATTCTACACTTGTAGTAATACAAGTTTACAACAGCAGCCCAATGGCTCCTTGCTGCGCTAGCTTAGCTTGATTTCTAGCTTTAAATGCTGCATACTCAGTGGTGTGGTGGTTTCTTATGGTGAATAAGGTAGCGTTTTGTTTGCAGCTCCACCAGGACTTATTTATGTGTTATAGGAGTTACAAATTGCGATCCTTTGCTCTGATTTTTTGTGGATTAAGGTCGAACTGCCGACATACTAAGCTAACCGTGCCTCCGTGGCATGCGCACGCAGACACATGCTTACATGCAGCTTCAGAGCTTTCAATTATGTCTTTGTTATCCATTTACACGTATGATTTACACCACAACTACCACCAGAGCCCTACTGTTGACCTTCCTATTTAGAAGTGCAACGATGAAAAGGGTCCGGTCTGAAACACGGCGCAGCGTAGCGTTCCAAAAGTTGTGTAATCAAATACACCGGTACGGCAGTATATTAAAAATTCATAACATAACAAAAATATATACCGGTATTCGGTATTAACCGGTATACCGCCGAGTCGTGACCCCACATTCGGTCAGAAATGTCTACTAATTTATGATAATAAAAAGAATACTGACTGAAAATGTATGTAAGTCTTCGGAGGCACCAAAAAATTGTGATATTAAAATGGGGTCCCAAAAAAGTTGGGAACCAGTAACCACTGATGTAATGTTACATACAATGTAGCCCTACAGTGAAATTTGTCTCTGCTGGTTAATTTATATTGTAATTTCCAATTTTTATTTTTTATTCATGTACCCCCTATGACAATTTGCGTTCCCCACTTTGGCAACCTAGGCATTAGAACATTTCATTTTAAACTTTTGTGTTTTTTGTAAGGGTAAAAAGGAGTTTTATCAAAGCCAATCACCTAATCTCTTAATATCTAGCTAGATTCTAAAAAAAAAAACAAATGCTAGCACTTCAAACCAGGAGACCCTCCTCCCCCAAAACATACAAGACCACAAAAAGGGACTGCGGTAAAGTCATAAATTAATAGAAAGATTTCCATTTCACAGAGCAAGTACCTTGACACATTTTCATTGTCTTTAACATGATATTGAATGAGTGTCAGAATCCAATTAACTAAAGCAAATAGTCTCCTGCATCAGGGCTTCTATTGCACTAAAGCCGTAACACCAGCAGCAGCAGCAGCAGAGACCGGCAGGAAGGATCAATAGAAATCGAGTTGAGGGTAGTGAGCAGGGGGCCCTTCATTGTGCTACAAACCACGTTGGGCGTCTTGGTTTCAATGGTGGTGTGTGTGTGGTGTGTGTGTGTGTGTGTGTGAAGAGGAGTGCGTTAGAGAGAGGAGGGGGTCTGCTGTGTAACAAAGTGCTGGTCCAGCTCTAGAGGTAACCCTACACCACAGCAGCCATAGCTCCTCCCTCATCACAGTCTGTATACATTTCACAAGGTCAATGTTTACAATATTCACACACACACACACACACACACACACACACACACACACACACACACACACACACACACACACACACACACACACACACACACACACACACACGCACACGCACACGCACACGCACACGCACACGCACACGCACACACGCACAGAGCAGAAGTACTTACATTAATGTACTGTACTTTTATGTGTACTTGTACTTTTTTGAGCATTTCTAAACCAGTAATTTTATGTCTACTTATGTACGTTTTAAGTTAATTAATTACATTTCTACACCCAACCGTTACAGAGTAAATTATTATTTTTTTTCTTTTAAAATGATCAACGGACATTGTGAAACCACAAAAAAAATGAAATGACCAGACAACAATCAAATGCATCACATCATAGCCGACCAATCAGATTAAACGTAATGCTCAGCGCCAAAACAGCATTGAATGGAGGTTATTTTCTCAGTTTTAGAGTTCATAAATGTATCTATACTTAGAGCCAGATATTTTTTTATTATTTTGAATTTAACGAATTGGTGTTTTTTTTTTTTTAGAGAAAGAATTGTACCTGTTGACAAACCTTTTATTTTCTGAAAATAAATTAAGTTCCAATTGTGCAAGATTTGGTCTCTTCCTTTTTAAGTTTATACATGAGATGTTTACTGTATGTAAGGGAAACATGGCAAGATTTATTACCAACAATAATCGTGGGGGGTGAAAATAACTAGTTACTTTTACTTTGAGTACTGTGAGCCACGTTGTACTTGTACTTGAGCACAAATTCAATCAAGTAACAGTAATTCTATTTGAGTAAGATATATCAGTACTCTGATCTTCAGTTACAAAAGTACACAAAAAGCAGTGCTCGAGAAAGAGTCAGAAATGAAAGTATGTCTACACTTCGAGAGCACAATGATGCCATTATTGTGACACATACATTTTCTCAACTGTGAGTCATCTGCCATGGTTTTTCAGCACAGTGTGAGGCTTGCATTGAGCAGGACAGCAGTGAATCCACAGCCAAAGGGAAAAAGCAGAGTTAAGCTGGATTGGCTGCCCGAGGAAGGCTTCCCCACCCTGGCAGATGAGATCCCATTATCAACCAGACGAGAACTCCACCTCCAGGATTTCACAGCTCCTCTGTTTATCACATGGCTCTGTCAAGTTGGGCACCATTAACTGATAATGAAAGGAGACAACCGGTGCAGTTACAAGCAAAGCACTCCACATTCTACAGGCCTAAGCATGTATCTGGGAAGCTGACTGTGTCTATTCAATTCTGTTCAGCATTCAAACAGCCCATCACAATAGCTTTTTCTCTGAGCACTCCTCTTCCCCACACCACAGCTATAGTGCCTTCGATCCAGACGGAACAAAAGCTGGTTAGTCTGTATCTGTTGGAGATAAATATAAGAGGGCTGCACAACGCTAGAAACCAAAACGAGACACTGAAGACTTGTGTGAAGAGACCGTCACATTAGGAATTGTAATAAAAATACACAAATCCAGACGATTTATATACGATGTATATCAGGGGTCACCAACATTTCTGAAACTGTGACCTACTTCATTGGTACTGCATAGTTCAAAGGGCTACCAATTAAAAAAAAACTACTTAAATACTACATTTTCACTTTATATAAAAGGTAAAATGATAAAGGAGGCTAGAAGTAACATAAAAAAGGTAGGAAGTAGAAGACTGGCAGTTGACAGTCAAAACATACCAGGAGATTAAAGTAAATTTCCTGAAAAACAGTTGTCGGAATAAATTAAACCTTAACATATTATTCAAAAAGAAGACAAAAAGAACTTGCTGGAATTATAACGCGAAAGTCAAGGAAACATCAAAGAGATCAGCAGACGCCTCTGAAGAGGACTGGCAGTTGACAGTCAAAACGTACCAGGAGATTAAAGTAAATTTCCTGAAAAACAGGTTTCAGAATAAATGAAACCTTAACATATTAAAAGGTGGGAAAATGATGAGGTTTCAACATGAAAAACTTTGCAATTATGCAATTGTTTCCTTTTCATTACATTTTATTGAAAATCCACCTTGTGTTAAAATATATATATATCTTATATATAATATATCACTATATCAACACAGCCACTTCATTCCCATCAAAGATCATTTCTACATACCGTACTCAGCATTCAACAGAACACATGCTGACAAAATGGGAAACAGAATTGACTACTGAAATATCAAGTAATGATTGGTAAAATATGTGACAGAACCACCAAACAACCGCTGCTTCTCAAAAAAGGAGGGAGTTTTCGTGGGAAAAACCTGATCCGTTCCAAGCTGGAGAAATTGTGGATGAGTAAATGTTAATCATAGACATCTATTCTGGAAGTGTTCAAAAATCAGTAACTACTGGAAAAACATAAATACAGAAATAATTACAAAAAAAAATGGGAAAATATACCATTGAATGTTAATATACTGCATAAATATTTGTTAAGAGTGGCATGTAAAAATAAAACTATAGCAAAGAAAGTGGTACCAAGCTGACCCCCCAACTATGGAACAATGGATCCAGACTATTGAAGAGATCTATCTAATGGTGAGTCTGACTCACATATTTTCATTGTATTTTTATTTTGTTTTAAATTTATTTATTTTGTTTTTCCTTCTAATTTTAGGATTATTCAAAAACAAATAAAACAAAAGTTGCCAAAAAAAAAAGATAATTTCTACAACTATCTGGTACTAAATGAAAGGAGTGTGATACCATTGCCGAGTCCAACGCCTTCCCTCCTCCGTCTGACTATGCTCTATTTATGGTCTGCAGGATTCTGTAGCCACTTACACTCATTAAAAATGAATACTTAGCAAAAGATGTGGCTGACACAAACTGTTTGCTTTAGCCTGATTTCTCCACGCTCCGAGGGAAAACAAGCCACTCAGAGGGAGCACACACAGAGCGCGCACGAGAGAAAGAGAGAAGAGAAGAAGAAAAAAGAATTTAAAAAATGCTCTGCAATACAAATAAGTCAGCCAGTAGCTGAAACAACAGAAAAAGTGACATGCATGACTGAGCCAAGTCTGCGAAAAGCCTTGGCAAGCGTCGGGAGGCCTTGGCCTCTTAAGCACTCATATCTAGTAACTTCATTTAATACATTCACCAGGGGATGAGCAGACAAGTTGAAGGGGGAAAAAAAAGGGATCGAGAGAAGAAAACAGAGTTGTAAAGCAGGAGGAGGCTGAGGTTGTGGTGGCAGTGTGGGTGTACTTCAGAAGCCCTTAGTGCAGTGTAATCACTAACTCTGCTGGTGCCAAAACACATTTCACACAAAGAGAAGGAAAACTGTGCTAGATGTGAAACTATGTTACCATGATTATTATAATACCAGCCAGGCAGGTATTATCTGAAGAAGTCCTTTTCGTCTCGCGTTAGAATTTGAAAATGCACTTCCTAGTGGTGCTGTAAAGTCATGACTGTCTTCAGCACACTTACTATATCCATAAAGAACAAAGGCTCTCTGTGACTGCAGCTTCAAGTTACTGTTCCTCATACTGAGCGCTAGCCGCTAAGCCCTCCCCTTTCACTGCTGGCTGGGGGGAAAAAAGTCAACTTCAAATCATTTATTGCCCCTTTTTTTGCCTTCATGGATCCTAGTGAGAGCACTTTGTAAGTTGTGGGAACCCAAAGGGAAAATAAGGCGTTAAGACGACTAATTAAAACACAGACTTTGCCCAAAAGGGGTTTGAAAAAGGGGGGAAGCAATAAAACAATCCTCTTCTATCTTCTAACAAAGTAACTTGAGGAAATTACTCAACTACAGTAAATATGGTTAATGTAACACTTGTGGGAAACCGGGTTCAAAGACAGCAGAAGTTGTTTTAGATTTAAAGATATGCACCTGAAACAACGAAAGTCCACAAACTGGTTTTCCAAAAAAAAAAAAAAAAGCCATATTTAGTCAACAGTAATAATAACAACTTTGTTCACAAAGGCAAAAGCCTTATCACGATTGATGAGAGACTGAGAATAAAGACGTCCTTTGGAGACCATCCAACCAGACAGCTAGTATTAAACTACAACACTGCAAGCTTTATTTGCCATCTTTAACACAGTTGTAAAATTACTGGGGAAGTCAAAGAATGCTATTTCACTTTAGGCGATCCGTGCAAGGTCTAGCCTTGCATTGGTATCTTGTTTACATAGCTATTCACAGACACATTTGGCAGCCTTGCAATACTCTGAAAACCAAGACACTTGTAAGCTACATATGTCTAATCTCTCTGCCAAGCTACACAAGCTACTCTGGAGAGTGGATTCTGCTCGCAGCAGCCTTTCAGTAAAAAGTAATGCAGATTTTAAAAATGAATGTAAGTAAACTTAACTCCAGATGGAGGCAGCGGCCACCTGGCAGAACATGGATCGATACTTTCTCTTAAAAAATATAGCAGGTTGCTCATTTTACAAACATTTATCATCGATGTGTGCAAAAACAATTCACTCTTAGAAGATATATGCCTAACAAAAGTGCATTATTTTGCACCATATTTGTTTTATTAACTTTTAAAAATGTGACTACTACCGTTTTAAAACCTGTATTCCACCTTATTGAAATCACATGATTGATGACGTCACACACAACCATTAGCCTGTAAACATCCCATTGTTTTCTATTGGAGTGAAGCATTCAGCGTGCTTTTTAGATCATTTAGCAGCTTTTTTGGTCAAAATGACAATTTGTGCTGCTTTCGGTTGCTCGAAATCAGTGATTCTCAAAGGTTTTTGGCTCAAGTACCCCTTTCTCTGATTTCTGAATCCAAGTACCCCCTTTGTCCGGCTGCAACATTTTACTCAGAATTCTATGAAAAAACAACTATAGAGCATAATGATGGAATGAATGATTGATAACACACATTTTAAAGAATTGTATTTTGTAAATAAGTGGAATAGGATTTAGTGTCTCCTGAATAGATTATTTCTGTCCTGTCACTTCCTCCTGATGTGGGACCGACTGATCCTTTTATTTTCAGCTCATGTTCTATTCAAGATCATTTCTACCATCATTTTGTTGTCTGTTCTTTTTATTAATCAGTATATTTCTTTGTGTGTTTTTGGTGTCATTGAAATTATTTTCTCTCAGTGTGTGTTTTCGGTGTCGTTTGGTTGTTTCTCGTATTATTTTGTGTGTTTCTCTGTTATTTTTGTGTGATTGTGTGTATTTTTCTCACATTTAGTGCGTCTATGTTGTTGTGCTGCTGGTAATAGTGTTTTTTAGGGGTGTCCCAATCCGATATCGGTCTGATATTAGCCTGAAAACAAATATCGGATATCGAATTCAAATTTCCGGATTTTCCGATTTTTTTTATTTTTTATTCATTTTATTTAATTGTAGAATACTGTAGATAATATGTTGAAGGTTAAAAATTAGCATTCCACACTACAAAATAAGTCATTACTATTTTTTTATTAGTACTTTTCCCTCTTCGTGAGTGTGTTTTTGGTGTCATTTTGTGTGTTTCTGTTGTCGTTTTGTCAGTTGCTGGTAATAATTAGTACGATAATCATTTATAACTACAGATAAACAGTATAAAACACAATTTTTTAATGCTTTCATTTGTTCATTTATCTCTTTCCCCCTCCCACCTTCTCTCTCAAGTACCCCCGTAGTGCCATCGCGTACCCCTAGGGGTACATATACCCCCATTTGAGAAACTGCTCTAAATAATCAGGAAAAGTTAAAGATGTAGATGTTAACTTCTTTGGTTTACCAAAAGAGGATATTCTATGACCGCTGGGGGCGACAGTTCCAACTCTGCGGTTTGGTTGTAGACAATGAAGCAGAGAAAAAGAGCTCAGTGCGCTGACACGCTCTGGTGGCTAAAGTTAGCAAGTAATCACGGACTGTTGAAGATGCACAATCCCTGTGGATAGAGATCCTTCAACAGTCCATGATTTACTCAGATATTTCAAAGATATTAGGCCACATTTGTAAAAACGGTGGAGGATCCCTTTAATATAATGTTACACCACATCTGAACTCAGACAAAGAGAGAAGCCTACAATTTTCATTACATCGGACCTTGATGGAACCCAAAGCCACACATTCCTCAACTTAAATCTATATGCTGTGAAAAGTTACAATTTCACACACATACAATACCTCAGATGTTTTACTAAGCTCCTCATTCTCCACAGACATTCTTTGAGTCCTCACATGGAGTGTGTCTGTCTGATTGTCCAGGCAGAAACAGGGCCTCATTCATGTGAATAAAAGAGCAGTTTTCAGACTGTCGTGGCTGAGCTGAGAACAGGCTCAGGGGGAAGGAGACCATGTTTCCAAGAGAGAGAGACGCGTGGGTGCAGGCGATGGTGACAGAGAGGAAGTTTACATTTCAGGAAAATCCTCATGTGAACAAAGACACGGCAGGATCAACAAACAGTGCACGAGTGTGGTGGCTCTTGCTGGGTCTAGCTTGTAAAACCATGTTCCAGTGGAGGCAAAACTGTGATTAAACGTGATCAGCAGCTATCAAAGCAAATGAGGTCTGTGGCCCTGAATGACAGAGCTGAAGCGGCAGTTGGGGTGTGTGATTATCGTGTGCTTGCTCTCTCAGAGCTAATGTGCTCAGATAGCCAGAGGCATCTCCATTTCAAACATGGCACATGGTTCTCAGTCCACGGTACACTGCCACCCTGTGGACCCTGAGCATAAGTGCAGTTGTATGCCTTTAATTGTTAAAGTGGGGGAATGGATGAGTGATAACACACATTTTAAAGAATCTCATTTTGTAAATAAGTATTTAGTGCCTCCTGAATAGATTTATATCTTTTTTTTTTTATCATTTCCTGTCATTCCCTCCTGATCAGTTCTATCATTATTTTGTTGTTGTATGTCTATTCTTTTTATTATTCAGTATATTTTCTCTTATTCTGTGGGGTTTTGTGCATTGTTGGTATTATTTAAATTATTCTATCTGTGTGTGTGTGTGTGTGTGTTTTTGGTGATGTTTGGTTGTTCCTTACGTTGTTTTGTATGTTTCTCTGTTATTTTTGTGTATATCGTAGTGATCTTGTGTTTTTTTTTTTTTTTTTCTGTCATTTAGTGTGTCTTTGTTGTCATTTTGTGAGTTGCTGGTAATATTTAGCGTGATTGTAATTTTTAAATATAAATAAACATTATAAAACTCCATATTTTTAATGATTTAATTTTAAAAAAAATTCCCCCTCTCTCTCATGTACCTCCTTTAGTGCCATCGCGTACCCCCATTTGAGAAACGCTGCTCTAAATAATCAGGAAAAGTTAAAGATGTAGATGTTAACTTCTTTGGTTTACCGAAAGAGGATAATCTATGACCGCTGGGGGCGAAAGTTCCAACTCTGCGGTTTTGGTCGTAGACAATGAAGCAGAGAAGAAGAGCTCAGTGCGCTGACACGCTCTGGTGGCTGAAGTTAGCAAGTAATGACGGACTGTTGAAGACGCACAATCCCTGAGGATAGAAGTCCTGTTGGGTGGGAGTCCTTCAACAGTCGGTGATTTACTCAGACATTTCAAAGATTTTAGGCCACATTTGTAAAAACGGTGAAGGATCCCTTTAATATAATGTTACACCACATCTGAACTCAGAGAAAGAGAGAAGCCTACACATACCCCCATTTGAGAAACGCTGTGTTAAATGAAGAACAAAACTCAATGCATAAAATAATACTTATTGCTTGTGGTTGTTAAATATGTCGCAAAAAGCCCATAGTGCACCACGTCACACCTTCTGAACCAACATTTATTTTGAAATCAATTACTCTCTCTATGTCACGGGGAGTTAATGTATGGGTGTGTAAGCCCATGATTCACTCATCGAGGTTGCAGTTAGAAAACAATCACTGGAAGAAATGCTTTTTTTCTATTTATTGGTCTGAGGGAAAATGCTCTCAAGTAGGTAAAGGCTGTTTTTTTTTTTGTTTTTTTTTTTCAAGCTTAGACTTTTCCTCTTTTTCTCCCTCATTTGTCATGAATAACAGCAGAGAGAAGGCGTTTCAAAAGCAACAATCAGTACAGTCGGTGAAAAGGAGACCAAAGCCAAATTGTTGACGCTGTGTCAAGAAATCAGACTTTTTTTTTTGAGTTTTTTTTTTTTGAGCCAGCTGTAAAAATGTGTGGATGTCCAGTCAGAGAGCACCATTTAGAGATCAGTGCTAAGGTCAAGAAGAGACACTTAGCTGTGCTGAGGTCTCCTTCATTCCTGAAGTGTTCAAAAACCGTTCCACTGTGGGGGTTGATACAAAAAATAAAAAAAAATAGCTCTGCAGCGGCGTTAAAACAAGAGGCAACAACTGCATTAAGTTAAAAACATGCAAACCTTCTGTCGTCTTAAAGCCACATAATTCAAATGACTGGGAGTAGGTGGGAAGTAGCCTCATTAGTGAGAATGTATATTAGGGCCAGTCTCTGTGGTGCGCTGCAGCCCCTCAGGCATTACGTTCTCCTCTAAACAAACAACACAGGATGCAATAAAGACTCAAAAGCAATTTCAGCCACAAAGAAACCATGACGGTCAGTTTGAAATTTCTATTAACTGTTTTCACCACAATAGGTGCAGTAATGACATTCCCAGTGATGTTGTACAACTAAACAAGGAGACGTTGGTGTCGAGGAAATAATGAGACAATTTGGGGATTTTATTCAAGATGGAAAAACTATTTATTATCTAAAAATAACAAACGAATGGCTTTCTACATTGGAGGTATAAACCTCTGTTATTTATGGGTCTATGAACAGCTCTACAGTTATAATTAAATAGCCACTTCTTTTGATTTTTACTTTGGAAATAACGCCCGATTAAATCCTATAAATACAAATGTATCTTAAATCAACACATGTTTAGCTTTAATTGTTCTTTTTAAGCTTTTTGTAACTGTTATTTCAAATGGATGTATTTTAAATTATTTGAACCTTATTCATTTTGACAGTATTGCATATTATTTTCTTTTGGATTATGTTTTTATTGATTTCTTTTTACCTTTCGACCTGTCAGTATATATTGTAATATGCTATATTGTAAAGCACTTTATAGCCTAATGTCCTGATGTTGCCCTTTAACAGAGATGAACATCATGTCAGCATTCAGAAACATGGCCAATCTGAGCATTATTAAAGAAAAAAATTGTTTTCTTTTTTTTGCAGTTGGGTTTTTAGCCATTTTTTGTATTTTTCCTTCGTTTGGGGAATTTTTGTTGTCATTTTGTGTTTTCTGAGTCACTATGTGTGTTTGTTATTTTTGTGTGTGTTTTTGTTGTCATTTTGTGTATTTTTCATATACTGATATTTATTTCATCAATTTGTGTGTTTTTTATGTATTTCTTTTGTCATTTTGTTGGCATTTGGTGTGTCTTTGTCATCATTTTATATATTTATATATATTCAGAATAAGAATTCCTTTATTAATCTCAGGGGGAAATTGCTTTTGTTACAGTCAAAGTCATTTTGTGTGTTTTTCCGAGTCATTTTAATATTTTTTGTGATCAATTTATGCATTTTTGCCGTCAGTTTGTATTTTTGTTGTTGTTGTGTATTCTTCTGTCATTCCATGTCATTTCGTTGGTACTTTATGCATCTTTTGTGTCATTTGTTAGATCCGTTTTGTGTTTTTGTAGTCACTTTGTGCGTGTATATTTGAAACATTTATTCAGAATCATGAATACCGGTATATGCATTTAAAAAATAAGTCCATGGCTTGTGCCTAATATACCAGACTAATGTCCCAGACCTCCATATCTCTCCACAATGGTATTTAGTTTTTTGTATTTTACAAAATAAATGACAAATATAGTTTACCTCCACCTAAATGACTGTGGCGTAAGTTTCTGCTTACAAATTAAAGCACTAAATAAATCCAAGCTCTTGTCAAGAATCAATATGAGCTTTGCAAACAAACATGTCGGCTTAGAAAGTGGAGCAACATTTTGGTTGTTTTGTGTTTTTGCCTCAGTGTAAATTTTACAAATGATGGTGTGTACGGAAATATTCAGAATTGAGATTGGTAGGGGGAGGCTAGGGCAGACACGGGCAACTGTTATCACAAAGAGTGTTTGTTGTTAATTTCTGTACTTCTGTTGACATTTTGAGTATTTTTGTATCGTTTTGACAATTTTGTTGTCATTTTGTGTGTTTTTCCAAGTCATTTTGCCATTAGTTTGTATTTTTTTGTGGTGGTTGTGTAGTTTTCTGTCATTCCATGTAGTTTTGTTGGTATTTTGTGCATCTTTTGTGTCATTTGTTAGATCCGTTTTGTGTTTTTGTAGTCGCTTTGTGCGTGTATATTTAAAATATTTATTTAGAATCATAAATCCTGGTATATGCATTTCAGAATTAGGTTCTGTATAACAGGGAACACCTTTGATATGCATGTAAATACATGTCTGTGCTATGAAATAGCCCCCCTGTGGGAGACAGTTGGATGACAGATGAATCCCTGTTGTTGATATCTGATCCTGATCAAAGCCAGTGAACTCTTTAACCACGAACATTGGGGAATGGGAATAGACAGCAGAGGTTTGGTGTAGCCTTAGCTTCTTAAGTCAACTTTTGGAAAACGGATTGGTTGAAGGGAAAGATGGATGGGTCGTGCCGGGGTGAGTCGTAGCTTTCTCTGTTCCTGCACACATCAGCAGCAGGAGGGCAGATATGCGCCGAGGCCACAGCGAGCCAATTACCAAACTCATTAAGTAACCTGCTGGCTGGCTTTGAACTGCACTGCCAGTCCCTTCGATACCATGACTGTGCTCTCTGCCACTGTTGTGGGCATTCAGATAGGTGCTGCTGCTGTCACTCCTGCAATAACTGCAGCGACTCACGAGGGAACCCAAAAGCGGCAAAAACAGTAATCACACTTTTCACATCTGCTCATTGGAAGGAAAAGAAGCTCAAATGAAACTGTCATAAGATAATGGCAGATTGGCAGATGGGAGCTGCTGTATGGTTGCCAGAATGCAGCTGGGAAACAAAGGAGACGAGCATAAAGAGGAGGTCATGCTTACAGAACACACACCAAAAAATCAATCCATAAAGAAACACAACAATGGATTAACCTCAGTTAGAGGCGGAGGAATGAATCCACCCTGACAGGTTGGAGCTGTTCTCTGTGGCAGAAAGATGGAAACAATGGCTGCCACAGGGAAGAGGAAGGTGGAAAACACGACGACGACGACGACGACGACGGAGCTGTTTTTGACCAGATTGACCAGCATTAAGTTCTTAATGTTTTGGCCCTGAAATACTACGTTCTGAGAGTAGGTTTCAGAAAGGAGAAATAAGTAATCTAAAAATGATGCTTTTTCCTTCTTCTATAAATGACTAAATAACATCACCCCCATTTGTTAGGGGTGTCAAACTCATTTGAGTTCAGGGGCCAAATATGGACCAGTTTGATCATAAATAGGTCGCAGATTTTAGGAGGGGAAAAACAACAGTTTTACCATAAATTGTGCCACAGTTTTTAAGATCAGTCCCAGCCAAATCTTCACTTCAAAAACTATTGATTTTGTAACCATATTTTATGTAATTTAGATGAACTTTGTGGAATTACTTGTGAGAAATTGCATGATTTGGGGAAAAATTAAGAGTTCTTTCCACAATTTGCAATTAAAAGTGAATGCATTCAAGTGATGTAAAAAAAAAAGGAAACCCTAAAATATTGTTTCATTCAATTGGTCAATTTCAGAAGTGGATTATTTGGTATGTTACACAATAATTCATGTTTTCTCTGTCAGTTTTACTGTCTCCTGTGTGCCGAATGGATGCTTTAAAGGGCCGGATTTGGCCCCCGAGCCTTGAGTTTGACACATGCGGACTAGTGCTTCTGATGAGTCATGGTATACTAGTGGGGGAGGAAAAATATAACCACTAAAAAAGAATTAGTCCTAATATACCAGACTAATGTCCCAGACCTTCTGATCTCTCCACAATTGTATTTGTTTTTTGTATTTTACAAAATAAATGACAAATATACTGTAGTTTACCTCCACCTAAATGACTGTGGTGTAAGTTTCTGCTTACCTTGTGTTTTTGTTGTTTTGAGTAGCTTTGTTGTCATTTTGTTTTTATTTTTTCTCTCATTTTGTGTGTTTTTGGAGTCATTTTGTACATTTACTTTGGAAGCCACACAATATTAGATAATATTAGGGCCTCATGTAGCCCCCGGGCCTCCAGTTGCACATGTCTGGGCTAGGAAAAGAACATTGCCTGAGGTCCAACAGGAAATACAGGGATGAATAAAAAGGCTGAAGGGAAAGAGAAAGGGTCCTCTATAAATCTATTATTGAATAGTGTTGACGTTTTGTAATCACTTCCTGGCTCATGGACACATTGCCTCTTATCTATGTGTTGTCAAGCACGGACACAAGTTGCAGTCACGGCAGGACAAAACCAGGAGGGACAATCAGTGAAACAATGAGGGTTCAGGGTGAGCGTGTGAATGATGTGGAAATGGTGATATGCTTGGACGAAGATGGTTGTCGTATTCAGCGACACATCCAACATATGGTGAATGTAACTACTGAGACACACACACACACACACACAGGTGCAAGCAAAAAAATTACCATTTACAGTGCAGTTTAACATGTTCTACAAAGAGATGCCGAGCATTCGCTCCAAGCCTACATTCATCTCTCTTTTCTCTGCACACACACACACACATACACACACACACACACACGTCTGGGAAAAGCTGCTGCATACACTGGAAACGCTCACACACACACACACACACACTCCTCCACCTCTGAACCTCTCCCATTATCCCATGAGCCCTCTCTTCTCTGCCTCACACTACAAGAGCTTGGAAATAAAAACATCACAGCTCTGCCTCGCAGCACCTGTTCCATAACATTGACATTTCACATTCAGCATGCACACACTAAGAGATCCTCTGCATTTGCTCTGTCTAACACGCGCACACGCGCACACACACACACACACACGAGCTGCACATTAATGTAAGCATTTTATGGTTGTGAAGGCTGTGAGTGTTGGTGTGTGTATGTGTGCAATCCTTTGTAGAATCATCCTAGTGAATTTAATTCCATGTGAATAACCGGTTTTAGTTTTTTTTTTTTTTGTTAAACCTTTCAAACTAAAAGGTGTCTATTCTTTTTTTCTTCTTTTTTTCTAATTAAAGTCTTTCACAGTTTGATATTTCCAGTAAGTGATGCAGCAAAGTGGTGTTCTAGTAGCTGAATAAGTTAATACTGTATAGTCTCATACTTTCAGCATTACTGCACCTACCTCTCAATGAACTTTTAAAGAAAAACAAAGGCCTAAATGCACAATATTTTTCACCCAATAAAAAAACCCTTTTTCAAACAAGTTCTTTTATTTGATTAATGTAACAACGATGTTATTACTGCAGCTTTACGTAGAAATCAAAAACAGTGAAGGGTTTGAGTTGCCACTATTAACCGACAGCCAAGATTAAGTTGAACATTCAAAGGTTATCAAAGCGGTGTGAGGAATTATTCTTCTATTATTCAATGCACAATCCAACACAGCCGGCATAAAATAAAAATGGGTTGCTTGAATTTAAAGTACCAACTGGGGCGCAATGACAAAACACTGTATGTTTATTCAAGTTTAAACTAAAAGAAGTAATTGGGGTCAAATTTGGTTGCTTTCATTGCTTTGATGTGATTTTTTTTAATGCAGTCTTTCATACCTGCTTGCATACAGTTGCTATTTACCCTCAGGAACTACTGGTGCCACCAGGTGAATACTAAACTATGTGGCTGAGTACCAACATCTGTCTGAAGGCATCAGCGCCACCAGAGCGCTACTATACCTGCAGATTAAACAGCGGTAAATCTAAGGATTAGATCCATGTATTAGTAGCACACATCGGTTTTCCAATCTCTGCAGTAACAAAAGGATTTTAACAGTGAATGACAATGTGACCCTGAGGCACACGGATACACAAAAGGCCATGTTTATGCCCGTTTTTACACCAACCTCCAAAATCACTGGGTGATTAACGCGGCTCAGTCTTAATCTGCTCGTCTCTGGGCCAAAAGGCCACAACCACACATCACACGGCATCACTCCTTTCATAAAACACCCATCCATCTACCGTATCTCTCCCTCGAATAACAGCAGGGCTACAAAATCAAGCAGACGAGGCCAGCAAATGTCCATCCCTGCATGTAGAGTCTGACCTCTTCTGTGATCTGTATATTGAAAGTTATTCACAAACACTGGTGGGTAAAATGAATGAGGATGAGTCACAAAACCTGATCTTTTCAGGCTTAGTTTGATGTTATGTAAACCATTTCTATTCAAAATTTATGTCAACCTCTAGGGCTGAGCAATGTGGACCAAAATACTAGAGGTTTGTATTGCCTGGCATCTGGCGATACGATTTGTATCCCGATACATAGGCCACGATATGATATATCCCAATATTAAAGTATAAGGCCATTATTGCAATTTTTTTTATACATGACTTAAAAAACAACTAATCTGTAAATGTGTACATATATATTATTTATTTTTTATTTTTTTAATTAAAAAGAAATCGATATGGATCCATTTAGAATCGATCCGAGAATCGCGCAACGTAATATCGCGGAATCTATTTTTCTTCAACACCCCTACAAAATACATATCTCAATATTTGTTCTCAAAATGACAACATACGATATACAACTCGATATTTTTAACTCAAAGTCTAACCAGAAAGACAATTCTAGGTTGAATTTGCTGATGCAAAATTTATTAACAAAAAGCTGAACAATATGTGCCACTTCTGGCTTTTTCTCCTTTCAGGGACAGCACGTGTGAGTGAGATCTGTAGTGTGGCTTGTTTAGAGGAAGGTCTGGGTTAAGAGACATTTAGAAATCCATCTAGCTGTGCTTTTCATGTTGTTGTGAGAAGTAACGTATGAGCATTTTGATTTAAAAAAAGCTATAACATAAAAATATATTGTAAAAGGCGATATTGTAATTTTCTATATCGCCAAAACAGAAATCACGATATATCTTTAATCTTGATATATTGCCCAGGCCTATCAACCACTCCATAATCAACATTTCAAACCAAAAGCTGCAGGAATCCTGGCCAATATCTTCACCTTTTCCATGCACATGTTCAAAGGGCACCCACGACCCACTACCAAAGACCACTGCAAGAAGCATTCTTGACAAAACTCAAGAATAATAAAATCTCGAGCCAGCATAAACTGAATGTGCTACAACATGGGATTTGATTTGCACCAAACCAAAAATATAAAGTACTAGGGTGTTTTCCATTCCAATACGATACCAATATGGCATCCTTTGCGTAGTGGCCGGTACCAGTTTGATATGATAAAATATCAGCCCGAATAAGACATTCTTTTATTATCGGTAATTATTTTTTAATGTTAAAAAAAGGAGAACAATAGTCAGCAACAGTAGGTATGAGAAAAACTGACCCATTTTTTATCAACTAATGGGGTACATACATTTTAACTTTAAACATTAGAAGATCCCACAATTGAATAAAAATAAATAACAAATGAAAATAACTTCAATAAAACAGATAATCCTATATACATTTCTTTTGCTCATATCGAACCAATATCCAACATCATGATCGTCTTCTTTCCTGGTTATTGGCGTGTTACAACCAACTTGAATAAGTGCATATCGCCAAATTTGTTTGATTTCATTATTTTCCATCAGGACAATCAGGACACACTTATAAATTACAAAAGGAATGAGTCCTAAAACCGAAACATTTAAGGGAATGTAGGCAGTATCGGTAAATTCCAGGTCAGTGTCTTCCAGCATTCCACGTGATGGATGTGTTTGAGGGAGAGAAACTTTGGGTGGTTTCAGTAACCCTGAGAACGCCAGTCAACAGCAACAGAGACTTGTACCACCTCTTAACCACACTATTGTTATTGTGAGACGGGGCTGATGGGCAAACATTTACAGAACAGATTTGGATCACTCCAACATTTTTTCAGGGTCTTCTTATTTATCTTCAATTCATTTTCTTAAATCATGAAGTTTTGTTATGTTTATGGTTAATGTTTAACCTACTGGCAATGGTTAATAATAAAGCATTGGATTTTATATAGTGCCTTATCATAGACACTCAAAGCGCTTTACAGAATTAAGGCATTAATCTTACACTCCACACTTAGTGGTGGTAAGCTACTATTGTAGCCACAGCTGCCCTGGGGCAGACTGATGGAAGCAAGGCTGCCATAGTGCGCCATCAGCCCCTCCGACCACCACCAACACTCACTCACACACACTACATTCATACTAGGCAATATGGGTGAAGTGTCTTGTCCAAGGACAAAATGATAGCACTGGAGAGACTGTTGCCCACTGTGGCACCTGGAATTCTCACTGGTCTCTATCCAACTATTAACCAGGCCCAGACCTGCTTAGCCTCCGAGATCTAACGAGATCGGTCAATGACAGGCTGGTATGCTCACATAATTATAAATGGGTACGTTTTTCTTATACCTGCTATTGCTGACCATTGTTCTCTGAGTTATACCACTTGGTCAAGCCTTTTCAAACATTTCACACTAAAAAAAAGGAATAAAAGTGTGCTTGATTCATGCTGATATTGTATCTAATCGTTATCGACCAACTATCTACGTAGGCTGTAATATCAGTATCATATTGGAAGTGAAAACTCATACCGGGACTAAGGCTGGACGATATGGACCAAAACCCATAACTCAATATTTTTTCTGAAAATTACAATATACAATATAAATCCCAATAATTTCAATTCAGATTTAGTTTGACCAGAAAGACAATTCTGGGTTAAATTTGCTGATGCAAAATGCAACACAGGCACATATATTAACAAACAGTTGCACAATATGTGTCACTTTGGACTTTTTCTCCTATAAGGGGCAGTTGTGTGTGTGTGAGTTCTGTAGTATGGCTTATATAGTAGAGGTGTCCCGATCCGATATTGACATCAGTCCGATATCAGCCAGAAAACGAATATCGGATTTTATCGGACTGCATCTAAAATCTCTGATATATATTATCATATATTTATTCAATTGCAGAATACTGTACATATTATGTTGAAGGTAAAAATGTATGTAACCAATTGGTATGTATGATTTGTGCTGATATTGTATCGATATCGGTATGGGCCAATAATCAAGGCTGCGATATCGGTATCGTTTCGGAAGCTACTGAAAAGTAGAAAAAACAGCAACTCTTAAAACAAGTATTTTGATACAAAATAAGCAATAGAAAATATATATCGATTTAGGTGAAATTGTAATTTTCTATATCACCAAAATAGAAAACTCAATATATCTTGAATCTCGATATATCGCCCAGCTCTAATAGGGACACCCCTAATTTCCACTTTGCATTCACAGAGTGACCGTGGGCTGCTAATGATGTCCCTATTACAACGTGCAGTGTAATTTAATAGTTCATCAGCATGAAATAACATGAATAGATGGTAGGTCTGCATCAATTGATCAGGCTGCAGCTATAAAACGTTTACCAAATGAATGATTGAGACGATTAATGATTCCTTTTCAATAATGTAGCATCAAGAATGTTTCTCAGCTTCTCATGGTTTATCAGACTCAAGGTCGACCACATTCACAAATAATGCTGCCAAAATAAGTATTGATTTAAAATAGAAGACGCTCATTCCATTAAAATGTATCCCAGTGTAATTAATCAAGCATTACAGATTAACTATAGCAAGCACAGGAAACATTTCATCATCCAAGTGTAGATGTTTACCCAAACTGTATAATACATAAATAATCCATTGACACACAGAAATGATTCCTCAACTCCAAGTAGCCATAAAATATAAAACAACAACATCTGTCACAAAAGCTGATTGATAAGGAGTAAATCATCGATGCTAAATTTCCCTTGCCTGATGATTGCAGCGGGTTGTTGTCAGTGTTTTTAAACCCATATTAAAGTCAATGAGCCTGCCAGGAAAAGTGTTTTAACTGATACGCTGCGAGAAGACGGAAAGATTCAGCTCGAGCTGCTTGATTAAAATGTGAGGACACGATGCACGGAGGAAACTATAATCATCTGAAATTAGACTCTTCCAGAAGCTCGGCTGTTGGAATCCCATAATATAATTTCTTTCTTTCTTATTTTCCCCTCAACAGCAGCGCTGTGGGAGGGTTTTAAGTAATATTCTCAGAGTTTTAAAGTCAATGATAAAGAACGCAAAATATTCTTAAGAGCAGGAAGAAGTGGGTTGGATCAGGAATAATAGACAAGTACATTAAAGCTGGACTGATATTATTTAAAACGTCACTTAAAGAAATTATAGGTCGTATATAAAAACTGAGTGAAGCTACAATTGCTCTATTTTGACCTTCAGATCATTTTCTGCAGGTTATTACAAAGAACAAAGTAGTGATATAGTATTTTACATTTCAGCATAATCCTAAACTGGTATATTATGTGTAAAATGGATTCACTGGCATTAAAACTTCTTTATTTTAATTACATGTTACACTAATTACAGACCAGGCAGTCTAAGCTGGTGAGAACCTATTGTTATTCTGCATGTTCTTCTTTCTAGCTTAATTCTTATTTTTCTTTTTCCGAGGTAATCATACTTTACATGCGTGAAAAAAAAAAAAAAAAAAAGAATCACCAAATTTTTAACAAAAGTCCGATGCCAGATTGGGTCAGCTGCAAAAACAGGTTAATAGTCCTAAAGGTGGCGTTACGGGCATCCTCTAAAGTTTAACATTTTGAAAATTCATAACAAATCAACCATATGGCTCCAATACTTAGAAACTGTTGTACACTTAAACCTATTGCAAATTATGATGTCCAATACTTTTTTCAAAAACCGTAAAACTATACATGACACCAAACTTGCTACAGCCTAAGGTGCATTAAAACGGTGATGCAAACATATACCTGCAAATTCTTGCTTAATGCATTTAAAATAATGTTCATTGTAAAAAAAAAAAACATCACAAAAACAGTTTGTTTTTTTTACAGCATTTTGAATTTTGCTCTATTGCTAACAATTGGAGTCAAACTAAGAGTCATAAATACTTTATTTATCCCAGGGGGAAATTACTTGTGTTACAGATGCTCAAGAAATATTACACATAAAAAGAATAAACACTAAACAAAGAATTTTTTTTTTTACATAATTACAGTAAGTCTGTCAATTAAACAAGGATTAAATACAAGTGCACACATTAGAGTAGAAAAAAATAAAATAAGATAAATAACAATAATAATTATACCAATACCATACCATACCATATCAACGTTCTATCCGTACGCAGAGCCCCTATTTGGCCAGTTTAGGTCACATGACTAAGACTAAACCTTACCCTAAACCTAACTCCAACCCTAAAAACTGCTGCGATGTTGGGTTATAACCTAAACCTAATCCTAACCCTAAGACGCTACGTACGTGTACTTCGGTAACCGTAACAATAACACCAGGGGTTGTCCGTACGGCAACCGTACAAATAGACACTTTCTAAAACAAATTACCAACATCTCTATGGTGTCAATTTCTGTATTTTTGTCTTAGTAATTACATTTCTTAAGAGCTGTTTGAAGTCTGCCTTTAAATGCTAACAGCTGCTGTCTTGCACACAGGTGACTGGCTTCGTCAATTAGTGAAGCTACAGGTGACATTTGCTAATTAGCTCAGTAACAGAGGATGTTCCATCGTGAAATAGGTGTGAATTAATTGTTTGACTTATGGATTTATTGACTTTTCAGCAATTAGAAGTTGAAGGCTCAGCTATTGTAAGATTCATATTAGGATGCCACCTTACTTTCTATCTTCCTGCCCTGTCCTTGTTGCTCAGAGTTGCCTAAATTTGCTTAAAATTAACTTATAATACTCCATTCAGAAAGTCAGGCTTACTTCACAGATTACGTTAGCAGTAGTAAATAAACAGGCGCCATCTTAAAATGGGGAAAACAACTGGTCTGCATCCTGTTTGTTCGATGATAAAAACATCTTTATTTCAATACAGGAGTGATTTATATATCGGTATGGCATACAACTATAAAGACACACTACCAGAAGAGGCCAGGGGACAATATAAGGCTAAGTTATCAGTGCTAGGGATATCGAAGTGTCCATACAAATTCCCAGCCAACACTTGGATGAACAATCCAAAACATTGGCTCAATTTCACCTACCCTTTACAATTATCTAATAAATGAACCTATGAACAAATCCTCACACGCCATTAATCACAGTGTACTTTATAACGGCGCTACAACAGATATAAATACAATCTAGAATGAAAACTAAATTCACCGAGATGCCCCTAAAATCCTCATTTCAGACTGTTCACTTATCTGTTATGAAACGTAGTAAGCACACGTAGGAACAGGATGTTTTTGGAGACCAGTTTTTACCCATCCGTTCTATAAAGGAACGCCAGCGTTTTCTTTGTTTTTGTTTCTTTTGGGATGATATAAAAAATTATATCTGTATTATTTGTTACATTGGACAAACAGCCAAACACACCACGGCTCTTCGGCATGTTGAAACTCCTTCTTTTACAACGGGAGTCAATAGGGGTGGGGGGATAAATCGATTCACAACTTTGATTTTTTTTCTTTTTTTGATTCAGAAGATTCGCTTAGAGTCTTTACCCAGAAAACACTGTAAACTGAACATACAAATACATATTAGTGTTCTCACAAATAGAAAAAAACCACTATACAAAAAGTCAGCTTGCTTCATGCTAACGTCTATGGGAAAACCCATGTAAATGCTCATGCTAACATTTACCGCGACAGGCAGTGATTCATATAACACACCGTTTATGCTTAACTTTCACAAACACAGTCTTAGGAGTGTTATCAAACAGTACATCTAAACATACTCACAAACATATGTTTTTTCAAACCAAAATTACAAGAACATAGTTAGTAGAGACCAGTAGGCCTTGGGCTTTCAAGATGACTTCTGACTACTACGGCAACAGTGTTAGGCTAAAACACACAAAGTCACCCAGACCTTTACAGTCTATAGCACGATCTTAACAGGAAACAACAGCGACCCTCTACTTACAATGTATTACATAGACAGCACATGGTGTGTGCGTGTGTGTTTTATTTGTTTAGCATGAATGAATGTTACCTTTTGTCTTAAGATTGCATTTGTGTGATTACATCAGTGGAATCAGTTTATTTTAAATTATCTCGTACAAACTATGTTGTTCTGATGCCATAATTTGCCTTCACACACTATGCATTGTATACATTTTTGAATCGAGAATTGTTTTAATCGAGAATCGGTTAAAACGAAAATCGATTTTGAATCGAATCGTGACTCTAAGAATTGGAATCGAATCGGGAGACACCCAAAGATTCACATCCCTAGGAGTCAATACGTTGTTAGCGTTGTTTTACCCCCATACAAATATGGCGAATGGCGTTGCTAGGCAGAAATGTCACAACTTACCCGGATGCCTGACTTCCTGAATGGTAAATGATAAACCTTCCTTTGGGTTCAGACTTTGTTTCAGTGTAATATGAGTGAAGCTAGTCTAGGTTAGTGGGCAGCAGACTGCACTGCAGTAGAAGAATATGAGCCTTAAATCATTGTTGAAGCCAATAACAAAACATGTTGACGCAAGCATGTGGAACATATTACAACTGTTGAAGACGGCTCTGTTACACAGCGAAATAGAGAAAGCATCCAGTATGAATCTAAACCATGAGCCAAGGGCTTTGCCGACAGTGACACTTTTACAATGTAGTGGGAACACCGTGCACATCACATTTTGAGCAAGCCCACACATGACCACAGGGAAAAAGTCTATTGTTACGCTCCAGGCTTGCGTGATGCAACTTTTTTTAAGCATACAAAGACAAACACAGGTAAAACACACCTTGTGCACTTAACTGCTCGACACTAAGCTTTCTAGGACACTCGCTAGCTTGAGTGAGCGAGAAATGAACCTTGTTATGAGTCCTGACACTGGGCCCTGCTCCCTGGCAAATAAAAACATGTCTCTCACTTACTGGCTGCCTGCACTCACAGCCCCATACATCAGCATTATAAAGGAGCTCGGCAGCCTCAAGGTCAGCTCAATTTCCTCCTGCCGTTATGAAGTATCAGAATCACAGTAAAGGCGGGGGGCACACACACACACAAAGAAATGATTTAAGGGCGAGGGAGGAGGAGAAAAGAAAAGAAAAAGGTGGGAGGGAGGGGATTTGGTGTGTGAAGTAGAGGCGGATGTGTAATACAAGAGGGAACTGTGACAAATCACCAGGAGAGAAGCAAGCCTTCTTTATACCGAGGATGTGCGAGTGTGGACATTTGTGGAAAATGTTAATAAAATCAGGACTACTTACTCAATGTCTGTGCTAAGGATATAGTAGTGTGTGGTTATATGAGTAATGGGATTGAGCAGTTTCTCTTTAACAGGCGATTCTACTTATGTAGCTACTGATGTGTACGGTAGTAGTCTGAACGTACAAAGCAATTAGACCTACTGAAGTACTTTTCTTTTTTTTCCCTAAAAAAAGACACTATTTACCATTGACTAATTAATTTCTAAGCAGCCGAGTAGTAATAAAGGCGACCTGATGCAAACCTAATGCCGTCTTTCCTTTTCACATCAGGGCCCATTCATCACATGCCCAAGCAATTTGATAAATTACACAGAAAGCATGAAAGCTGATCATGTGCGTGGCAGAGTGTTGTGTGTGTGTGTGTGTGTCTACTCTGCAGTCATCCTTGCTTGCTTTACTGGCTGAGGTTTGACATCTTCAGCTGAGAGCCTGGGGAAATAAGAGCAAATTCACTTAATGGCAGCAGCTCATCTATTCCTCATACAGAGAGAGAGGACAGCCAGGGTTCCTTCAAGTGTTACAAAATGGCTGTGTGTGCTCTCGGCTGCAATGCTGTCTCTCCAATCTGTGAGGGAGGGGCTATAAGCAGGTGTGTGTGTGTGCGCGTGTGTGTGTCTGTGTAAACACTGAGTGCATTGAGATCCATCACATGCCTTGGTCAGCCAGCAGCTGTAATTTGTATTCAACTCTGACTCTGTTGCAAAAAGCCAGCGAGCAGCACCGTGCTGCCGCAGAGCTGTGTATGGTGACAGCAGAATCATGCTTTCTGTGTGAGTGTGGTCCAATGTTACACACACACTAGGGCTGGACAATATATCCACATTCAAGATATATCAAGTTTTCTATTTTGGCACTATAGAAAATCACAATATTGCCTATATCAATATATATATATACTTTTTATAGCTTATTTTGTTTTAAAATACTAATTTTAGAAGTAATTGCTTTTGCTACTTCTCAGAACAGCATGAAAAGCACAGTTAGATGGGTTTCTGAGTTCATCCCAACCTAAGGCTGTGCAATTAATTGAAATTTGATTACATTTTTTATTATTACACTCGATTATAAAAATAACAATCGAGAAAAGGAAAATGTATTTATTAATTAATTTTACATCAAACAAACTTCTACAAAGAATAAAGCTTGGCACACATGAGAAAAAACAATTATTAATATTAACTTTGAGTTGTTTAATGCATGCGCATGCAAGCTCCTTAGCCCCGTCCCTAACAAAGCTAAAGCTAGCCTAGCCTGCAGGCCAACACGAGGAAAGCTGTTGGTAGTGGTCTGGAAACATGGCAGATGAATCGCAGCAAAACGCTTGGTAAACAAGTGGCAAGTCAAATTGTCTTATATGGGAACACTTTGGATTTGATGATGAAGACCTAGAGCAAAGACACATCACGTCCAATTATTGCATCTATGCTGATGTTTGCATCTGCAGGGGCTGAGGTATATCATAGCCTCACTCCATCTGTGTGTGTGAGCGTATTTCAGAGTGAACCACAGAGCAAAGAGAAAAGGCCTGTGCTGTCTTCAGTTGGATAACATCTCAGAGTAACGGTGGGCGTGTTGTTATCGGTGTAGCCCCCCCAATCCCCCCAGGGCCAATTTTCAAAGCCTCTGACCCTTGCATGACTGGCTGCATGACATCTCTGTGCCGACAACACAGGAAACACACAACTTGAACCCGTGTTGCTGCTTCCTGTCGTTTCACACAGCTCAGGCTATTGTTCACATTGTTCTTTAAAAATCCAACAGATCATTGACACTGTTTACAAGTTTATCAATGATTTACCCACATGGGGATGATGAACGAAACATAAACACTCGTTCAGCCATGGTCAGAGAGTCAAATCACAATTAGACGTGACATGTTTACCAGTTTAAAGACATGAACCATTATCTGCTGGTTTAGTAGAAACTGACTGCATAATGCAGTTATTACAGAAGCAAGCAGCAAAATGACTGATGCACTCTGAACACTGCAGAGCAACACACACAATAACGCAACACAGAGGAGAAGCTTTAACATATGAGAGGCTGTGCTACTGTATGCTGCATATTAATGGGGGATGAAAATCCATATAAACAGCCAATCAAAGACTTCCGCATTCTGCCTAATGTTGAGATGGTTACAGACCAAGAACGAGCAGCTGAACGCCAATCATACCTAAAGCCGTGACAAATAAGTGCTCATATGGATTAAGTGGCCATTTTTCAAATACTTGTAAATGTCAAGAAACAGTTTTGATTCTATTGGGGCCCAACGTTTCAGTGCTCAGGATTTATTGGAAGATAAAAAGAAAAAGTCCCACATTTCAGAGGTGATACTAAGAAACATTAGCTATTTAATCAAACTAATATTTAATGCAGGGTTTCTTAACCTTGTGCCCCATGTGGGGTGGCCAGTAATTTATAATACTAATACAAATTAAAAAACAAATTAAAATAGTTTTTTTTAAAAAATGGTCATTTCTAAAAAAAAAAAAAAAAAAAAATTATTAGAAGTTACATTTTTAAAGAAATTATTTAAAAAAAATAAAAAAATAAAAATAATTAAAACAATGTAATACGTTGCTTGTAGTGCAAAGCACTGCAGTGCAAAGATACAATAAACTGAATAATATTCAGTAAAAAACCAGTAGTGTATATGTATATATATTAGGGGTGTCCCAATCCGATATCAATATCGGATATCGGTCCTATATTAGCCTGAAAACGATCTGATTCAAATTTCCAGATTTACCAATATTTTGCAATTCATTTTTTTTTAATTTATTTTATTCAATTGTAGAATACTGTAGATAATATGTTGATGGTTAAAATGTATGTAACCAACTGGTTAATAATAAATGGGTCAGTTTTTCTCATCCCTACTGTTGCTGACTATTGTTACTCTGTTAGAGTAACATCACTTGATCAAGCCTTTTCTAACATTCCACACTACAAAATAATTATTTTTATTAATTCATTTTTTTATAATTTGATTCATGCTGATATCGGATTAATATTGGTATCGGCCGATACGCAAGGCTGCAATATCAGTATCGTATCGGAAATGAAAACGTTGTATTGGGGCATCTATAACATATATATATATATATATATATATATATATATATATATATATATATATATATATATATATATATATATATATATATATATATATATATATATATATATATATATATTACACATATACACAAAGTTTTTCATAAGGGCTTTTAATTTGAAATGTTTGCTGTCTGTCATTTATTGAGTCAATCTGTCAGTGTCAGTGATCTGCCAGAGTTATGAGTTTGTAAATATGGCCACATTCCAACCCAATCTGTCTGTCAATCCATCTTCTATATTTGCCTTTTCCAAAAAGTCCTTCAAAAAATGTTCAACATTAGAAACACAAGTGCAACAATCAGTCTGATTTGACAAAATCATAATGGATCATTCTTAAAAACACCAGATTTGAAACTCCCAGACCTCATCCAACTCATAACTGTCCAAATGATTTATAAAGCAAGCAAATGTGCACTTCCAAAAGGGTTGTAGAAAAGATTTTTAGAGAGTGAAGGGAAATATAATTTAAGAGGAAAACTACATTTCAAGATACAAGATGTCAGAACAACACTGAAAAGTATAACAATAGCAGGGGTTAAATTATGGAACAGCCTAAACGATGAAATAAAGACAAACCACCAACTTAAACCAATTTAAAAAGTTTTTTTTAAACCATATATTGTTAGTAAGTATAAAAAAGAAGAGCAACTAGGATGGTAATAATATATAATAAGTATATAATGGTATAAAATACAATAATACTTACTCAATAAACATAATAAAAGGTATATATTGGGATAGAGTATATTATGAATTGAAATATTGCCACACTATATTTTGTATTTCAAACGTAACTGATGAAATTTGTGGAGTAAATATTAACATTATGTACATGCATGTATGTGTGTACGTTAGGGGTGTGTATTGCCTGGCATCTGGCGATACGATTCGTATCCCGATACATAGGTCACAATAAGATACGATATATCCCGATATAAGAAAATCGATATATATTTTTTTTTTTTCAACACCCCTAGTGTACGTATATGTACTGTATATATGTTTGATATGCATGTATAAACTGTATATATAAAACTGTGTAGAATATATATTGAATGTGTATTACAAAAATAGTAATATTAGTATCCTAATTATTTTTTTGTGATATTATCTAGAGCTGCAATTCTCAACTGGTGGGTCGGGACCCAAAAGTGGGTCGCGGACCTTTACTGGGTGGGTCGCGAACAGCTGGTCAAAAAATAAATAAATACTTATATCTCTCATATTGGACTTGTCTTTTATTTGGAAAGACACTTTTTTTTTTACAGGCATGCTGTGAACTGTATGTTGCACAGGAAAATATATAGATTTACGTTAAAAAAAAAAACATATATATGTCTGTTTTCAACAGCTATTTTTGAAAAACTGCATTTGGTTGGTTGAATTAAAAAAAAAAAAAAAAATTAAATTGGGTCGCAATTTAATGACTGGCAAAATGTGGGTTCCAGGGTGAGACCAGTTGAGAACCGCTGATCTAGAGATCCTTGTTTTTTGTTTTTTTATGGGGTATAAGCTTTTGCTTCAACCTACACCCTTTCGACTGATTAGTTGGATATTTGAGGGTTGTTTATTCTGTTTTTTTGTATTTCTAAAGACTGTGAAATAAAAATTCAAACATTTGACTTTTTAGCCAAACATTCGGAGCAGCTGAGCTGGAGCTGAGGAAGCTAAAAAGCCTCCAATGAACTCTTTTCTTAGATAAATCCACCTCCTCTCCAATCTTAGCAAATGGCTTCCCACTACTCTGCTCCCTGGGGTTAGATTGTCAGCCCCCTCTCCATCTCTTTTTTTTTTACAGCTACTTCTGACATTGTGATGTTCCGTCACCCACCTCTCCCTATACCAGATAATATTCAGCCCCGCCCAGCTTGCTCCCAGCAGCCCCTGGGGCCTGGTACAATTAAAAAAGAGCCAGGAGCTCAGTGAGCTGTCACGCTTAGTCTCAGATGGGACCTTGTCTGTGCAGCTGCAGACGTCGTAGGTGGTTTTTTCTGTATCTGAACCTAAAAAAAAAAAATTACACGTCTATTTTACTAGAGAACAAGATTCATGACTCTATAGCCAAAATGATGGCAGCGTATCTATGCCTGGATGGCAGCGCTGTCAGGGTAGACTGATAATTACAGTATTCATATAATATCTGGCTACACACACAAAACCAAGACCAGGCATCAACCACTCTAACCAACCACAGTTCAAGTCAAAACTAGAGGTGAAAGTAATGGATTACAAGTACTCACGTTACTGTAATTGAGTTGCTTTTACAGGTACTTGTACTTTTTTGGGTATATTTATAAATCAGTATATTTTCAAATAAGGAAAGTAATTCATTACATTTCTACATCCAACCATTATGAAGTAAAATATAATTTTCTGTGATTGATTTTTTATTTTCGTTTCATGGACACATGGTATTGGCCGATGCCGATACCGATCCGATGTGATATCAGCACGAATCATATATACTTTTATTACTTATTTTGAACTGTGGAATGTTAGAAAAGGCTTGATCAGGTGATGTTACTCTAACAGAGAACAATAGTCAGCAACAGTAGGTGTGAGAAAAAACTGACCCATTTATCATTAATAAATTGGTTACATACATTTTTACCATCAACATATTATCTACAGTATTCTACAATTGAATAAATGTAATATAATATATATCCAAGATTTTAGATGCAGTCCAATAAAATCCAATATTCGGTTTCTGGCTGATATCGGACCAATATCCGATATCAATATCGGATCGGGACACCCCTACTGGAAACATTTTACCAGACTGGGCCATCAGAACCGAACAGTGAAACTTAACAAAAAAACAAAGTTCGTATTGAACCATGGCTAACTATTGTTGCATCCCTAGGTCGCACGCGCACACGCACACGCACGCACACGCACACGCACACGCACACACACACAAAACCAACGCTATATTGGAGACCAGGCCAACCACTCTAACCAACCACAAATCATGTCAAAACCCCTTAGCAATGACTTTTTCATCGCCACATGTGATTCACTGTCTGCTTCACTTCCATCTACACTCAGTTGCTGTCTGAAAAAAAGTGAAATATTTAGAAGCTCCATCAAAACACACCTTCAGGCACAACGTCTGACTCCACAGCCAGGTATAGGAAGGAACCAGGCAGAGACGGTTAAAGGAAGAGCTTGAATAATGTCTCATCAACATTATTAAATCACTTCTTGCCTTGGCGGTCCCTGGGTGGTCTTGGGTTGTGCTATTTCTCTGTCAGGGTTCAGCGGCCCCCCGCTCCCACAGTTCACGTCTGGCCACTCTCCTTCGCATGGTGCTGTACTAAGCAGGTGTCGGGGGAGTTTCCCCTCAATTAAGCAGAGGTAAAGTAATGCCTCACACCGTGGCGGCGCCATGAATACATTAGTCTCGCTGTCACCACAGGCTATGATGTGGAGATGCATGAAGAAGACAGACAGCTGCTGAAACGGCTTAAGCAAACTAGCATAGGAAATGAGATGCATTATAGCAGGGTTTTTCAACCTTGGGCTCGTGACCCCATGTGGGGTCGCCTGGAAATAAAATAGGCTTGCTTGAAATGTCTAGTATTAGTAATATATATTAAAAAAATAAAATACTGATTAAAATAATATTTTTCATATTATCTATTTATTTATTTTTATTCCTCTATTTTGCATCGGAAAAAAAAAAACAAAACAAAACAAAACAATACATAATATCACAGAAAGAGCTTAAATAAAAATTATTCCTTTTCAAATAAAAACACCGCACACAATCTCAAGCAATTAATTTCATACTTTTATTTGTATACACGCAGTAGGGCTGGGCGATAAATCGAGATTCAAGATAAATCAAGTTTTCCCATTTCAACTTTATAGAAAATTACAATATATATCAATATACATGTTTTTTATAGCTTATTTTTGATTTAAAATACCTGCTTTAGGAGTCGCTGCTTGTGTCCTACGCCTAAACAAGCTACACTAAAGAAGTCACTCACACGTACTGTCTCTTGTAGGAAAAAAAGCCAAAAGTGGCACAATTTGTTTGTTAATAAATGTGTCTGTGTGGCATTTTGCATCAGCAAATTTAACCCTAAATTGTCTTTCTGGTCAGACTTTATTTGAATTAAAATGATCGCGCTTTATATCGTATATTGCCTTTTTCAGGAAAAATATTGAGATATGAGTTTTGGGCCATATTGCCCCAGCCCTAACATGCATTATAACAAACAGGAAAAATGGCTGGGAATCAGTGCATTCTACCAAGACAGCTATATAGAAGAAATTATATATTCATCGTATTTTAATATGGATGAATACATTGGTTTAATCCATCTCTGTGAGAAAAAAAGTATTTGGATTATTATTATGATGGTAAAAATTTACAGAGCATTAGGCTAATGAGTTAGCATTAGCCGTTAGAGTAGATGATACAGGAGGACATAAAATTGTTCTGTTAATTATATTTACGTACTAAAGCTAATGAAATGGTTAGCATGACCCTAACAGTGTGGTGCCAGGAAACAAACCTCCCACATAAGTCTCATAAAGCACACACTAATAACAAAAAGAGAACAAATGATAAATATCAAAAGAGTCGAACACCAATGAGATGAAGGAAATCTTTCATAATTCTGTGAGATAAGTGCATTAAACATAATAAAATCATTTGTATTACTTATTACTAGTATGAAACCACATTATCAATTTCTGTGGCCACAGTGGGAAAAAAAAGGCTTTTGTTGGCATTTTCAACCAGCCCACGTCAACCAACCTGTTATTTTACTGCTTCTGAAAAGCCCAGTGAGAGGAAGGGGGTCAAAAATAATTGTCACCAGAAACAATAATGCCAGTTTTCATGTGTCAGTATTACAGTGTACTGGACAGGCATATTGACAGGGCCTGATTGATGGCTTCACCATGAGCCGTCTGTCCACCTCCCTGCCTGATGAGACACGTCAATGTAAAAGACACATGAATGCAGCAGCTTGTCCTCCATTTTCTTCTCCTCTCCCCTTCTTCCTCCCCTGTCAGAGGCACAGCAAATGACGCAGTAAATACAGATGCCGCGTACGCCGTAATTCTGGGGGCCTGCTTGCCTTTTATATGCTATGACAGCTTTTGCCACTGTTGAAATTAAACACCCAGGCACGAGGAAAAAGCCAGTATACCCTTTAATAAACTGCCAGGCAGTGCAGAGCGAGAGCCAAAGAAAGAAAGAAGCACTCAGCAGCGCTGCTCTGCACTGGCCAGGCATGGCTAAGCAGCTACACAGACATGGGGAGAGTGCTCATTCAGGCATCAGTCAGTATTATGCTGCTCACGCACACATCAGGCATTCAGCATCACCTACCAGGAGCAGTCTTACCCAATCGGTCAGTGGGGACTGGGAGTAATGGTCACTCTGTACAAATGTGCATGTGGAAGTAGAGGGCTATTGTAGGTTCAGTGGCCAGTACACCCAGAGCTGGCTCCACAAGCACAACCCAACCATAACGTCTTTGAGCTGCCAGGGTCAATTAACTCAATCCTTTTCTTGGCGTTTTCCATTAGGAGAAACAGAAATACATGTGAAGTAGCAAAAAGAAACGCTCCGAGCTGAGCCCAGATTAACAATTATTTATCTTCTAATAGGTAAACAAACAGAGAAAACTTGTAATCCCAGTTTAAATGACCAGTTCCATTATTATTGCACATTTGTCACTTAACTAGGTCTGGGCGATATCTCGATATTTTTTCTCAAAATGGTGATATAGGTTAAATCTCGACAATTTTATTTCAAATGAAGTCTGAGAAAGAAAATTCTGGGTTAAATTTGCTGATGCACAATATGTGCCACTGAAGCCTTTTTCTCCTCGAAGGGACAGCACGTGTGAGTGAGTTCTGTAGTATGGCTTGTTTAGGGGAAGGTCTGGGTTAGGATGCACTCAGTAATCCATCTAACTGTGCTTTTCATGCTGTTCTGAGAAGTAGTGAAAGAAATGACAGATAGATAGATAGATAGATAGATAGATAGATAGATAGATAGATAGATAGATAGATAGATAGATAGATAGATAGATAGATAGATAGATAGATAGATAGATGTTGCACAATTTTAGCTCAAAGCAAAATCACAATTTTTTATTTGAAAACTCAATTTTTATTTATTTTTTTATTTTTCCCATTTAAAAAAAAGATACTGGGTTTAATTGTTTCAAGTATTTTTTATTTATTTTTATTAAAAAAGTGAAAACACATTGTGTAATCACAGCTCGGGGAAAGAGATTTGTGCCGCGATTACCCTTGTAAACGGGAAAATAGATTTTTCAATTTTGACTTTTTAAAAAATCACCCTCAATAAAAAAATCACATTTCAGTTTTATATCGATTAATTGTGCAGCGTAATATCAATATAGGTGATATTGTAATTTTCTACATCACCAAGATAGATAACTCGATATATCTTGAATCCCAATATATATCGTCCAGCCCAGTGGCCAGTGAGTACACCCAAAGCACAACCCAACTATAACCTCTTTGAGTTGCCAGGGTCAATGAAATCAATCTTTTTCCTGGCATTTTCCATTAGGAGAAACAGAAATAAATGTGAAGTTGCAAAAAAAACGCTCCAAGCTGAGCCCAGCTTAACAAATATTAATCTTCTAAATAGGTAAACCAATATAGGAAACGTGTAATCCCAGTCTAAATGACCAGTTCTATTAAAAATGTACATTTCTCACTCGGAACTACTCAAAACAAGTTGTGCATTTAAAAGCAGACTCATTTTTTTCCAGTTTAGACCCCAAAGTGCAGCACTATGACATGTGATCAGAGAATTCATTAAATAAGTGAATCCATATCTGGATTAAACAATAAAGAGGACAAGCATTCACTGAGAAGAATGACCATCTGACACTTTTATCTCCTTGAGTGCCTGTGTGTCACTGACAGGGGGCTGCATGAGGAGAGCTGCTGCTTTGGAAATAGACGCCTTTTTGTTCTGACCCCACAGCTGTCACGAGCCCAACAGCCACAGTACATAAGCATTTCACTTACATTTACACACAGGCACACGCACACAGTCTTGACACGACAACAAGGTTGTGCTATAGGTGCACGGAACCCTGGGGAAAACCGTGCTTATGCACACATGTATGGAAAGAGGAGGCAGTGGGGGTGAAGAGCTACCTGGGCCTGCATGGTGCGTTCAGAATTGAGCACTAACGCAGAGCCCCTAACACCATTAACGTTCTTCCTTATAATCCAATTATGAGCCATGTGTGTCCACATCAATCAGCCACTTTCATTTGAGCTCTGCTCTTCTTTATCACCATTACCAAGAGCAGTAATTGAGGTGGCGCTATGGAGAGGCAGTGCAGTTTACCTCCATCTGGGAGGTCAAGAGGAATGCAATTGGTTGACAATGATTATGCCCAGGCTGATTAAGCTATGGGCTACTGCTGAATATTTAGCACTGATTAGACTAAGCCCTGCATAGAGCCATGTGGTTCACTAACAATAGGGGCAGGCCACAGGGCACGCAGAAAAGGCCAGAATTTAGAACAGGCTTGCTTAACCAGACCATCTCACACGAGCTGGAATCTGACTAAGAGTTTATTATTGGACTTAGAAAGTCTGTGTTTTTGAGGAATATTTGTGGAAATTATCAAAGAAAGAAGCCATTATTTGACCTAAAATCATTTTGAACTGATACCCAGAAATACAGATTTCCAGGTATCGGTAGGATTACTATTGCAACAACACATCCTCAGTTGGGTGAAACTAACGTGTCCCCCGACAGTCTTTTTTTTCACCGATTTTCACTACTTTTGTGTGTTTGTGCGGTAATAAATTAGTGATGCACCAAAGTTTTGGCCACTGAAAATTTCCGGTTTTTGGCCGAAACATGTCTGGAAATGAGCCAACTTTATTTGTATTTATTTAAATATAAAGTGGGGTTAAGTTAAACATTTATTCTTTTATTCTATTTTTTCATTTTAAATAATGTATTGTTGGAATGTCAGTGCTAAATAAATATTTTCATATACATTTGTTTTGGTTTTCAGCCTTGGTTTTCTCATTTTTGGTTTCAGCCAAGAATTTTCATTTTGGTGCATCCCTATAATAAATATGAATTTCTTTAATAACATCTAAAATCTTTGCAATTTCACATATTTATTCCTCAACATCTAAAATTTTACAAATATATCAGAATAACATCCAACTGATTGTATTGTAACGCCGCAATTGTTTCACAGATTTCTTCAACATGAAAACCTTGAATTACGACAACTACACAGTGTTTTCTCTTAATATTGCACAAATTAGAACCCAGCTCTGCTCTAAGTCGGGCTGTATACTGTCTAATAAATGTGTTTGCTTGATTCTAAAAAGGAAAGCAAACAACCAGTGGGCGCATACTGCAAAAAAATAAGAAACGATAATAATAATTGAGACACAAAACGGCTCCTTCAATCCCCCAGTGGAGACGCCAAAACTCTTTTTCTCATCAGTGACTGTGATATTTACAGAGTGAAGAGCACTTGTGACTGAAACAGGGAGAAGGGGGATGAGATGGTGAGAAAAAAACAATGACCAGGAGAAATGGTATGAGGGCAGAAATGAAGAAACTGGAAAATGTGCCTTTATTTAGTGAGACTTTAACCATCATCAATCAAGGTCAAACGGAATGAGGTTTCTAGCTAGGTGTTCAAAAGTCAGTTTGTCATGGAGTGAGTAATCTCAGTCATATCAGGTTTTAGTTTGTTAAAAATCATTTGGAAAACACCTCTTCTCACACTTTCCTCGATTCAACACCAGCTTGTCAGAGTGACAGATGTCGACATGGCTGCTGACCTAAATCACTCTTTTCCAGCACATTACCCTCCGTGTCGCTCCACTTTACACGCAAAACAACACCACAAGAAAACCCACCCATTTAATCCTAAAAAGGGAACCACAAACCCCACAAATTATTACCAACCAACCCTTTCCCTGGATGAAGACTCCTCCTGAAATGCTTTAAAGTGGGGGAAAAAATATTGCATCGTCAGACTAGATAAATCAGCGCCTGCTGTTCCTGGATGACGCTCCGAAGCAGCACAGCGACAAAAAAAAAAAAAGATCTTGTGTCAAGGAGAAGGCGAAATAACACATTTATCCACCTTGGAGCCAACATGAAGAGGATCAATAATGCCATAATTACTGTGGCCTATGTTTATGAAATGCAATAATCATTTATTAAAAATGCAGACAAGCAGGCGGCCTAGCTGGGTGTCGGAGCGGCGTGCTACAGTAGGGATGGGGGAGGACTGGTGTAAATGATTCATGGTTTGATATTTCTCCTGTATAACAGGCTCCTCCAGGGATCTGCTCGACGTCCGCTGCAGCGACCGACTAGCCTGGCATGATCCGACTCTGCCCAGAACGCTTCTGCCACTGCCTCCTGCTGCCCAAGATTAAAAGCCTTGCCCTTCACCAACAGCGTCGTAAATACAGAGAGCATAAGTACGTATATACAAGGCACGGACTTGATTCAATGTGATTTGACATGATATGTGGAGGCGGGGTGGGGAGAATGATGAGGATACAGAAAAAAAAAAAGACTGAAGTTCTCAGAGGGAGGAAACATTAGCAGCTAAGACGATGAGGAGAGCTGAAAATCTCACTTTTTGGAGTGGGAAGATGAAGAAATAGATACTGCTATATCAATGTGGGATTTATGAGTAAAGATGGAAGAATCAAATCTCTGCCCTCACCAGATTAATGTCTTTATAATATAGAAATACAACAAAATCTATATACATTTGGTCTTATACTCCTTATCAGGACCACTCATGTAGTTGAATCTTTTAAAACCCATCTATATGCTGTGGCTTTTAAACCGGACTGACTGCCATTTTTGGTTCTGTATTTTTATTTATTTGATCTCATTTTCTTTTACTTGTGTACATTTTATATCCTCTGTTAGGGCTGGGAGATATATCGAGATTCAAGATATATCGATTTTTCCATTTTGGAGATATAGAAAATTACAATGTCACATATCTAAATATATGTATTTTTTTATAGCTTATTTTGTATTAAAATACTCATTTTAGGAGTGGCTGCTTTTGCTACTTCTCATAAAAGCATGAAACGCACAGATAGATGGATTTCTGAGTGCATCCTAACCCAGACCACCCCATAAACAAACCACACTGCAAAACTCACTCACATGTGCTGTCCCTTAGAGGAGAAAAAACAAAGGCGACACATATTGTGCAGCTGTTCATTAATAAATGTGCCTGTGAGGCATTTTGCATCAGCAAATTTAACCTTGAATTGTCTTTCTATACTTTATTTAAATTACAATTATCGAGATTTATATCGTATATTGCCATTTTGAGAAAAAATATAGAGATATGAGTTTTAGTCCAAATCGCCCAGCCCTATCCTCTGTACAGCCCTATGGTCAATGGCTGCTGTTTTAAAATGTGCTCTATAAATAAAATTAACTTGACTACTACTTTGTAATGCTGAACGATTAACCTCAATCGCATCTCCATCATTTGAGTGATACATATGTTCAGAATCGCCGAGAACCGCCTTCCTGGGCTGCTGGCCAATCGGAGATGGTAACAGGACACAAGCTTGTATGTGATGCAGCGGGTCTCAGGTACCCCTCAGTTGAGTGCACTAACAACAACTACACTAGGGATATAAAATCCACGTTAACGCAATCGCAAAATCGATCAATGAAAACGGAATCTATTGTTGAACGCAGGAATGGATAGAATCGGGTTGAAACACCGTCACCGTGAGGAAAAGGACGTTTTTTTATGTGGAAATGTTTGGGGGACCTAGACTATATTATAAGTATTTATTTTGTTTCCTCACAGTAGAACTTATATCTACATTTTAATTATATCTTACTTTATTTTTGACATATATTTTTGTTTAATTATGGTTTTTATTTATTAGTATTTATTTTGTCTCCTCACTTGAGTTAAAAACTATTTTCTGAATTTTTTTTATTAATATTTCTAAAAAAACTGAATTTTAAAAAATGTATGTGGAAAACACAGAATTTGGAAAAATATAAAATAAAATGGAATTCGGAAAAAAATACAACGCATATGTATTTAAATGTATAAAATATTTTTAAAAATCGGAAATCAAAAAGCAATCGGAGTATCTGTCAGAAAAATTGCAATTAGGGTTTTTGTCAAAATCGTGCAGCCCTACTACTTCGTAATGTTTTTTTACCGTTTCCCTACATCTTGGTGCTATTGGGGATTTCCCTGCTACATTTCTGGGTTTTCTGGTACAAAATGTACAACTAAAGCATATATCACATTTAGTAAAAGTGCAAATAAGATGTACAATTCTGAGGAGTTTCTGGAAAAACACAAAAAAGAGCAACTGGATCGATTGGTAGATGTGACACAGGAACAAAATAAACACAAGTGCAAAGATGTTTTCTTCCCCCCCTTTGCATTGTGCTCAAAAGCCAGAATAAATTTATTCCAGCAGTCAAATCTGCAAATTACAAATTGACTCCAGAGCACTGAAAAAACAAAAATAAACAAAGCACTTGCACACAACGAGAATAATGCGAGTCCTTGCTTCTGCTGCAGCTCCACTGAGAGCTGATTATAAAGTAAAAAACAAAAGGGACACCTGTGATAAATAGACACACGTCTCATGTCTATCATAGGCATTAATATTGAACATTAGTTCTTCCACTCAAGTTTTAGCTTAATCCCCCAGGTTCTATACAAGATAGATTGTTTACTATATGTATGGTCCATGGTGGAGACAGAGTGGGTTCATTGGTGAAAAAAACCCAAAAACAAACCCTGTATCAAAATAAAACAATCTTGATCTGATGAATAGGCCTCGGCAATATATCGAGAGTCAAGATATATCGCAATTTGTGTTTTGGTGATACAGAAAATTACAATAATGCCTATATTAATATATTCATTTTATAGCTTTTTTTTTTTTTCTTTAAATCGAATTGCTCATTTTAGGAGTAACTCAACAAGCCACACTACAGAACTCACTCACACATGCTGTCCCTTGTAGAAGAGAAAGCCAAAAGTGGCACATGGTTTTTTTTTTCCCAATTGAAAGTGACATTATTATTCGCTGCTTTTGTCACCTTTCCCTAAACTAGCCACTCTATACACTCACTCACACATGCTGTCTCTTATAGGCATTTTGCATCAGCAAATTTAACCCAGAATTATCTTAATGCTAAGACTATTAAGGTTAACATATCAAGATTTATATCGTATATCAACATTTTGAGAAAAAATATTGAGATAAGAGTTTTGGTCCATATCGCCCAGCCCTACTGATAAATCCTAATCTAATTTTCTTCAGTGATGCACCAACACATACACGCCATTTTCAACCCCCTGCCCACTTTGTGCCACCTCCTCATCATTGGAAACACCAAAGAGAGAAAAAGAAAAAAAGAAAAAAAAAGAGATTAAGATTGTAACGTGTTGGGCTAATCATAACATAGACAGTTTGGAGCCATCTTGCATAATTAAATGCCTCGCACTAACCATCTAATGCATACTAATTTGGAACAATCCACTTCTGAAGCTGGCAGAGCATGAAGCTCCCTGCAAAGGACAATCCCGCCCATCTCCTTGCATGCATGTGTGCTTATGAAAGACACACTCGCTGATTTCAAGAAGGGTAAGGTGCGAAAGGTCAGGCCATGGACTTGAAAGAAAAAGGTCAAGCAATATTACAACATGACTAAATAAACAGGCTGTGCACAAACCCCCCCCCCAGCAAAGCTAGTACGAGAAGCTGGAAGCCTCCATCTACAAGCAGCTACCTGGCTGTTTGGCTGGTTAAGGATTCAGCTTCATCCCTTGTCTTTATCCACATATCCCTCCTGCCTTTCGACAGCTGACATGAGGACTGTCATATCCTGCCTAGATTCTCATCTCCCCGCTGGCTTTATTGCTCTTTTCCTCCTGAGTCACAAAAACATCCACACACACACACACACACACACACACACAAACGCACACAACACACAACCGCAGAGAGAAAGAGTGGATGAAGCCTGGCTGCTGGAGCGTGCTTTAAGGCACATTAATATTAATTGCAGCACTAGCTGGAGAGATAACATAGACAAGATGCCCCAGTGAGAATGGGGCGCAGTCAGGCCCAGCTTTTTGTTCAC
This sequence comes from Gouania willdenowi, assembly GCF_900634775.1. NCBI lineage: Eukaryota > Metazoa > Chordata > Actinopteri > Blenniiformes > Gobiesocidae > Gouania > Gouania willdenowi. The sequence continues at coordinate 32,059,584 of NC_041050.1, read as the reverse complement.
AGCGCCGCTCATCTGTTAGATGGCCATGGTGAGAATAAGACAGAATGAAGCGGTTTTCATCTTTCAAAAAGCTTGTTTTATATTAGAAGAGGTCTACTCTTGCCAGCGAGGGAATTTTGAGTTTGCGTGAAGTGAATGCATGCGTGTGTGTGGGCGTGAGTGCACTTGCACAAGCGTGCCTGTGATAAAAAAAGAAAAATAGGCGAGATGAATTATTGGACTATTGGCTTCATCGACAGCAACAGAAATGTGCTTCAAATAACAAAGCACTGGAGCGTTTCTGCTATTATCTCCACTACTACTTTTGCCATGGCTGCTTTTTCATGTCCTTCACTCTGAACTATGATCAGCTCTACTAAAAGATGTAAATAATCTAGCACTCTTGCAGTAAGAAACAGCTTTTTTAGGATGGTGTCGAAAATATATAAATCATATTGATGCACGAGTGCTGAAGCCCATTTCCACCTTGTGGGTTTTTCACCCCCTGCAGAAATAACAGGCAGCCACAGGCATCAACAGATGACAGCTATATCACTAAGGTCCTGCTTTTTTTTCCTTTTTTACCTCACGCTCACTTATTCTCTCCATTATTGTGAAAGGCTATTGAAAAATCTGGTGGCGTCTTTCCTGCCGCTTTGTTGCACGGTTTTTGTGCTCCTTTTCCGATTTCCCCCAAGACCCATCAATGCCCCATTACCAAGTCAAATCAGGTGGTGCTGCAGATATTTGCCGAGAGCCAAGGCGGCAAACAGACACACACAGACACACACACACTACACTAGAGGGATTTGCTCAAGAATCCTGTGAGGCTTTTTTCCTAGTGGCAGCTCCAGTGGATCAGGAACGGTGCGAGGAGGTGAACAGAGAAGAAATCACTGTTGGCTAAATGTGTGCGAGTGCTTTATGGCTCAGAGGGCAGGGAGGGAAACGGAGATGTGGTAATGCATCTCTCTGACACTCCTTTAAGCAGCCGACCACATTGTAATCTCCTGGGTCTTCTAGTAGTCACACATTATTGTTTCTCATTTCACCTGTCACAAACAATTAAAGCCCGCTCGCTGATTCCCGTGCCCATGAGCTACGTTTGTTTAGCTTCATAGGAATACTCCAAATTAAACAAGCCCTAGTCATAGAAACCTTGTCCTTACATGTGTATCCGTTAACAAACACAAACAGATTCCTAAGGCAAATTCCTCGAGAACGTTTCTCCCTTTCGTCGTCTTTATCTCTCCAGCCAGCGGAAAAAAGGTGGATGAGTCTGTGTAATGTAAGCAGCTGTGTTTGTGAGGTAGGCTGATAAAGATAAAAGGAAAAGGAAGGAGGGAGGAGAATTAGGGATTGGGGTGTAAAGACAATGGCCACGTTTACATGAGGGCTTTAATTTGCCTTTAATTCAAAATAAAAGTTAAATCCTCTTTAAACTGACCTTGAAAACACTTAAATCCGAATGAAAATGGCCATTTCGAATTAAACTTAAAGGTCCAGTATGATGCTTTTTTTTCACCCATCTCCATTTGTTTTATGAACCCTTACAACATAGTATTTGAGGTTTTTTTCTCCCAAACTCACCTGTTTTCTGGAGTTTTAGCCCTCTGAAAAGCCACTTTGACAGCAATTCTCAAAGCGAACTGATTCGCGGCCTACTTAAGCATATTCATGAATAGGCGTGTCTGTAGACTCTGACTCCACACACAACAGCGATCACTAGCAATTATCTTTTGCTATGCACACACTCTTGTGATTGTTTTCAGCCAAAAAACTGCACATTACAGTAAAACACATGGCTATTTAAGCAGCTATTGTGATTTTGAGTCAGAAATGTGTGCGTGTGTTGCTGCAGAACCTGAGGATTTAGACCGGATGTTTGGGGGTGTTCTCTTTTCAAAGGGGGTGTTGCCATGTACAACTGGAACGCCTGTTTTTGGTTGCAGCTGGACAACATTAGGAGCAGCAGCAGTAGCTCCTCCTTTCCGCACACAAACACAGCCAGACTCTCTCCTTTCCGCTTACCACTCTCCGTCTCCTCATAAAAGTTGGAAGCATTCCAATTTCACAACCGAGTCTGTTGTTAGCGCTGTGAGCCACCAATCCGTAAACATCCCCATTGTTTCCTCCTCAGTTCACAAGCAATGTCGGGTCTTGCTAAATAGGCTGGTGTAGCATTAGCACGGAGTGCTAACAGCTGATGTGTGTGAACAATGGCCGTGGCTCCAAGCAGTGACTCCCAACACGATTGGCAGCAGAAAAAGTAGTGTGGTTTGGGCGTCCAATAGCGCAGTTCGCATTTACATACTGTATATGGAAATAAAGTATAATATATATCCTATATCAAACCGCAGTGTTTATTTTAGCTGTTAGATAGTTGGAGAGGGAGGAGCTCACATTCTAGGAGGCGTGTATGATGTCCTTGTTAGGAGGAGAGAAGATTGTAAGTAGGAAGAGTTTCGGCGTATGACGTCTAACTGCCAGGCAAAATCAAACTCGCCTGTTATGAGCTGACTTTTGACAAAATGTGGAATAACAAGGGAGCGAAAAAACACAACTTTTTCAACTTTGGCCCTCTGAATGAAGCTAAAGGGACGTATATCACTGTAGCAAAACCATTGTGTGATTTTTTCATCATACCCCCCTTTAAATCCGAATTAGGTGGCTGATTTATTCTGAATGGAATAATTCCTTGATCTTGTAAACATTTAATTCCGCTTTAAATTAATTCCGGTCATTCTACACCTGCTCATCCTATTGCGATGACAAGCCGGTGATGGCATAATCCAAGATGGCTGCCCAAAGCAAGTGTTAGACTCGAGCAGAGACTATTTATTTAATAAGAGCCTTAGAAGACATGGATAAAATGAAAACGATTATCAAAATAAAAGTGAAAAAAGTTCTTATTATGTGGTCTTCAATGTTGTTGCCGGAAATAAAAGGTTTGTTATCGTTTTTTTTTCCTTTTAAACGTGATACGTCACATTTCCCCCCGTCTAATCAGAAGCCGTCCCAACCCCCAGACCTAAAGCAAAATTAAATAAAGGTGAATAAACAGGTTTCCATGTAAACCTCAATTCAGAATTACCATTTCCATGTAAACACAAAACAGAGCACTTTGATTTCGAATAAAAAAAAAAAAAAACATCATGTAACCGTGGCCAATGTGTCCTTTTAGTTGGTTACGCCTGTCATTCTCTTCAGATCAGCAGTTACACAGACAAGACAAAAACTCTAGTGAAGAGTCAGGCAGTTGGAAAGAAACAGAAAATGGTGTTGTATAGTGTTTAAGGTAGAGGTTATTGCTGGTCTGGTATGTTTGTTAAATACTGAAGAATACGTGGATGGTTCGCCTGTGGTAGCAGTCTCTGAGGGCTGCCAGAGGTGGTACGAGTCTCCCGTGATAAATCTGCATCACTGAGAAGTCATATTTTACCCATGACTCTTTGTTTCTTTCTTTGCACTGTTTGCAGTCTTATGTACACTCCTTTACAAGTGTGAAGCCACCCTGCTTTTTCCACCATTTTTTGCCGTGAACCCTGCCTGGCTTGGTGCCCAGTAAATGTTTGCTTTGTGCCAAGAATAAAAGGCAAGAACACTGGAGCTCTGACAGCCCTCTCTTCACACTCAATCACAATCACGCAACGTGCACACAAACAAAACATCTGCCATCTTAATAAGAGATTCGTGGCAACGGCACCAAAGCGGCTTGCCTGCCAATCGCGTTATTTAAAATTAACCGCAACAAATAAAAATGGAGCGCAGCTGACTGGACCTATCAAACTGGAACTATTTCAGATGTGACAGGCACCTAATCAAGTTGTCATCAGCAGAAAAACTCTCAGTTGTAGACATGAAGAATGTTTTTGGGAGGCAAAAGTTGACTTTTTCTGTAAAGAAACACCAAGAGGCGGCGATATTAAATCAAACAACATTTCCTCATTTGAGAAGGTGGTGAAACAGAGAAAGGAGGTGGCGCAGGGGATCCAATCTCCTGCTGAGCTGTAATGCTCTAACTTGATCATGTGACAGTGAATCCTACAGCATGTTGATACAATGCATTTGAGTGTCAGGAAACTTGTCTGACATAGTGCTCATAGGGGAGGAAGATAGATGAAAGGGTAGAGGGGCTGAGCCTCACCTGTTCCCATCATCTATTTGTTCATCCCTGGAGGCCTCAGGGCTATTTGGTACAACAAAGAAGGGAGGGGGAGGGAGGGAAGATTTGGGGGTTGGAGGTGGGTGGGGGCTCGCAAGCTCTGCAACCACTCACAGACAAAGAAAGAAAAAAGAGCGAGAGACTTGCAGGTAAATGGTGAGCAGCACCTGGCTTGTAATGGTGAAGAGCTCAGGTTTCAATGACCACTTTATCCTCCACAGTGTTTTAAACCGTCGTGTGGATTTAGTTTTCTGCTGTAAGGATCATGAGGTTTGCCATGTTAAACTGTTGAAATTATAGTCAGGATTGTACAGTAATTTTTAAGGACGTGATGATATTTTGTGCAACAATATACTGCGATATTTAAATGTCACAAGAAGCATCGTTGAGGGTACAAGTGGTATCGCGAAGGGTGGAGGAAGGTTAGTTAAAAGAAAAGAATCTACACCGTCTATTATACACCAGATTGGTATGTTTGTTTTAAAAAAAATATTATATTATATTCCGATCGAGTTGAAAGGGTCATAGAAAAAGGAATTGTGGAAGAGTTAAAGTCAAATAAAAGCATGTTCATTTTTTCAACGTAAACTTTTGTCCTTTTTCCTTTCCAAAAATATTGTGTCAAAATAATACGGCCAGTACAGTATGGTCTATTGTATCAATTAATGATTTAATTAATTAACTACTGTAGTGTATCACTGTGTTCCGTGTGCGGTGATGTGTTTGACTCTGAGTTTCCATAAAGAGCAGATTCTGCCCTAATCATAGGGTTCATCAAGCTATGTGTGTATTTACAGACACATCTATGATGTGTGTATTCCTGTCTGTCTCTGCGTGTACACGGACGTGTGTGTCCATCTTACCGCTATGTGCTCTTTAAGGGTAATATTAAAATCCCACAATTGCACCATATTTTCACATTTAACAAATGGGTGTAGGAAGTGTTACAGGACACCAACAAAACAAACTTATCACAGATAGTGTAAAATCTCAGTAGACTGCTCAGCCATGCTCAATACTGTGAGATTTAATTTTCCAAAGCTTCAATTTTTCTAAATTTATTTACAAGGTTAAACTTCATTAATCCCTATTCGGCCTTTTTTCATGGTATTGGGGTGTTTGATATTAGGGATCATGTATAAAACTGATTACTGCATTGATTAATCACTACTATATTGTTGACAATTATGAATCGATTATTTACATTTTGAAAGCTCCATTATTTACTTTTTTCAAAATGTAATACAAACCAGGCAAGTCCTCCATTTAAAGTTCAAAAGCATCTGTATCTTTGTTATATGGAGAATAAGTTCAATAAATAAATCAAATGTGGGTGTTTAATATTTATTCACAAGTGTGAACATTTATTTTTTACAATGAAAGACTACATTTAAAAGAAATGACTAAATAATACTTTCGGTGGTGTGAGGTGTTACTCAAAACACAAGTCAAACAATTCAACTGCTGACTGATGGGAAATGTAAGGTCAATAATCAGCAATAATTGAAAACAGAATTGAGAACCATTAATAATCGAAAACCAGTTTGCAAACGAATCAAGACTTCAATTATAGGAATCGATTCAGGAAATTGGCTTGATTAACCCTATGTATTATTTTTATTTTGCTTTTTTGTTATCCATTTAGTGATTATGTCAGTAACTAGTTACAAATTAGGAAAAGTCAATAAAACTGAACTTAACACGGAAATACCCGTAAACATAATTTAGCAAAATCATTGCCTTTAGGCACAGCACTTAAACACTCCAAGCCTGTAGGTGGCAGTCGGTTGCAAATTGCTACTTTAAAAGCAGAATACGTGCCATGGATCACCATCGAATGGAGAACACTACTTGACAAGAGGAAATCTGTGGAGAAATCAGCAGTCACTTCATCTGCAGGCCTTTGTGTTGCAGATTAGACACATACACAACAATTCAAGCTCCAGATCAAAGATTGTACCGTACACAAATGAAAATCCAACTTGCGAGGCATTATTTAACAGGGCTTTTCACTCCACAACAACAGATGACACCGGGCTATTTGAAAATAGGCGAATGATGAAAGCCGTAATTTGCCACATCATTGATTTAAAAAGAGACGCTTGAAGATGACACAAAGAGACATCAGTGTTGTCATCATAAAGAGAATTTATACAATCAATGGGATGAGATCAATGCTGTCTGTCTCACTCTCCACAAAACGCTTTCCAGAAGGAGTAACAACAACCATCACAGAGGCCATCGTCTCGCTCACCGGTTTCCTGTGCAGGGACTCCCAGATACCTCCAAGCTACAAGGCTTTTCTTACTCCATCACATCCCCAACTTCATGCAGGAGGTGGAGATACAGAGGAGCTGAGGGGGAAAAACACTCCAGGAAAGCCAAAAGCCTGATAGAGAGAGAGAGAGAGAGAGAGAGAGAGAGAGAGAGAGAGAGAGAGAGAGAGAGAGAGAGAGAGAGAGAGAGAGAGAGAGAGAGAGAGAGAGAGAGAGAGAGAAAGAGAGAGAGAGAGAGACGGAGCGTCTTCATTAGAGATCAGCAGCTAGCTCGGACTAGTCAGGTGCTGTAGAGAGAGCTCCTCATCCTCGCAGTTAATTAGGATTTCTGCAGCTTCATTTTGAAGCGAGGGACAGGAAGTTGGAGGCTTGATTGCCTTTTATTTCTCAGCCTAACAGCTTGGCTGCCTCTGCTGCTTTATTAACAGAAAATCTTGCAGATTTACAGTTCTGCAGCAAAACATCAATTTCAATAATTACAAGAAAACTGTTAGAGGGGACACAACAGAACACACACACACGTTCACCCTCCCAACCATTCCTACTCTGAAGCCCCGCCCCTGCTGCTCCATTGGATGTAATTTCCATAGAAGTGCCCTTTTCATGATTGCATATTACAAGCACGTTAAAACACACAATGATTTGCCACAGTCGCATTTAGCACTTCAAACACTTTACATCCAGTCGGTGGCCTGAAGGGCAAAGCAAATACTGTGAATGTCACATTTTCATTCAACGATCAGACCTCAGCGTGTATGCTGTCACAAAACAAACCACATGAAAGATCATTTCTCTGCAGAGCAATTACAGCCATCTATCCGCTGCAATACTGAGTCAGAACCAGAACAAACACCGTCTCTCAGAAACATGTAATTTAACTGAATAAAACACATCTATGTTGTTGTAGAGGCAGGAAGGGCAACTCGATCACAGTGGGGGCCACAACATGTGATTGTATCTGATTCTAGGGCCACATTATTAACATTTATGTCAGGCTCAGTATTTAGAATAATGACTGATCCAATTATTAATTACTATGGGTGGGGGGGTTGTCTTTTTTTGTCTTTGTGGTTTTGTCAGTTTGTCGTAATTTTGTGGGTTTTTGGAGTAATTGTGTGTTTTTATTATTTTTTATGTTCTTGTTGTAATTTTGTGTATTTTTCTATCATTTTCTGCATTGATGTCGATTTGTGCATTTTTGGGGTCACTTTCTGTATTTTTGTTTGTTGTTTTCTGCATTTTCCTGTGATTTTGTGTAATTTTGTTGTGTCTCTTCTGTAATGTGTTGGTTTTTTTGAGTCTTCGTAGTCATTTTGTTTGTTTAAGTGGCTGTGTCTGTCTTTGTTGTCATTTTGTGTTTAATGAGTCATTCTGTGTACTTTTTGAATTTTTTGTGTTTTTGTGTATTTTGCCGTCAATTTGTGTGTTTTGGGAGTCATTTTGTGTATTATGTTGGGATTCATATTCCTTCCAACTTCCTGAAATACTATTTTTGGGTATTTGTATTGGGGGAATGCACAAAATTAGACCAAGTTGAATAGATTAGGCTGCCAGTTGCCTATGTCTGAGGTTCAAAAGAAGAAGAAAAAAGTTTATTGTCTTATTCGCTCTCCTTTTTAGATCATGGAATCATGACTCACTGGTGAATGTAATGCTAACAGGACTCAGACAATAGATACGAGGAGGAAAGGAAAGAAGAGAAATAAGTCTGAGGGCTGCAGACGTTGGCTTCACAACAGAGAAGTTGAGATTTCATTTGAATCAAATCAATAAATGTGTTGACTTGCAGTGTATTGCCTTCCTGTCTTCTCATTGAGCCTGCTAATGTTTTTTTCATGAACCAAACAACTGCTGCTGGTGGCATTAAAGCTACAGCACTTCCACGAGTCCCCAACGGACCTGTGAAAATGGTTGGTGTAAAACACAATTAGTATGGTCCATATGGCTGCTGGTGTAGGAGGAGCGGGCGACGTCTCCTGTGGCTTTCAGAGGCCGGCTCCTTTGTTACCTTAAAGATCACAGTGTTGTCATAATAATGGGACCATTTTAGTCCTGCCACTTGTTTTGTGTATACTCCTAATAGATCCTCACACTCTGAAATGACTCCTGGCCGATGAATTGGCCAACCCCAGCAGATTGGCCTAATCAATAGCTCCTTTATCATGATTAATAGCACAAATTGAACAATTGGGAAATTTAATGTGAGAGGAGCATTATTTGGTGATTTCATTGCTCAGCTTTATTGACTGATTAAAACACCTCTTTTGTGGCCAATGGAATGCGATGTTGAGAGCGGGACGGAGTGATGTGTTTGACCTATGTAAAGCAAGAACAGAGAAAATGATTCACGGTGCTTTGGGCGCCTCTCATTCACTGATAGCTCTGTATGCCCAGCCTGACAAGCATTTTCTTGCCTGAGAAACACCGACACCTTTTACTGAGCAGAAGAGAACAACAACAGCTTGAGGCAACAGATTTATTACAAATTGATCTATTAGATAGCACTGCTGTGCTTCGCTGTTTTCTCTCCCACTCGCTCACTCCCTCTCTGACAACCTTCCCCCTGATGGTAGCTAGAGTGTATCAGAGTGGAAGTGCTACAGTGGCAAATCTAAACCCAATCCTCAGAACTCATTTTCTCTGCGCTGGCTTCTGGAACACGGAGGCAAGAGGCCCATCCTTAAACCCAGTCTATCCAGCACAAGACTTCCAGCGACCGATTAGAAAAGTCCGCAAAGCTCGACCTCTGTGCCTGTCCTGCAAGGGCAAGCAAAGAAGAGGCTTACATGGAGCACCCAATAAACAGGAGTGCAAAAAATCTTAAAAATCACACTGCCTCAACAATCCATGTACCCTTTGTACTTTGGTTATTGCGTTTTAAAACCAAATCAAAGTAACTAATAAACTGTGTGGTTGTTTTGTTTTACTGACTTAAAACCAAAACAGAAATACAGAAATCACCAGAAAGGCAGCGATTTTCTGTTTTAAAATTTAAATATTTATTTTGTGTGTGACGGTCTGACGGACATGTCTAGTATTGTGGTCATTTATGTAAATACGGAACAAACAGCGTTCCGTTTTGGCTCAGTACGGGACGCACCATTTAATGGCCAAATAAGGAACGATTCCGTATTTTAAGAGACATGCGTGTGTGTTTTTTGGAACATCCATTTTTTGTTTCGATTTCTTTTCAATTCACCAGTTCATCAGTAATGTGACTTACTGTATGCGTTGCTGCTTTTTTGTCCAAAAGTAAAAGTTCCCACCCCGTCTGTCGTTCCTCTCTGTGTGGTGAGCCTAAAACATGAAGCACTCGTCCTTAGTTTTCCCGTAAATATCCAAATATCACAAAACGGAAGATTTAATTCTAAAACAGAAAGACGCTGCTCGTCTGGTTTTTTTATTTTTTTGTGTTTCTGTTTTGGTTTGAAGTCAGTAAAACAAAACAAAAAAAAAAATACACCGTTTATTTGTTATTTTGATTTGGTTTTCAAACAGAATAACCAAAGAACGAAGAGTACACGGATTCCCAACATCTATTCTGTATTAGTCACAGAGGCCATGAAGCACAACCAACACATTGTAAAATGATGTATAGAACATTTGTCACATTCACGGTCTTGATAATCAATGTCCATCCAACCTAATCGGGCCAAGAAAAACACCCCCAACAAGACACCACGGACACTACCGTCAATGACCAAGACATGTTTGTCCTGACAATGAAGAGGTGCTATTGGCACATCTCTCTACAAGCAATCAATTAAATCAACTGCACCATGTGGACTTGCTAATAAAACGCAACTCTCTGCTAACAAGAATGAAGTGAATACTCCACTAGTGCCTGCTGATGGCAAACAGCAGGTTTAAAGAGCAAGACTGGTTGATCCAAAAATGAATTCCATTCAAACTCATATTCCCATAACAGAAAAGAGCAATCACACTAAAATAAAAAGAGATTAGGTATGATTTTTGCAATTACATTCAAATGGTCAGGGGAGGAAATTGGCCATTCCATGAAAGCACAATCATTGGTTGGATGGATGAATATTTCAACTTTTACAGGTGTAATGGTTAACCTGGTATTAACATAGTAGATTGAAAAAGTTTGCCTCAAATCCCCTCAAACTAGGCCTGGGCAATATATCGAGAGTCAAGATATATCGCAATTATTTTTTTGGCGATAAAGAAAATGACAATATGAACATATTTTTACTTTATAGCTTTTTTTTTATTACTAAAATAGTCTTTTTAGGAGTTGCTGTTTTCACTACTTCTCAGGACAGCATGAAAAGCAAAGTTAGATGGATTTCTGAATGCGTCCTAACCCAGACCTTCCCCTAAACAAGCCACTCACTCATACGTGCTGTCCCTTATAGGAAAAAAAATGCCAAAAGTTGCACATATTGTGCAGCTGCTTGTTAGTACATGTGCATGTATCGCTTTTTGCATCAGGAAATTTAACCCAGAATTGTATTTCTGGTCTGACTTTATTGAGTTAAAAATATTAAGATCTATGTCATATATTACCATTTTGAGAAAAAATATCATTAAGATAACCAAATCTCTATTAGCTTTTGGATGGAATAAATGAGGGTGCCCCTGGAAAAGAGAAATATCTAAACTATGGAAATGTTGGCTGGAGAGTGTGTACGTGAATATAAACATCTTCAGGCAGGCATCTGCAGGGGGTGTGCGCAATAAAACATTGCTACGCATTGTTTGCGTTTCTGCACCACTAGCGCCATGCAGTGTCACTACATGAGGCAATCTCTTACCTAATCAACACTGACACACACAGACACACACACAAGGCACTTCTTCCCCTCCTCACTCCCTCCCTGTCTTTTCTCTCTCATTCTCCTCAAGGGGCCAGCAAGCTGATCCTGCACCATTTCATTTTTCTCTTGCACCGAGATGCCAAATGGCTGGCTGATATTATTGACCCCAACTTTCAATCCATTCTATTTGTTGACTCAATGGAATGAATGTTCTTTCACCATATGTTGCTGAAAGGTTTGGTTCAAAAACTAACATTCTGGGTTTGTACTCATGTTTAAAGCCCATCCCTTTAAGCCAATTGAGAGCCGTCAGTGTTATGACCCTCATCCGATTAAGCATGTAGGAAACTGGAGAGTAAGTGAATGAATCAAACACTGTTTTTCAGTGAAGCAAGACTTAAGCAATAAGCACATTTCCTCAAGCATTAATAAGATGTGGCAGTGACTCCAGTCTGCACCATGCTTCACACAATGCTTTGATTTATTTCAATACCAACTCTTTCAAATCTAATCTTAATGCACGAGGTGCCATTTCCCTGAATGTATTTCGTCATTGCAGATCCCAACACTTTACCTCATATTTGTGAATTTTCTATCTATTGAACGTTGTCAGTGTGCGTGTGCATAACTTTTTAAGGCCTGCTTATGATTAGCACACACTGAGAAGGGCTCATTCAATTGTTTCGATGATACGTAACCACTGAAACAGTCCTTTTGATCAAAGGCAAAGCAAATGTATTTGTAGGGCTGGGTGGTATATCGAGATTTAAGATATATTGAGTTTTCTATTTTGATGTAGAAAATTACAGTATCACCTATATCAATATGTATTTTTTTATAGCTTGTTTTGTTTTAAAATACTTGTTTTAGGAGTAGCTGCTTTCGCTACTTCTCAGAACAGCATGCAAAGCACAGTTTGATGGATTTCTGAGTGCGTCCTAACCCAGACCTTCCCCTAAACAGGCAAAACTACAAAACTCACTCACACATGCTGTCCCTTGGAGGAGAAAAAGCCAAGTGGCACCTATTTTGTTAATCGATGTGACTGTGTGCCAATTTGCATCAGCAAATTTAACCCTGAATTGTAGTTCTGGTCAGACTTTATTTGAAATAAAATTATCGAGATTTATATTGTATATTGCTATTTTGAGAAAAAATATTGAGACATGAGTTTTAGTCCATATCGCCCAGCCCTATGTGTTTTGCATAGCACTTTTCATAAACAAGGCAATTCAATATGCTTTATATGAACAAAAATAGCAATAGAAAATAATCAACAGCTAGAAAATCAATAAGAACATTAAAAACATTTAAAATTAGCCATAAAAACATTAAATGAACACGAATATGATAAATCTCCCTCTTAGTCATACACAGTAGAGAAAAAGTGTGCTTTTAACTTGGATTTAAAAATGTTCCCAAAGGATGATGACTTTAGCTCATGTGCCTTATTCATATCATAATTTAGAATTGTGGTTTTTTTTTTTTAGCCCAGGTACATTTTGTCAGAAGTGTAAAGAGTATTGATATATCTTACTCAAGTAGAAACACTGATACTTGATTGAAATTGTACTCAAGTATAAGTACAAGCAAGTCATACATAAAGTACAAGTAAAAAGTAGCTCAATTAAATAGCACTCAAAGTAAAAGTTACTAGTTATTTTCAGTCTTCAGGTTCATTTTTTGTAATAAATCTTGCCACGGTTCTCTCGCGTACAGTAAACATCTCATGTATAAACTTTCCCCACAAAAGCATCTGTATAAAATAAAATGTTTGTAAAATTGTACAATTCTGTTTAAATAAAATAACACCAATTAATTAAATTCGAAACAAAGACATTCTCAGGCTCTAAGTAGTACAGTATAGCTAGATTTATGAACTCTAAAACTGAGAAAATAATAACCGGCACTCAATGCCGTTTTGGTGCGATGCATTACGTTTAATCTGATTGGTCGGCTATGAAGTGATGTATTTGATTGTTGTCTGGTCAATTCATTTTTTTGTAGTTTCACAATGTCCGTTGTTTAAAACAAAAAAATATAATTTACTCAGTAATGGCTGGGTGTAGAAATGTAACTAATTACTATAATTCTTTTAAAATGTATTTGAGTACAAGTAAAATTACTCGTATAGAAATATACTCAAAAAAGTACAAGCACCCATAAAAGCAACTCAATTATAGTGACGTGAGTACTTAAATCTGTTACTTTCACCTCTGCCTTTTGTACATCAAAAAAAAAATTGTGTGCATGTGTTTCTAATTTATGTATAACTGCCAGCGAGGCTAGCAAAAAAAAAAAAAAAAAAAAAAAAAAACAACAAAAAGCCCAATTAGTCCGAGTTGGGATGTGGGGCTGGGCTTGCACAGAAAACAACATTTGATTGCATCCTGTACATCAAATACCACCGGCAGTATGTTGGGAGACAGATTGCAATTGTTAACACGAACACATTTGCCGATACAATCTCCCTGCCACAATTGTGGAGCTGCAGAGCGAGGCGTGAATCAAACAAAGCCGAGATATGATGCAGCATGCTTGGATCTCCTTTTATGAGAGGTGAAGGGAAGCTGTCAAAGAACACAAAACACATCCCGCATCTTTCCTCCTCTGACTCGCTGGGAGAAGCCAAGAGGAGGACGAATAGGAGTCGAGTGTGTGTGTATACTGTGTGTGTGTGTCTGCCCTGTGCATGTCAGTCCAATATATTAAAACAACACATGCAAGGCTTTGCTACAGCCAATTACCCAGTTCTTGGCACAGGAACCAAAAAACATCTTTGGAGAATAATAAAGAGAGCTTAGCTTGTTGTGCGTCCTGTCAGTAAGTGCTGACAGATTGTTGCTTTTAATGAATATACAGCACTTGAATAGCCGATCAAGAGGTCTTTGAGGGAACATCGCTCCTTTGTTTGGGGCATTAATTCTCTACATAACCACCAGATATCTCACAGTGGCACCCATATCGAGCACAATCAGGGAGGAAGACGCTGCACCAGTGCATCCATCGCTATCCGTATTGTCCACTGCAGTCTCTTTGATGCTAGCGAGCATAGTCATTAAAGCGAAATTACAAAGAGAAACACTCTTTGATTGCAAATGTGATATGTGAATGCTTGATTAAACATGATTTCCTGTGTTGATTTAGGGGAAATAAGGACACTTTCCACAATTGCCTGCAGCATAATTTCATTTTGTACACGAAACCTCGACAATAAATCATCCTAATCACCTTTCTGTGAAACACAATAGCTTTGCTGAAAGTAAAAGCTTCTTTCAAAGTGCGGGCTAGCCACATAGATGACAGGACAAGCACCATCCTGTGCTGCTGCTGTAACAGAATGCCCCACACACACACACAATGCCTCAGCACACACACACACACACACACACACACACACAATGCCTCAGCACACACACACACACACACACACACACAATAAAGCCGCTCTGAGACTCGTCTTTCATGACAATTCAAGGTGAGAGAAAGATGACGTGACAGCATCAATCTGAGAAACAACACGTCGTTTGTGCGCCTCATGTAAACATTGCATTCCTTTCCTTAGCATGTGTTTGTTGTTCGTCAATCACCTAATAATGTCAGAGCACTGCAAAAAAAAGGGGGGGGGATTTTCCTCAACGCTGTCTGACCTTTTCAATGCATTACTCACGGGGAGCAGCCATTACTAAAGCACGCTATAGTCATTAAAAGAAAATAGCAGGATTATTAGACTTCTCTTGTCATTACCCAACTGCTTCTACATCCACACAGATTAACTTTCGATGAACGGGTGTGTTGTCGGATTTGTGATTGAAAGTCATTTTACCCGCTGCTGCTCTTGAGATCCTATTTAAATTGAAACACTGGAAAAAAATTATGGACCTCGGAGCAGCTCTACGAAGAAAAAAAAAAAAAACGACAAAGCAAATAGCAAATAGGTTTCGTTTTTATCTATTTTTTCCTGTGGAACTCTTCAAAAAACAAATTTACTACTGCTACTGAGACACACTGCTTTGAGGGGGGAAAAAAAGTATAAACCCAAGATTAGGGTGCTTTGTAGTCCGAGCTGTGCTAAGTAATAAGCGCTGCACACCTCTAATTGCAGGCCTCCGTTACTCGCTCTCACAAGTTCAAGATCTAAGAAGTAGTTCAAGAAAAAAAAATACATATACAGTATAAGCCCCAGGCTGATTGACCCACAAATATTATCAGGGGGTTTTATATTTGAGGTATAATGACTATTTAATAAAGAGTGTGTGTGAAGGGGGGAAAAATGAAAATAAATTGTGCAATCAATAATAACATACATGTTTTTGAATGTTGTTGGACACCGGAGTACCAGGACAAAACTCATGCAAGCACAGGGAGAACATGCAAACATCCACACATAAAGGACCCAAGTCTCCACCCCAGGGTTTGAACCCAGGACCTTCTTGTTGTGAGGCAGACATGCTAGTAACTACTACAACAATACATTTTCCACACTAATCCAAAATGATGAAACCTGATTTATTGACATCTATCTATAAAGCAAAACATCTCTGTCTGTGTGTTCCTCAAATATCACTGTGAATCAGACTCAGACTGACCTGAGACTTTCAACATGGCTGCTGCTTGGTTCGAAGGTGTGCAACGTCAGATTTGTTTGGACTGCAATGATACGTTGAGAAATAATTTCAGAAATTTGTCCACCCGAGCAGTGCCACCAGAGTCGCGTGTGCGATAGAGCCATGCACCGCGTCCGTCCGTCTCTCTCTCTGGTTTATATTGTCAAACCATGTGTGACATAAAATGATGTACACACGAAAAGATTAAATATTAAAAAAAAAAAAATTACTACATTTGTGATGTGCAAAACAATAATATAAAATAAAAAATAATAAAATGAAAATAGACTTTCACTATATATATGTGGAACAAGATTTACAATTAAGTTTTGAGCGTTATAAAAGGGGAAAAGGCTACTGTATGTATTTTACATATTTCTAAAATACACACACATGCATCCGGTTGCACAAGTACATACATATATACATACAGTACATGTACACAAACACCTACATATGTATATATTCATACATGCAAGAACAGACTGTATATATATAGATAGACTGCCCATGCATGTATGAATACAGACTTCCTGATTAAGTCAATGCACCAGTGGTTCTCAAACTTTTTTGGCTCAAGTACCCTCTTATGTCCGACTACAACATGTTGCTCAGTATTCTGTGAAAACACAACTATAGAGCATAATGATGGAATTAATGAGTATTAACACACATTTTAAGAATCTAATTTTGTAAATAAGTGGAATGAAACAGCAATTAGTGGCTCCTGAATAGATTTATTAATCTACTTTGTTGTTGTTTGTCTGTTATTTATGTGTATTTTGTAGTGATCTTGTGTATTTTTCTCTCATTTAGTGCATCTTTGTTGTCGTTTTGTGTGTTGCTGGTAATGGTAAGCATTTTTCTCTCTTAGTGTGTGTTTTGGGAGTCATTATGTATTTTGTTGTTTTTGTTGTCATTGTGTGTGTGTGTGTGTGTGTGTGTACGTATTTATAATATAAAATATACTAAATGAGTGAAAGAAAACAAAAAACTAAACAATATGTATACAAAAAGTACACAAAATGACAACAGAAATGCACAAAAATATACTAAATGACTCCAAAAAACATACATTACATACAACAAAAATATGAAAATGACAAAATACACAAAGCTAAATATTCATACAAAAAATACACAAAATGACAACAGAAATGCACAAAACTACACCAGAAAAGATACAAAAATACACATAATGACTCCAGAATCACACTACAATGGCAAAAAAAAACAATAACTATAAAAAAATGCACAAAAACACAACAGAAATATACAAATATATACATAATGACTCCAAAAAGCATACATTACAGAAAAATACACCAAATGAAAAAATATATAAAAATGATTTATCATGCGTATGTCCCATAGAAATAAACCAAGGAAATGACACACGCTATTTTACTTTGCACCCGCAAATATACCCCTTTATAACACTACAGAGTACAGAGTATGTACACCTCTTTGTACATCCAACATTCAAACACATACTCATTTGGCCGTAATTGACAACTTTACTTAAGCCCCCACTATATGAATACATACATCCTACGAGCACTGCACTAGTCTATTAAATAATAAAGAGCAACAGTAACTAACTACTGTTTATCAATGTGCAATTGACATTTGACATCACCCATCCCTTCCCCTCCCACACCTCAGGCACACATATGTATCAGGAGACCAGGGTAGAGTGAGTGATGAGAGTAGAGACATGGTCAACAGGTCCTGCTTGTTAAATATTTCTGTCTGGGTGTAGTTACAACATAGTCTCATGCCACCCTTAAACTATTTCAAGTGCTTTGTTTTGTTTTCAAAGCATAACGTAAAATTAGAAATGCATTGACTTGCTTGAGTCACAGCTGAGTATCAAGTAGTAAACAAACAACAGAAGCTTTGTTAATTTTTTTTTTAAAGTTACCTTTTAAAAACAGTTGAAAAATACAGAAAGCAGTGAGCACAGCACAGAGCACAGCAAAAAATAGTTAATACATCGGTTACATATTAGAGCCAGAGCGATTAATGAGTCGGACTATTGATCACACACTGTATGCCTTTCTTGTCTTGTGTACCCCTTGAGTCTTTCTGTCATACCATGAAAACCCCCTCACTCATACGTGTTCATGATTCTCCAAAACTAGAACATAACACAACTGAATATTTAACGCAACACAAGTCATTTTATTTCATCTTCTTAAATTGAACAATTAATATTCAGACATTATCTTCTTATTTAAAAATGATAAATATAAGAAATAATATTATAGTAAATGTTTGTATTATTAATACTGTATGATTAATACTAATATATTATGATTACATTGTTATTAAAGAAAAACAATAAAGTTGAAATTAGAAAAAAATAAGAATAAATAGAAATAATATGTAATATAAATAAATAAATAAATACAAATCAAATAATTACCCTGCCAGTGTTATATACTGTATATGTGTTAAGACATTTACCACAAAAGGAGCTTCTTTGAATATGTCCCCATTAAACAGGCATTTAAACTTTAAAAACAAGTCATAGCACACATACCATTTTATTGAAGGACTTATGAAATGACTGAGAATGTTTTTATTATCTTGGAAATAAATTCCTAATTTTTCCATGCACCCCCTGCAATGTGCTCACGTACCCCGAGGGGTACGCGTACCCCTGGTTGGGAAAATTGCTGTATGCTACTGGGCATTTCAATTTCTCCTTCTGGAGATGAATAAAGTATATATCCATCTATATATCCATCTATCTACCAAAGTCATATTTGTCAAACTCATGGCCCTCTGGAGCATCCAATTTGGCCCACAGGAGAAAGTAAAAACAACAGAGAAAACATGAATCATTGTGTAAATGAAACAACAATATTTGCAGGGGCTTTCCTAGCGCTTATATCACATGATGGCAGTCATTTTTAATGCGAAACTGTTGAAAAAAACCTAAGAATTCTTAGAAAATATTCTATTATGTCATAATATCAAATTATGACATAATATTTCCCTTAATTAAATAAAAACTGGTCACAAATCTAGGTCATTTAAAGTAAAGATCCTGTTGGAACTGATATATGTCACTTATTGCTTTGATATGGTTTGTTTCTTACATTATTTGTATTTTATGTATACGTAGAAGTGCAAACTGGGACACATTTTTCCCACATAAAATCTGTGGTCCACTTCAGATCAAACTGCTCTGTATTTAGCCCTTGAACTAAAATGAGTTTGACACTTTAATCGATCTGCCCCTTGTTTGGTTATCCTGTGGAGTTTGTATCCTAAAGTGATTGTGATGTCACAGTTAGGGTGACCCTTGCATAAAAGAGTTTCAAAAGCCTGCTTTTTCTTTTTTAATGACTATTGCAAAACTACACACATCAACAAACATGGAATTTTGTTTTTCAAACACTGTGAGTTCACTCATTTACCATCTTAAAACTGAACTCCTAAGGCAACACAGAATAACTCCATAAAAAAAGGGGCTAGGATACTGCCCTATGTAAACCTAGCCAACAGCAGGACCATCGCACTAGAACAGATGTGTCAAACTTAAGGCCTGGGGACCAAATCCGGCCCACAGGAGAAAGTAAAAATGTGAGAAAAAACATGAAACATTGTGTAAATGAAACTCAACAATATTTGCAGGGGCTCACAGTTTTGCCAGTGGTCATATTGCATGAGTGCAGTCATTTTTAATGTTAAACAGTAGAAAAAAACTCAAAACTCTAATGAAATCCTTCAATTTTCCTCAAATGATAACATAATATTTCCCTTAATTAAATAAAAACCGGTCACAAATCTAGCACATTTAAAGTGGAGATCCTGTTGGGACTGATATCTGTCACTTGTTGCTTGGATATTGTCGACGTCTTACAGGGGTGTCCCAATACGATACTGATATCGGATATCAGTCCAATATCAACCAGAAAACTAATATTGGCTTTTATCAGACTGCATCTAAAATCTCCAATATATGTTATATTTATTCATATAAATGAACAATTTATATGTTCATAAACATATAAATGTTTATGAACATATATAAAATGAATATATTTTATATATATATATATATATATATATATATATATATAAATATTATTTTTGAAGGTTATTATTTTGAAGGTTAACATTTATGTAACCAATTGGTTAATAATAAATGGGTCA
Source organism: Gouania willdenowi (assembly GCF_900634775.1). Lineage (NCBI taxonomy): Eukaryota > Metazoa > Chordata > Actinopteri > Blenniiformes > Gobiesocidae > Gouania > Gouania willdenowi. The sequence continues at coordinate 32,039,609 of NC_041050.1, read as the reverse complement.
GTTTTTTCCTCATACCTCCTGTTGCTAACTATTGTTCTCTGTTTGAGTAACAACACTTGATCAAGCCTTTCTAACATTCCACACTACAAAGTAAGTCGTAAATGTATGTATGATTCGAATTGATCAGATCAGTATCGGCCAATACTCAAGGCTGCAATATCACTATTGTATCATAAATGAAAAAGTTGTATCGGGACATCCCTAGTTTCTTACATATTTTGTATATTATGTATTGAAAAAAGTGCAAACTAGGGCACAATAAAGTTTCAATTACTCATTTTTCTGCATAAAATCTGTGGCCCACTTCAGATCAAACTGATCCATATTTGTCCCCTATACTAAAATGAGTTTGACACCTCTGCACTAGAAGGATTTGAACCTTCACCCTGCCTGTTCAGCTGCTATAACAAGGTGGACTTTCTTTGATGCACACCTTACAACACCTGCATTTTAATGACTGAAACCCAGCATAATAGAACTTGACATGCTGCATTGTCTTGAATTACTATCAACATCAGACACACCAGCTAATAAACAGAACATGAAGGCATTGTGACGATATTTGCAGCACAAACACACAAAGACAACCAGTTAGCATCGCTGGCTACCTGAAGCTACTGACAATAGCTGCTGGAAGGGCTCAGACTACTTCCTGGATACAAATGACAACATAGAGCCTTTCCCTCAAGAAAACGCCTCAATATGATGCTGTCTCATTAATCGCAAACATTACTGTCTGAAAATGAAACTATGTTGTGCTCATTGGAAGAGCTGCGTCTTCACCGGTGTGAATGAGCTGATCGAACCCAGACATTAGACGGATACCAGCTGGTATTCTAATCAGTGCTAGTCACTAGCCGCTAACATCAAGTCCATAGTAACCCTCACCATAGTGAGCAGCAAACGAGCTTATCAGCTAACTGGCTAGCTTAATTAGCCGAGTGGCTAACCCAAGCACTTGCACTCGTAATAGAATTCCCAACATTTAAAAACACAGTTTAATTAACTGCAGGTATATGCGTTTGTTAAACAGGTAAGAAATGAAAAAAAGACAAGTGAGGCCAGTCCATGACACTTACCTTAAACAGCGTGATCTACAACATCTGTGGTTTGTTTGATGACACAGTGCAACAACAAACAATAGCAGCAGCTGCAGCAGCAATTAGCCGAGGTTAGTTAGCCTGAGTCAGAGAGCAGCTCCACGGCCACCTGTATATGTATATGTGCCTGTGTGTGATGGAGCTACACGGCAGCACCGCACGATGCATGTGACGCTGTCATCAATGATGGACTGCACAATAAAGAGGGACTAATCGTTACCGGGACGCTCAGTTCTGCTGTGTGTGAGCGTCTTTCAGTGTGTGTGTATGTGAAAGAGGCACTCGGCATGACAGCATCCCTCTTCATCTCAGGGTGAGCACAGTTGGGGGGCTTCTCAAAGTTCAACCGGTAAAATAACGTCACCCACTGGCCAACACTGGGAACATCCAGTCACAGGGAGTTCCTCAGGGAGCACCAGCACCAGCAGCTCTGCACTGTAGCGTTCACTGTGAACACATAGTAGGGCTGGACGATATGGACCAACACTCAAGTCTCGATATTTTTTCCTCAAAATGGCGATATTCTATATCAATTTTGATCATTTAAATTCAAATGAAGTCTGACCAGAAACACAATTCTGGGGTAAATTTGTGGGTGATACTAAAACCCAGAAACACTTCGGAGACATACCAGAGTAAATTCTGGCCCGTACTGCATGCACAGGCTGTAATATTACCAAGTTTATCATTGTAAAGGTTGTTAGAGCTACTAACTTTACCAGGGCGCAAATATTTATGAAAGTGTCTATTTTTTTGCGATTGCCGTACGAACAACCCTCGGTGCTTTTGGTACGTTTACCAAAGTGCACATACGTAGCGTTTTAGGGTTAAGATATAACCCAGTATCGCAACAATTTTTAGGGTTAGGGTTAGGTTTACGGTTAAGTTTAGTCTTAGTCTTAGTCACGTGACCTAAACTGGCCAATGAGGGGCGCTGCGTACGAATAAAATTGGTATATTGACACGGCAACCATACGTATAGCCAGTGCCAATATGTATTCTTGGTTTTTGATTTCTGGAGTTTAATAGGGCTTTATTTACCAGCGATTAATTCCTACTGCATATTTACAAGTTTACAAATATGATTTTATTTTTGTGCATAGTTCCTGTTATGAACATATATGTAGGCTACATCTGAATGAGGTAATTTTTCAAATAATAATATTTTTTGAAACATAATTTTAGAATGATTAACTACATATGTGTAAGTCATAGAACTGTAACATGAGTCCCAAGTTTTTTGTTCAATTAAATTGTAATTGAATTTCCATGCCAATTACAATTACAAAGGCAATTATCTGATGTTAATTACAATTGAATTATGATTAAAACAGCAAAAGTTTTTTTTCAATTACATTACGTCACAGTTGTTATTAATTATCAGTTGCACAATTGCAATTATACATGACCCCAACACATTCAACTCAAGCTGTAAAATACCTTCATACAATACATTCAAACTATTAAAACGAATGAATGAACAGGAAATAGAATAACAACACACATCATATTATATTTATGCATTTAACAAGCTTAGTTTAACACTTTCAAAGGATGGGTAGAAGTGTAAAGTTAATTAGCATCTCCATTAGCCTTGGCTTACACCAGTGTTTCTCAATATTTGGAACGAGCCGTTTGGGGGGCGAATCACAGCGTGAAAGGGTCTCACTAAATACGTAAATTAAATTAAACAGTTTTTTTAAAATGTCTTTATTTATTGCTTTATTCATCATTGTTGTTCTAAAATAACTGATTGCACATTTTATATTTATATGTGTGTTTTGAAGAAATAGTTTTTTTTTGTGTGTGTGTGGGGGTTTTTTTTTTGTTTTTTTTAAGCATTTTAATAAAGGTTACCTTTTTGACCAATTTTGTTGAATTTTACAATTCCAAAGATCTACAATTTCATTTATCAGACGCTTTTGCGACGTACAGCACAAGCAAGAATTTAGACTGGAGGAAAAACACAAGATTTTACAACATACAGTACTGTAACCAGAACTAACCACAAGTAACAGTTCAACATTCAACAACATTCATCATTGTCAGCGCTAAATATTGACTCAGAGCTGGTCTTAGACCAATTTACAGACAACAACAATTAAAAAATATGAATAATTATTTTATATATTTATCTTACTATTAATATTAGTGTTCTAATAGTCATGAATATCATCATTGTCATTATTATAGTGATATAGAATAGATGAGGAATATGAAACCAAATGAAATCTCTTTCTGAAATCTGAAATGCAATCATCTTTTAAAGCAACAGTTTTGATCATTTTATGAAATCATTCTACATTGTGTCTATATTTGTGGTAAAAACCAAACTCAATGGCATAACTTTGATGTTCTTTCTCACAGCCCCATGTGCACTACTCCCACGATCAACCAGAGAGTTTCCATCTAACCCTTTCAAATCCCTGCAATAATATGTAATAAAAAGAAGAACAGAACTCAATGGATAGAAACGGCACAGGATAGAGTAGCTCAAATTAAAAAAAAAAAAAACAAGACAGAAGATGAAAAGAAAAGGAAAGAGGGCCAACATTAAAAAAAAAAAAAAAAATATGGAATAATTACGCAGCAGCATAGGAGAGGGAAATATCATATTAAAGTTAAACACGGAATTACAAAGAATGCATTCATGAATATTCAGTTGAAACATATAAACTTACTTTTGTAAAGATTATTTTCCAACTTTTAGCTTTTTTTTTTTTGTCAGAGATGTGTTCCATAACATCATTGAATACATGTTTATATCAAAACCCAACACAATTCTAAATAAATTACTTCATATGTTAAGTTTAATTAACTTTCCAAACGAACCTGGCTCTGTGTGAAAGTGTGACATTTCAGAGCAGACTTAGACTTGTTGGCAACTATTACATTTTCATTTACTTTTTTCTCAAGCCACATATTCTCTTTCTGACTTTTTTTTTCTTTTTAGTGGAGTGAAGAATTATATTTTATTTATCTATTTATTCATATTTGTAATCATTATTTTAATTCAAATTTGTACAGATAACAAGTTGCAAGATACATTTGAGAAAACAAAATAAACAAAAAGAACATGGCTTTCATCCCATTGCCATTCAATCCACTCTTTCTCCGCTTTTCGACAGTTTAAGTTGATTAATTACAAGAGTCCACAGTCAACAGTCTTCAATCTCTCTTTTCTATTGGTGAAGGGTGGGAGGTAATGCTTTAAGCCAACATATCATTATCATTTTCCTGGCGACGAACAAAGGAATATGCTTAAGTTGTATCTTGAGTCAAGCGGCAAGTCAACATTCACTATAGATCATATTTCTATTTGTATGCCTATCCAAGTTTATTTAGCATTGGACAGTCCCAGAAAATGAATGTGTGTGGTCTGCCACCAACTTTCCATACATGAATGCTTGAAGTTTTGTGTCCTTTTTCGCAATCTCTGTCCCATTTTTCACCCTCAATAACAACATTCAACTCAAGTTCCCATTTCTCTTGTATGTCCAGGGAGTTTCCTGAAAGGTGTGTCTGTAAGCATTTGTAAATATTTAAAACTATTTTTTCTGGTGCTTGTTTCTTCTATACATTTTATTAGTATTCTATAGACAAATGTCTTAGTTCTTAATTGTAAATATCTATAGAAATCATGGGGCAGCAAACCAAACGTATCTTGTAATTGTTTAAAGGATTTTAGGGCTCCTCAGTCAAACAGTTGGTTATCAATTATTTTTGTCTGAAATCCAGAATCTAAGTTATTTGGTAGAAAATGTATATCTTTGGCAATTTTTGGCACCCAACTTTTTCTTGACAAGAAACCACACCCTTTGGTTGTATTTTATCCATTCATTTCTTATCTTCAACTCCCTCCATTTATTTTCTTTCCAGGCATGGGATGCTCTCAAGGGGAATCAGGGGTCATATTTTTTGTTGTTGTCTGGTTTAAGCCAGTTTGTCTACTTATCTTCTAGCACCCATTCAACCATACCATGCATTTGTGCATATTTCAAGTCAAGAACCTCTAAATTCCACTGTTTCTTTTCATTAAGCGTTGAATCCTTGGTTTGTTTGATTTTTGCCGTATAAACGTGTTTAACAGTGATGTGCCGTGAGCACTAGGGTTGGGTAGGCAGGGTGTTCCAAATCAAGACCACCAATGTAAACACCAATGGCAATTTCATATGTTTCCGCTGGCAAGTGTTAATTCAATTCAATTCAACTTTATTTGTATAGCACAATTTACAACAAAGTCATGTCAATGAGCTTATCAAAATATAAAATTCATAATAAGAAGGATAAAAGCCCTTCAAGATCCACATGAACAAGTATTTAGCCATCTAACAAAATCAACATCGTAAAACACCATTAGAGAAACATGAACAATTATTTAATATAGCCTCCATACTCTCCCAACAAGATATATCTCATGACACGACAGCGCATCCGTTGTTTGTGTTGGAAACAGAAACAGAGAAAAAGACAACAACAACAACACGGAACAGCCTCAGTGAGGCTCATCCACAAAGCCAATCCTTCCATTCACTGTAGAAAATACCAACAATTTTCTGACCTTACCTTTGCTGAAGGTCTGGTAGCTCAGGTGTTGGTCTCCCATCTTTTAAAAGCTGTCGTTTTTCCTCAAAAAAAAGTTTCTTTATTGTGTCTAGCGGAGTCATCCTCACTGTAGTGTTATCCCGCCCACTGGCTAGAGAACGTAGCAGCAGCAGCGGTCAGGTGAAATCAATTCACTAATGCACTGTGAACTTAGGTATAGCATTTAGCATAGCACGTTTACGTCCAAAGGCAGCTCTCTACACTGCCTTTGGACGTAAATGGTTGTCATCTTGGGGACCTGACTGCGCATGCGCAAACATATAAAAAACACGCAATGGGAACAGAGGCAGATCAGCAATGTGCCTTTGAGAGGGGGCGTGGCCTCCTCCTGCCTTACAGCGGTTAGGAAATGGCAATGTTTTATGAAAAGCACAAAATGCTGACACTTTCAAACTTATAGGTATTGTAGGCTATCGGAATGAATAATTTATAATTATATTATAATTAAAACAAATAATCAAAATATCAATTCACCCTTGGGTAGGCACTGCCTACCTTGCCTACTGTGACTGCACGTCACTGGTGTTTAAACTTTTATCAATGATTTTTAAATGAGATGCAGGTATCCATATGGGTAATGACTGAAAGAGATACAGTATATTAATCTGGGCATTATGTTCATATGGATTGTTTCAATCCTACCAAACATCTCCCACCTTGATAGGAGATCCTTGATGTATCTCAACCTTCTGATGACCAATTAAATGTAACTTTTTCTTATTTACCGACTTACACCATGGCCTTAGATAGAGTTCTATTAACCCGAAATAGCCAGACACTTAACCAAAATCATCCAAGCAATTTCGGCATGTTGGTATAAAGGGATAATAGGTTGGTCATAGTGTTATTCCGATGCTTTTTTTTGTCCCTATGCCAATATCGATACCCAGTTGCATAGTATCAGCCGATATCGATACATGCCGATACTGCAGTGTTTAAAAAAAGGTATGACCTGTTTTTCTCGCAAAAATCAGGTCCTCAAAATCGCCAATATTTCCTCTCATGTGTCGGGACATTTGTTTGTTTTTCAGGAACATGAAAACGTAGCCCCGCGATTGGTTCAGAGCGGCAGCTCCGGGCCCATAGCGATAGCTTGCCTCGGCATGCACTGTACATGTAACTATGTGTTTCTGTGATCAGGAGTCACGGCAGAAGAGTCGAGAGGAAGAAAAACACAAGGTGATGCGTTTGAGGAAGAGTTTGATGCTGTAAATGGCTTCGGCGTGTTACTTGCCTATACCGATGCCAGGCTTTTAGTGCCATATCGGGGCCCCTATCGATAGTATCAGCACAACATTAGTTGTTAAAGCTGATATCCGGAGTTTCTGAGAAATTTATGTTTGTGTATGATTCTTTTGAAATACATAAATAAACCTAACTAGTCATTTACTATGATCTACTGCCGCTGGTCATTCCTATACATTAATGTATATAAGTCCCTCCTTCATCCTATAGACCTCTATACAAATGGAAACGATCGCCGACTTTGCCCAGCCAATAAGCTTCATCTTTGTGTTTTTGAGACTGTCAATCAAAGTGAATGTGGAAACAAGGCTGTGCGTCACAACAGCAAACAGATAAATATGATTTTGGCTCTTACATGACCCATAGACCTATATCAATACAACCCAATGCAACCTTGTTATGTTCCGTGATGCATGTGCAGAAAAGTAGAGGCGTGGCTTCTGGTAGATTGGCAGAAGCAGTGGGAGGAAGTGAGGCTGTTTAGGGCGGGACACCAAGACGTTTCTCAGAAACTCTGGATATCAGCTTTATAATGTATAAAATGTCATCATCTGCGTACAATATTTTATATGTACCTCCTCCGCCTGTAATTCCACTTATTTTAGGGTTCTCTCTAATCATTTCTGCCAGGGGTTCAATACTAATAGTGAACAATAGGGGCCAGAGGGAAGCGTCTTAAACGAAAGACTCTCATTATGGGTCCAGAGTAAAACACTCCAATCAAGTTATCAAAATCACAATAGAATCCCATTTTTGCAAAGGTTCGTTCCAGGTAACGCCAATCCGCCTTTTCAAAAGTTTTCTCAGCATCTAAGCCGAGAAGCATCGACAACTTCTGATTTTGTTTTCGGAGCTGAGACTATTTTCAGCGTTCTTTCAAGTGCAGAGAGTGGAGAATTCATTTCAGTTAAGCTTATTCTAGTTAATGCTAATGCTAATGTTAATGCTAGCTGCATCCTGGAGCAACAAAGTTGCCTCAGACCATCACATTACCACTGCGATCTTTCACATGGTGTTCGTTTTTGGAAATACTGAGTCAGTTTTCCACCACTTGTAACATGACAAACAACTTCCATTTTCCCCAAAGGTTTTGGAATCCATTCAGATATTTATTTTCATTGTTAGATGGAGCTTCAGTCAAGTTTTTTTTTCTGGACAGCAGGGGTTTTCACCTGGAAACTATTTCTTTTTGATTGTTTTTGTTGTTGTGTTACAAACACTAGAGCTAATTGAGGCGAGTGAGGCCGGCAGTGTTTTGGATGCTGTTCTGTGGATTTTGTGACAGCATGGATGAGTCATTGATGTGTTCATGGAGTAATATTTTGTCAGTTAGCGACTCCTGGAAAGGTTAACAGCTTCTCTGTGTTTACACCATTTAGCCGTGGCTCACTTGATATCCAATCATCTTACATTTCAGAGGTCCTTTAGCCCATGATTTTCAACCTTTCTTGTCTTGTGTACCCCTTGAGCCTTTCTGTCATACCATGAGTACCCCCTCACTCATACGTGTTCATGATTCTCCAAAAGTAGAACATAACACAACTGAATATTCAACGCAAATCATTGGATTTCATCTTCTTAAATTGAACAATTAATATTCAGACATTATTTAACTCAAATTAAACATAAAATGATGTTGCCTTCAAGGCAATAGAAATGATAAATATAAGAAAAAATACTATAGTAAACATTTGTATTATTAATTCTAATATATTTTGATTATATTGTTATTAAAGAAAAATAATAAAGTTGAAATTAGAAAAAAAAAACAAGAATAAAAATAATAAGTAATATAAATAATAAGTTTTATGACATTTACCACAAAAGGAGCTTCTTTGATTATGTCCCCTTTAAACAGGCATTTAAACTTTAAAAACAAGTCATTGCGCACATGTACCATTTTATTGAAGGACTTATGAAATGACTGAGAATTATTTTTATATATATAATATATTTTTTATTATCTTGGAAATAATTTCTTAATTTTTCCACGTACCCCCTGCAATGTGCTCATGTACCCCTAGGGGTACGCGTACCCCTGGTTGAGAAACACAGCTTTAGCCCATGATTTTCAACCTTTTCAGCCCGCAACCCCCAAAAATAAAAGTGCCAGAGAACGGGGACCCCCAATGTACCTGAAGGTGTTGGAACACAGAGGAAAGTTTATTATTATTTGCACCATAGTATATATAGTCATCTTAAAGATGTAAATCCTTATTTTAATCAGAAATAAACTAATTGCAGAGGACAAATTTCAATATATGCATGTAACAACATATACATGACCAATAAAGGCTTAAAGCCCAATTTAATTTAATTTAAGTTAAAGTGACCAAAAATGGTGGAAAAGGTGGTGAAATGGGATTTGAAAAACCACAGACAATGGTTAAAAGTTGCTAATTAGAGTGGGCAAAAATGGACAGAAAAAGTGGTAAAGAGGGTTCAAGTGTCAATGTTGGGACAATTAGTTTAAACTGGCAAATAATGACCATGACAAATTGGGAATGTGGTGAAATTTGGAAAAATTAGGCATGAAATACGGTGAAAATAGGTTAAAAGTGACAATAATGGGTCAGTATATGTGGCATTAGGTGGGAAAAGTGGCAGAAAGGGTTTATAAGAGCTGAAAATGTTGTGAAAGTGGAAAAAAATGTGCAGAAAAGGCATTAAAATTTGCTGGAGAAATGACAGAAATGGTAGTAAAGTAGCAAAAATGCATTGAAAGGAGCAAAAATATGGCAAGAAAAACAGATGAAAAAAGGTTCAAATATAACAAGGATGGACTCAAATTGTTAGTTCTTAGTTTCTTGAAGGCATATGGCGACCCCCTCCCAGTATCTCTCGACCCCAAGGTTGAGAACCCCTGCTTTAGCCAATGACTTGTTAGCAGAGGGTCTTCCCCACCTTATTATTCTGCAGGTCTGGCATGAATCAGAGTGGGCTTTAATACCAAGGGGTTTTTAATACATTTTACGTAAAGGCCAGGTTAGTATGGAATGTTTCTCCAACAAAGCTCTCGTCTAACCTTTGTTTTTCATCAACATTACAAATTTTGACATCTGTTTACTATCATGACTTCATGAAATGCCCTGTTTAAGAATAGGGTTGCACAATTCAAGGAAATTCCAAAGTTGGAAACTTTCCATTGGAATCAACCATCATTTATGAGAATTAACAGGGAATAAACAGGGAATTTCCAAAATGGAAGGTTGACCCTTAACAGGGTTGTTAAATATAATTGAGAAAATATATTTTAATATCTTAATCGACCAGATTTAGTACAAGTATACTTGAACGTATTTCCTACCCTGCCTAACCCCTTTTCTATTTTTAAGTAAGAGGTCAGGTACATGAGTGATATTTTAACAGTGATGTTTTTGTTGTGAAAAAATTAATAAATAAATATAAAATAAAAATAAAAAAATACTTTTGAACTGGACCCAGTTTTTTAGTGATTAGTGCTGTTTTTTCCACTGTGATTTTCAGTTATAAAACTATTGAGATGAAATCCCATTTTAATGTTTAAAATGATATTACTTTGAGCAAGTAATTGTAAAGTTGTGCTTACAGTTACATTTGTTGAAATGTTTTGATTTTAAAATATTTTGCATAGTTACTTTAAATTACTGCCCATTTCCAGTTAATTCCAATAAATATTTTCCCATTAAAAGTTTCTATTTTTCAATATTCCCAAGATCCAGTTCCAGTGGAAATTTTCCTTCCAATTGGGAATGTGACACCAGTTTTTGGTCAAAAATTAATTTACCTTTAACAAATTAGCTAGTAAAAATATGTACCAAAAAGGCCATAAGGTGTATGGAAAAAGAAACGTTCCAGTTCTAATGTAATGATCAACCAGGACAGTACTCCTGTTCTCACTAGATGGCGCCAATGACAAGGATGAGAATTTCAGTGTTGATGTCTCACAGTAGCCTTTGTGGATGTAGATTAAAACATAAATCATAGCATTATTCCCATTTCTAGCAACTAGTGTTTAAATTATCTTTAATGTGTTGCCTGCTTTGGCCTTTATACCAGTGATTTACAATTTATATCGTTGGTGTTAGCAGGACAACTAAAGCAAGTTCACACAAGATAACAAGTATTTGGTGTGGCATGAGCCCAGTTGGCAATGCTGAGGTTTCATATCACTGGTTAATAGATCCTCATTCATCTAAACAGAACTGGGATAGAGCCCAACCAAATGCTGAATTCTTTTACACAGGCATAGTAGTGGCTACCTGCTGCTTTGGGATCATGTTTCTGCCTCCTGATACATCAGATTATATCACCTTCTTCACACAGGTGGGAGGCAGTCATTTATCTACAGAGAAGCTATAAAGTCATATTAAGTATAATTGTTCACGCTGAATGTCAGAAGAAAAAAAAAAAAACATTGTCGTGTTTGTAAAGTGTAAAAAACTATCACCACACTTGAAACTATATTATTTATTATGCACTTCGGCCATCCCTTACAGCGACACAGGACCTCTGAGACACGAAACATTGCACACAGTGTTGCTAGCCCTCTCAGGGCAAAGACTTTACTAAAGTTACAGTAGCTGACATATGCATAGGAGGAACAGCATCACTACAGCTCACAGTAAGCTAAATAAATCTCTCACAAAACTACACAGACACAGGAACTGACAACGAGGAGGAGCTAAAGCACAGTTTGAGAATGAGTTGTGGCTGCACAGATGTGCTGCTGCTGCCATTAATGCCACAGACTTGGACCTTGGGTTTCAGCAGTGCTATCAGAAGAAGCTCTCTCCGAACAGGGCAGGCAATCTAGTGTGGCATTTATATGAGGGGTACTTAAGAGCAATGAACACACACAGGCCCGCTGAGGAAGACCAGCTCAAATGGGGTGCCTGAAGTTCTGGCCGGCAAAGCGGGCCTTAGCACCGAGCTCCTCTTCAATCCTGGGAAAGGGAATAGCAGAGTATAAGTGGTCTAATGTACCAGGGCAGAAGCATAGTTTAGGTTCATGATCAAAACTTACCTCAGGAGCTGGTTGTACTTGGCCAAACGCTCAGATCGGCAAGGAGCACCAGTCTTGATCTGAGGGGGGAGAAATCACATGATTAATCTGGAACTTCAAAGTTCAAGGCGGAGTGTCATCAGGGTTGTAAAGAGTACTGATATACTGTAGTACAGTTACTTGTACAAGTCATATTTAAAACAATCCTCCAAGTAAAAAATATCTCAAGTAGTACGCAAAGTAAAAGTTACTATTTATCTTCACCCCCCCAATTTAGTTTTGGTAATAAATCTTGCTACAGTTCCCTTGCATACAGTAAACATCTCATGTATAAACTTAAGCGGCCAAATCTTGCACAATTGGAACCAGGGCTAAGCAATATGGCCTAAAAATAAAATCTTCAATTTTCTCACAAACAAAAATCTATGATTTTTCCTGATTTTCCTCCTATTTATAAAGGAAACAAAAAGTACTGATGACATCGAAGTCTCAAAACAAGTTTTGATTTTTTTTTATTTCAAACATAAAATTAATCCCCATTTACCTCCTGGAATTAAAGTGCCACCTGTTCTTTTGTTTTAAAAAAATATATATAATTTGTAGTTTGAAAGGAGACTAAATTGTTTTTAAAATAAAGAATTGTCTCAATACTTAATCTGAAGAAAAAAATTTGAATAATGACATTTTCAAACAATGCCACAAATTCCAGGGCTACATAGCATGAACATGCAGTACAGGTTCATGCTATGTAGCAAATCTTTATAGTTCTCCAATAGTTACATATTGCACTTTGACACTTGCATACAGTAAACATTTTGTGTATAAACTTAAAAAAGTAGAGATCAAATCTTGCACAATTAGACTAGACTTAATTTATTTTCCACAAAGGCAGCTGTATAAAACAAAACGTGTGCTTAAATAAAATCAATGAATTCAATCCAAAATTTTTAAAAATTCTCAGGCTCTACGTTAACTAAATTTATGAAATGTAAAAAAAAAGAAACAAATTACTTAATTAGTAATTTTGCTTGTACTTGAGTACATTTTCAAAGAAATAAAGGCACTCAAAAAAGTAGGGGTGTCCCAATCCGATCTAAAATCTTCGATAAGTTTTTGTCCCCACCCTCAGTTGTTCCGACCACATACTGACAGTAAAAATAACTGAAGTGAACTTGAATTGTTGACTATTGCTCTCTGTTTGAGTAACATCACTAAATCAATTCTTTTCTAACATTCCACACTAAAGTATGTACTAAATACTAAAAGTATGTATGATTCGTGCTGATATCGGCAAGTACTCCAGGTTGCAATATCGGTATCGTATCGGAAGTGACAAAGTAGTATCAAGATATCCCTACAGAAAAGTACAAGTAACCATAAAAGCAACTCAATTACAGTAACAGGAGTAGTTGTAATCCGCTACTTTCACCTCTGGGTGCCATTTGTTAATCCATGTTTGAATCAATAAGAGGAAAGAAGGTCAGCGCAGACTAACCTGTCCAGTGCATAGACCGACCACAAGGTCAGCAATGAAAGTGTCTTCAGTCTCTCCTGAGCGATGGCTGACCATCACACCCCAGCCATTGCTCTGGGCCATCTTGCATCTAAAGAAGAATTAAAATAAAAAGGCACACATTAAACCTATTCTTACTGGCTTTGACTGGAACAGACTGATAAATGAACTGGACACTCACGCCTGCAGGGACTCTGTAACTGAGCCGATCTGGTTGACTTTCAGCAGCAGGCAGTTGCAGGACTTTTCAGCCACAGCCTTGGCGATACGTTTGGGGTTAGTGACGGTGAGATCGTCACCCACCACCTGGATGCTGGTGCCGGCTGTAAATTTGGTCCATGCTTCCCAGTCATCCTGGTCAAAGGGGTCCTCAATGGACACCACTATAAGAATGGAAACGGCAGAGAGGTTAATGTTACAAACAATGAAATTAGTCATGTTACACCATCACTGAATGGTTTTAAAAAAATAGCAACTACTGGCCACTTGGTGGCAGCAGAGAATTAATAAAATCCTGTAATCTGAAATCAGTGGTGACTCCAGTCAGTCACCTGCAGTGTTGGGAACGTTACTTTAAAAAAGTAATTAGCTATAGTTACTCACTACTTGTTCAAAAAAAGTAACTGCGTTAGTAACTAAATTACTCGATAATATAAATAACTCATTATCAAGGAAAGTACTGCATTTAACATTCAGTAACGATAACGGCGTTGTAACGGCATAAAAAGTAATTAGTTAGATTACCCCGTTACTGAAAAACAAACGGCATTACATAACACCGTTATTCCAAACACTGGTCACCTGTATTATAAATTATAACCATATTAACCTTAAAATCTCTTGAAACAATATGAGAAAAATCTCCTAGAAATTAAAACCAACAAAAAAATGTATTGCTTACAGAACAGTTAGTAATTATTTAATATATACTTCAATAAATAACCTTTTCAATTAAATCCACTAATATGGTCACTCGTAATCTTGCTTCTTTTTCTCTTTTCCTCGTGTGGGATGATTTCATCAAAACAAATCGGCATCTTTAAAGGTGCAGTCTGTAACTGTTATAAAAGTGAATTTGTCATATTTGCTAAAGCTGTTACTATGCAAGGACAGCTTTACATCAAACTAGTAGTTTGTGTGAAAAAAAAAAAAAGGCTCATTGAGCCCTCTGCTGCTCCTGCAACCTTTGGCAGATTGCCAGAATGCACCGCGACCGAACAAAAACAACCAATCAGAGCCAGGATTGTGTTTGATGGACTGTCTGACAGCTGTTGCTCACAGGCCCCACCCCTTTCTCGGAGCTAGAGCACCGTCTTTTTTACAGTGTGGAGGAGTAGAAGATGGAATTGGTGACTTTTCTGCAGCTTGATTTACATTATGTTCGAGCAGCAACCTCCGTGTGGGCTGCTGTAAGTGACACATGTTGCTGCTAAGGTGTGTGCCCATAGAGAGAGAGAGAGAAGCGCTGCAGTAATATGCTTTTAACAGAGCATGTTATATTACCGTGATGTTTCTGTCGGACTAACGTTAGCTCCTCTGAAGGAGTTTGGAGGCAGGACAAGAGAGCAGCGAGGAGGGAGGGGGAGAGAGGGGGCCGAGAGTTGCAGACTGTGCCTTTAATGATTCCGTCACATGTGAGTAAAATTACAGAATTGACAACATATTGGATTTAGAAAACACAACTCCTTAACTTTCAGAAACTGGTGGAATGTCTTAGATCGAGCAAATATTAGAACAGTTACGGTCTTTAAAATGAACAAGTTCCCCTATATATAGTCAAGGTCCCTGGGAAACCCAAACAATTTCATTAATTTGTAAAATATCCCTGGACAAGATGTGAAAAGAGGACATGTCCAGGTAAATCCAGGCGAATGATCAAATGTTGAGACTCACCAGGATAATCTTTGACAAAGCTCTTGTAGAGATCACCCAGTTTATCAGCAGAAATGTAGCGGCTGGGGTCGTCAGGTGACTTGAAGTCCAGATCGTACTTGCCACCCTTGTAGAACTCGGAGGCAGCCACGTCCATGCCAATAACAATCTTGTCAGTGTAGCCAGCCTTGGCAATGGCATTCTTCAAAAGCTCCAGTGCTAGTGGGAAAAAAACAAAATTCCACACAGATTGTTATCATTTATGCTGCTGCAGAAACAAAGGAAAGCAGACCTTGAACTAGACTTTTAAACTAGCCAAGGCTCACAGTAACACATGGTTTTGACTTTCTAAATGTGTCTCCCTCACACCTTCTTTGTTCTCCAGGATGTTGGGGGCAAAGCCACCCTCATCTCCCACGTTGGTGGCGTCCTTGCCGTACTTCTCCTTGATGACATTCTTCAGGTTGTGATAGACCTCAGCCCCAATTTGCATGGCCTCCTTAAAGGTGCTTGCCCCAACAGGAAGGATCATAAATTCCTGCATGGCCAGCTTGTTGCCTGCATGGGAGCCACCGTTGATGACATTGAACGCCTAAGAAGCAAAAACAACAAAAAGA
Organism: Gouania willdenowi; assembly: GCF_900634775.1. Classification (NCBI taxonomy): domain Eukaryota; kingdom Metazoa; phylum Chordata; class Actinopteri; order Blenniiformes; family Gobiesocidae; genus Gouania; species Gouania willdenowi. Next base: position 32,023,673 of record NC_041050.1, on the reverse strand, counting down.
GAAGTTTTTTGAGGGCAGGCATCGTGCTAGTCAAATTAACAAGATGCCTTTAAACTGTACATGACATGAAATATTTACAACACTGATACTCACAGGGACTGGAAGAATGACTTCAGGGTTACCCGCCAGGTCAGCAATGTGGCGGTAAAGAGGAACGCCCTTCTCTGCTGCACCAGCCTTGCACACAGCCAGGGAGACGCCCAGGATGGCATTAGCACCAAATTTAGCTAGAGTAAAAAAAAAAAAAAAAAATCAATGCATTATATGTGCCTTTAAACAGTTTATTATGGACCAACAGCTATTGATATATTAGAAGCCTACAATGCCTTTTCCTGCAAGGTTGATAAGGAATGGTATTAAAAAACTTAAAACGAGGGGTAAAAAGAAATCTTACATTTATTATCAGTGCCATCCATATCCAGCATCAACTTGTCAATCTTCTCCTGCTCCAGAACATTCACATCCTGGGTTCATAAACACAGTCTCAGCTCATGTCAGTCAATTCAAAATATTCATCATAACACACACACGCACTGAGGTTTAGGTTTTAAAAGACAAAACCAAAAACACTCCAGACAAGTTAGTTATCACAGGTTAAAGTTACACACAAAGCTACGCAGATCTTTTGGTTAACATCGGATGTGCCATTTGTACAGTTTGTGTTCAAACTATTTTACTGCACAACACTTATAAAAAGTTATGCAATATTTTGTCCCTATACGTCAGCATGATGTAAGGGTTTGGACACTAGCAAACAGTTATACTGGGAAACAATAATTGGTCCTACCTTGTTAACCAGTGCAGGTGCAATTGTTTTATTGATATGATCAACTGCTTTTGAGACACCTGCAGGGGACAAGCAGACCATGACTGACCCAGACAGAAGACATCCATGCAGAACAGGCTACACAGATGATCACAGAGCGCCAAATTGAAAGTTATTCACTTTGATTTGGACCTAACGTGCTGCCATTTGGATCTTTATAGAATCTGTGAACACCCGTTAGTGCCTGACAGTTAGTTATATTAAGCAAAGTCATTCTGCATGCTGTTTGCATGGCCACATGTCAAAGAAACATTCCGTTATGGCACACTTTTTTTTTTTTTTTTACCTGATTACACAACGCAGGAGCCAAGAACTCATTTATATATTTAACAGCTCTTTTGACCCCTAACAGAACAAGCGGAGAAGATAAAGCATCACAGAAAAAAGAATTTAGAGGCAGAAAACGGTGCTAAACTATTGAAATGACAATATAGATGGTGAAAACAGAGAGTTACTGTGGATTTAAGAGTGAGGGAGGGGGGTGGGGCACCTTACCTTTGCCCATGTATCGTGTTTTGTCATTGTCACGGAGCTCAAGAGCCTCATAGATGCCGGTGGAAGCACCACTGGGGACTGCAGCTCTGAAGAGACCTGATCACACAAAGGGATGATTTAATACATTTGAATAAATGGAGAGTCAAGTTTAATTTAATTCATAGCTATAGTACAATGTCATAATGGGTTAAAGGTTAAAAGCACATGTACATATCAAGCAAATACTGTAGTAATCTGTTAGGTTACAGTTTCAACTTTAAAAACTACAAATACATGGACTTTCTATTTTGGGGGGTAGCCAAGGAGGCTATAGTGTCACTATATTCACAATATACATCCAGAAAGAATGATACCAGATTAAAATGAGTCATGCAGTACATAAAAAAGTATGAAAAAAATGAAACAAAAAACAAGAGTGTCCATTTAATGCATCTAATCAACAAAAATAAAGTCTGAGGTTTGATATATTTCACTAATTCTGCCCAATGAGATCTGAACATTTCTAACCTCAAATTCAAGGAGAAAGTTACTTTTTTCATTCTATAATTCTACATTTTCACCTCTATCCAGTCATTCACGCTGGGTCCTGCCTCCATCATCCATCTTCTGGTAAGAGCCTTTAACCTACTGCTAGTAAATCTGCAATTAAATATTTGTCGACACCTTTGACTTTAGAAGATTGATTTTAAAACCATGTATTTAAATTATCTAAAGTTATTTTGATGTCAATAATGAACTGTATAGTTCATTGGATTTCTTTCCCAAGAACTCATTGCTGCCATTATCATACCGTGCCTTCAAATAAGGAGTAATGAGAGTCAAGTTTATTTTAATGAGTGAATGAATACAATGAAAAAAAGTGACATTTTTACAAAGAAACCTATATGGATGCATGTTTGTATGTTTGAACATTGTGTACTCCAGTGATAGATTGATGTAACTGGAGTAAAACTCATCCAATCAGATCGAGGCTTTCCCAGCTACAGTAATGCTGTCAGGGGGAGGAGGGAGGAGAGGAAGGCATGCTGGCTGTGGTGCAGAGGCCTGTGATGTAACTGGGGGCTGAGAGGGTGGCCGACTGAGCATGTGCAGTCCATTTGTGGAAGAACATCAAGCCACTCCCCCATTCATGAGTATAGCCATTTTGGATTTGATTCAGCAGGGAGAAATTGCTGGCGAGCAGAAATGTCATTCAGTTTGCTCAGTGGTGTTAGCTTGATGGGATTTGGGGCTTTGAGCAGGACAACACAAGCCGGAATGAAGCCTCATCTAATCACCTGCATCAGCTCATCGACTGGCTGCAGCTGCAGGGAGAATAACTATCAACTAGGCTACGGAGCAAAAATCACCTCACACTGTCTGCAGGATTAATGTTTAACAAAACACATTCCTATCACGCTGTAAAACAAACCATGCAGATGATCAGCACGAGTGGATTCACTGTAAAAACATCCCTTCAATGGGTGCAGTAGACTTTATAATTTGCCTCTGAGCTGTTATCTAACTGTGCACAAACACACCACAGTCACTACCACTGCCCTACTGTGTGTGCTGCACACACTTCACCATCTGCAGATAGCCATGTACAACTTCAAAAAGTCTAGTCCATGTGTCAAACTCAAGGCCCGGGGGCTAAATGTGGCCTTTCAGAGCATCCGATTCGGCCCACAGGAGAAAGTGATAAAAATTACAGATAAAACATGAATAATTGTGTAAATTACCAAATATTTCATTTGTAAATTTTTGTTGAAAGAACTACATTTTTCCAAAATCCTACAAGTTTTCTCAAAGTGTTCCACAAAATCTCCCCAAATTAAATACACTTTGGTCAAAAAATAAATGAATCAAAGAGCATTTAAGTATCTGTCACATATTGCTTAGACATTATTGATGCTTTCCTTATTTTGTCTAGTTTATAACTGGAAGTGTAAACTTGGGCACATTAATGTTCAAATTGTTTTCCAGCTTAAAAACCTAGAGCCCACTTGTGATCGAACTGGTCTGTATTTGGCCCTTGAACTAAAATGAGTTTGACAACCCTGGTCTGGTCCAAAAGAGTAGAAGCACTGTTTACAGTAAACTGGGCTGCTTAGCAACCATCCACAGACAGCAACAAGAGCTGTGTTTTCTGTGTGGTGAAGTGGAAGCGGTGTAGCTCGTTCCAGTCCTTTCCATGTCATTGCCCATTCAGGTTGGCTCATTAACATTCTCTGCATGTTGAGGGGGGTTGAGCTGTTTGAGCTCATCAACAAACTTCAGATGCAGTTCGGGCCATTAGTTGATTAAATAAAGTGATGCCAAATTGTAGCACAGAGCTCACCATCTGTGCACTCACTTTATTAAAACCTAGCATATGACAAAGAACCCAAATATAGGCCCATACCATAAGTCCACTCCCAGGGCTTCAGCTATACTATACTCTGGTTGGACAAAACACCAACTGTATGAGCACTGAGCTCAGAGGAACCCTTACAGTAACTGTGTGCAGCACAGGCAGTGGCAGTGTGATATTACAGTAGCTATTTTCAAACACTCATTCGATCTGATCCACTTGGGGCCAGCAGCTGGCAATGAAGTGGGACCAGCAACTATGACCACACCAGCAAAACCACAATGTTTCCACAGCCGAAGACTCAAAAAGGTGGTTTTTAAAAGCTTTTCTTTTAATGCAGAGGTGCCCAAACTTTTTCGGGTCGTGACTATTATGACATCACAAATGTTAGGTGACCCCAGAGACATTTTTTGAGAATTCATTTTTGATCATGTTTATTAAAGTGTGCCACCTCAGATATTTTTATACTGCATTTTATTTGAGTATATTCAAGTATAGGACAGTTATTTGATATGTATTGTGTTTGATGTGTATTTTAAAAATAACAATTACAAAAATAATTAAAATAGAATTTTAATCCATTTTTACCTACGGTTCTTTATTTAATTTTTTTTAGCCAATTACTAGGTATTTCAGGCGACCCTACATGGGGTCCCGACGCCAGGGCTGAAAAACAATGCTTTAATGCAATGGTTTGATTGAAATTAAAAAAACGAAAGAAGATAATTTGCATCAAATAATTAATGTGCTTTAACAATATAATACCGTTAAAACAGGTCTTTGAAGGTTTGAGGGGATAGAAGTAATCGATTCTAAAATGAAGCTTTAAAAACTGCAAAGAAAACAAAGCTCTTGATGAACCTGCATTAAAATTATGCTTTCACGGAATATAAGCTGAATTGATTATACATACCTTTCTTGGTGTACAGATCAACCTCCACAGTGGGGTTTCCACGGGAGTCAAAGATCTCACGAGCGTGAACCTTGAGGATGGACATGATTCTGGATCTGCAGAAAAAACAAAAGGTGTTACTGTGTGGCCATTAGCAGCACCATCATGCAGTCAGACGCCAGAACCGCTGCAGTACGTACATCTGAGACAGTCAGTCTGAGGTTACAACAAACAAACCCAGGTCACTCTATGGTTATCTGTTCGTTGAAAGTGACAACAGTGTCCAGGGAGAGCGCCACAGATATTAGTCACAAGAGGGCGTGGCCAATGCCATGGTGGGGTCACCAAGTTTACTCAATAAATCTTATTACAAAACACTTTCAAAACCGCACCGTTGGAAAACCATGAAGCAACATCTCCTGATAAAGACGTGGAAATACCAACCTCAGGAACAATGGATAGATGACTTTACACAATACACGTCCTTCAGCTTATATTTGCTCAAACACTACTGCACGGATGTGATTTCCCAAGTTATGGTCTAATCTCATGCTAGCTTTCTTATCTCACCAAAATCCAATAATGGAGGTCAGAAGTTAGAAGAAACGAACGACAACTACGATGTCTGCAGGGCTGTACTTTGTATTACCAAAAGCTGCCCTAAACTCCATAGAAAGTATTGGTCTCCACATCTGATTTAATGTTAAATTGCACCAATTTCAGAGACAATCCCATTTAAGACCTTTGAGGAGACTAAACTGACTATAGCTTCGCGTCTCCAGAGTCCTTTTTACATTCAGTTTTAAGTGCTGGAAAGTGACCCGTTATTTAAATCAGTAAATAAAAAAACGAGAGAGAAAAACAGCAAAACAATAAAATAAAGTGAAAGAATGAAAACTGAAATAATTATTTAGCAAAACAGTGAATAATGAAACCATAGAACACTAAAAGCCAGACTAAAAACTTTAGACTGTTTGGCTCAATCTAAAGTTTACTGGGGATTTGTTTCTTCCCCCCAGAAACAAGGCATTGGAATCTCATGAACTCTTTGATTAAGTACCTGAGATTAATGGTGTCTTGATCCAATATCAGCAAATGATAGCATATGATGTATATCGGATGACATTTCAACCTCCAACATTAGCACTCCAATACATAATGATTATTATTTATTTAATTGTAGAATATGTATATGTTTAAGTTAAACTAGAGGGAATTTGGCACATTAAAAATGTAGTATTTTGTTTCAATTGCTTGTATTGAAGTTATTTTTCAGGGTCTTCCAATTTATTTTTTTTAAGATGTATTTTATTCAATTGTAGAATAATTTATGTTAAAATGTATGTATCCCATTGGTTAATAATAAATGGCTCAGTTTTACCTCATACCTACTGTTGCTGACTAATGTTCTTAGTTTGAGTGACATTACTAAATCAAGCCTTTTCTAACATTTCATACTACAAAATAAGTCATGAAAGTATGTATGATTCCTGTTGATATTGTATTTATTGATATTTGTCAATAACGAAGGCGGTAATAATTATTGCTATCATATCAGGAGCGAAAAAGTTTTATCGGGACACCCAAACTTGTGATTATCTTGCTGCATGATCCAACTAAAAAGTCTAAGGCTCCATTTCAATCAGATTAGCTGTGTTTAATCAGATTTAGATGGTTACGGACAGCAATTTAAATTGGGTTATGTTTAATCTAATTATCAGCCAGGTCTTTACTTACAATCTATTTTCATTCTCTACAAATCCAAAGACTTAAAACCCCAAATGGAGTCTCAATAAGAAACTATACTAAAGTTAACATAATTAAAAGATTAATTTCTTAAATGTTTTGTACATTTAAAAAGGAGAGGATGCAGGTGAAGGATGGGAACACAAAATGGCTCCCAGAACTAAATAAATAATTAAAAATGTATTCCAGTGATGTTGTACGTGCGAACTATTATTGATTTGTGTCATGATGAATAAGGGTACATAAAGTAATCCCATGATTTATGCATGGTTTAGATTTGTGTATTATGCAAAATTGGAAGGAGAAAAAAAAAGCCCTGAAAATGTTTAAATGCTCAGATTTGCAAACCACATAGATTCTGCATCAAGTAGATACAGACAGACACACAGACATGTCGATAAGTCAGAGCAGAAGACATGACTGCAGAGAAAAGTCGTGCTGCTGCACTGGAGATTTCCTCTTCCTGGAGGGCACACCTCCTCCATGTCTACTGCGAGCAACTGGTAGCAACGCAGCAACCAATGACCAGGCGGCAACATGCAGCAACACCACTGCAATAAGTGCACCGACACAATGGATCTTTACTTGACAGGAATAAGACTATAATGTGCTGGGAGTGGAACCAGCAACCTGACGCCCTGTTCTCCTTACTCACACACACACACTATGCAGCTCTAAATGGACACATCTCACCAACTGACGTCTGGTTTAAAAATAGAAAGTGGACCAGCAAAGACACCTCCCCACGAACTGAAAACCCTACAAAGTTTACATTTAACGCCTTTAGGCAGACAGAGAGAGAGTCAGAGTCGACGCAGAGAACAGACGACATTCAGAGAAGACGAACATGGGTCCATTGTGAACTTTACAGAACGTAGAAGAACATTCCGCGACCACTGGTTAAACATTCACCTTTTTTTTGTAAACATACGGTGTAAATATGAGCGGTAAGTTACCTTTGCAGGGCCGTGAGTGCAGACGTTAGCTAGCTAGATGGCTGGCTGTGGCAGTGCGTCTCTCTCGTGCGGGCAGCAGAGAAGGCGCTCGTGACGCTGGGACCTTGAATAAGTGGACGGAACCCGGAAGAGACGCAGCGGCGGCGAGATACTATTGGCTGAGGGGGCTGCACGAGAGGAGATGCACGTTCACAATGAGTGGAGTGAAGCGGATGGATATTAAGATCATAATATGTAATGTCACTGTCGTTTTTAACACACAGTGGTTTCGTTCACAAACAGCACGGACCTGCAGACGCAGACAGACACAGGACACTTTAGTATCAGTGTTAGCGGATGAAGGAGGAGAGTTTGAGTCAGGGATGATGACGCAGAGATGTGTACGTGCTGAAGAGCAGGCAGGGGTTTCCGCTGCGCTGTTTCGTCACATGACAGGTGTGGGCACGTTTTTTGGCACATCATTTCTCTCTTAGTATCATTTATGGAGTATGTGAGGTAAAATCCTCATCTTATTGGTGTTCAACCCGAATGTACATGTAGTCCTCTTAGGTCTGTCACGTGCATACCGTGTCAAACAAGCAAAACTTAAGTACGCATGCGCAATTATGAAATATTAAGGCACAATATAATTAATTTACTCAAAATTTACTCAAAAAGTCTGCTTTTTATTTTATTTGATTTCAATCAAGGAAAACAAGATTATACATTATTTCACCATATTGATATTTAATATAGGAAGGAGACAGGATGTCGATTTTAACTTTTAATACAAATATGATCAGTGATGGAATTGTCAAACTCACTTGTAATTACAAAGGATGTCCCGATACAACTTTTTCATTTCCGATACAATACCGATATTGCAGCATTGAGTATTGTCCTATGCTGAGATCGATACGATATCAGCATGAATCATACATGCTTTTATTACTTATTTTGTAGTGTGGGATGTTAGAAAAGGACTGATCAAGTGATGTTACTCAAACTGAGAACAATAGTTCACTTCATTTATTTTTTGCTGTCAGTATATGGTGGGAACAACTGAGGGCCGGGACAAAAACAATAAAAACTTATCGGAGCACTTATATCAGAGATTTTAGAAACGATATTCATTTTCTGGCATATATCGGACCGATATCAATATTGGATCGGGATACCCCTACTTGTAATGTTATACATGTCTAGTATCTTCCGCAAAAAGTGAATGAAGGTGTACCCATATTGTGGCTCTTGGCCATCGTGTGTTTATGCAACAAGAAATCAGAAATAAAACAAATGGCTTCTTATAGTGACGAGTCCAAAAATAACTTTTAACAAGGCCTAAAAAGCAACAGTGCGCAAAACTATCTTTGTTCGTCTGAAAAACATGATCAGAACAAGTTTGGTGGTGATGGATGGGGATATTCTCATGAATATTGCAATAATTGCTTCTATTTAGCCCCTCATCTACTTCTCATAATCCTGTCACACCCTTTGACAATGAAGAAATTCACTGAAACCATCATTTACTCATTCATTCCGTTAGTCATGGTAGAATAAAGCTGCTGGGCCATCAGTGTGATGAAGGCCTGCAGGTATGGCGACAGTGACCTTGACTTTCAGTCAGTGGTGAACTCACTCACATCCAACAGCGCCACCTGTTGCTCAGTGGTGGCAATAACTTCGATAACCAGCACACAAATCAAAGTTTGATTTTAATCACTATAGTATAGACCAGGGGTCTGCGACCTGCGGCTCTGGAGCCTCATGTGGCTCTTTGACTCTTTAGCAATGGCTCCCGGTAGCTTTCAAAAACTTAATAAAATAATTAATTATTATTTCTTGCAGAGGGTATTGATGAATAATGACATTAACTTCAAATAAAATTAGGATAAAAACAATTTGTTAACCTAAAAATTAATCACATTGTGCAATAACTTGCGCCTGTGGCTAACCTTAAATTGTAGTGAAATCCCTGGTAAGATAACTAAACTAACAAAAAGACTATTCTGGAAGAAAATAGATATGTTGCAAGAAATTAAATCCATTAACTCATAAAATTATTTGACATTATTTCAACTTTATAGAATTTTATGCACTTTATTGTTTGCATTGAGAAGGTTTTTTTTTTTTTTTTTTTTTTTCCCGGCTCCAGAAGGACTTTAATCCTGGTGAGATTAGGCAAAATGGCTCCTTTGAGAGTAAAGGTTGCTGACCCCTGGTATAGACCCTCAGAGGGGGACACACAGCCTCAGCCAGACCATCCCAGTAATAACAATTGTGTCCTCCAGTGAGTTTATTCATGGTTTTAGTGTAATCCAGAAAGTGGGACCTGGAATGTTATGTTTGCTATTATTATTATTATTAGATTGTAAAGCCTTATACAATACTTAAAATCATCATTCTAAATTCAATAAATAAAATAGATAAATACATAATTAATTAAATAAATAAAAGAATAAACAAACCTACAGACAAGTGAATAGGAAAAACTTAATCTGCTTTCAAAATAGGTGCATTGCGCCATCTAGTGTAACACTCAGACAGTGTTCTGGCGACACTTGAGGGAAAAACCCACCAAAGCATGAAGCCAGCATCAATAATGGTGAAAAAGTGGAAATGGTGGACACCTACAAATACCTGGGCACAATATTTGACTCTGAACTCAAATTTGATGAAAACACAGAGGCTATTGCAAAACAAGGCCAACAGCGTATCGACCTGCTGTGGAAACTGAACTCTTTTAATGTTTCTAAACCTATTTTATGTGCTTTTTATCATTCCTTTATTGAGTCTTTTAACTTTTTCATTCATGTGTTGGTTTTATGGATTGCCTGTGAAAGACAAAAATAGCCTGTCCAACACTGTAAAAACTTGTGCCAGGATCATTAGGCTGTTTTGTAATTTAAGAATTAGAGCTGGGCGATATATCGAGATTCACGGTGTATCGAGTTTTCTATTTTAGCGATATAGAAAACTATAATATTTCATATATCATATGAAACAAAACATTAGTTTTAGGAGTCACTGCTTTAACTTCTCAGAACAACATGTAAAGCTCAGTTATATTGATTAATGAGTGCACATATTGTGCATCTGTTTGTTAATAAATGTTCCTGTGCAGCATTTTGCATCAGCAAATTTAACCCAGAATTGTTTTTCAGATCAGACTTTATTTGATAAAATTATCTAGATTTATATTGTATATCACCATTTTGAGAAAATATCTTGAGATATGAGTTTTGGTCCATATTGCCCAGCCCTAGTAGGAATGTTCACAGCATTTCAATGTCAACAAAGGTAGGACTACAACATTTTAATCACATAATTGTATTTAGAAAGTGGTTGAAAAGTGGCTATTTTAGATTTCTTGTACACCTATCTTAAAATACAAGGGATACTGGGCTTGGATGAGCGGGCGGGACGGCTCGTAGTGGGCACCAGAAAATTTCCCTTATTTTGAAATCCAAAACTTGACAGGAATGTGTGCCAACCACCGATTTGCACTCTCTATGGAGAGAGTGAATAGGAAAAACTAATCTGCTTTCAAAATAGGTGCATTGCTCCCTCTAGTGTAACACTTAGACAGTGTTCCGGCCGGTCCTCATTGAGTGCTAAAAACCCCAAATAAATAAACACAGAACAACCACACACAAAAAGTGATGTAGATGCATGCATATGCAAATTATTCAAATGACAACTATAGTTGCAGAGAAAAGAAAACATTTTTTTTTTTTTTAATTTTGAGTTGACCCCCTCATAAATTATTATTATTATTATTATTATTATTATTATTATTATTATTATTATTATTATTATTATTATTATTATGTTTCTGGTTTGTTTTTGTTTTTTGCACCATCACCAAGTCACATTTCTTGTATTGTTTTAAACTCTACTTGGCAAATGAAACTATTCCGATTCTTTTTGTGCACCGCTTGATTGATTGATTTTAAAGTTCACCGACCACAACCAAGCCACAAAATCTGGGTGTCGTTAAAAACTCAAGGTTTTATAATGTGACTTTAGGCCTTAATCCAGCCTTTGAGGACTCATGTCTCAGCAGGACCTGGAAAAACTGGTCCATGCACTTATTTTCTGTGGGCTTGTGACAATGAAAGACAGTACATTTATGTTTAAACCTATTGAACCCTAACCCTAAATAATTCCGTGCAACCAAGCACAGAATGATTTAGTTACACAACCACCAGTGTTATATAAATCAAAAATACTTCTGCCAACAGAAACAGGTGTGTTTATGAAACTGGATGAAGGTGATGGTGCGGCGTATAATGTCCTCTGATGTGCACACAAAAAGAGCATTTGAGCATGATAATAACACTACACACTCTACACAAAATCAGCATTTTGTGTTATTTACACGACGGAGATTCAAAAAGTACTTACTAAGTCTGATGTTTTGGCATCTGCAACTACTTTTATTCACAAACTCACACCGTATATTCAAAAAGACCAAGTGGTTTTTACAAAATAACAAACCTAACAATTTATCCAGGATTAGAAATTTAAGAGGCCGCCATGCTGTTAAAAATATTTTCTCTTCAAAATAAAAGCACCTAAAAATATCTGTTTGCAGCCACAGTTGAGATTAAAGGTTGCTGGGTGTGTCAGTCAAACAGTAGTTGGCCCAGGCAATGTTAAGACATGCAGGGCGTGGCTGGGAAGAATGAAAAAAATATTCCTAAACCAGGCAAATTATTTTTATTATTATTCATTATCGTTGGCTAATTTTAATCTTTGCGTGATGTATGAGACACAAATGAAGATCTATTACTGCGGATGGATGAAAGACAGCAGGGATTTCTTGATATTCCCTTTTTGCTCACTTTAATTCAAAGAGAAGTAGAGGCGTTCTCTACATTCTACTTCAATCAGGACACCTGAAATGCTTCACAGAGAAAGTGTTTCTGTACAAATTATAAATAACACATGTTCTTGCTGTCTTGAACCAACAAAAACAGTCTGTGCGGTTTTTAAGAACGACTAAGGGGATCCCCTAAGAATGAAAGCTGAATACACCTTTTCGCTTGACAACAGCACTTGACCTAGCAACGCGCGCCGCTCTTTCAAGAGGGGTATGCTTTTGCTTGACAACCGCCATTGACCGCTGACAACACGGTGGAGGTCTTGCAGATTTTTATCGTAGAATGCCTAAATCCTGCGTAGTATTTGGCTGTCATAACCACCCCTGGCAGAACAAAAATATATAATTTTACAAAATATCTACAAAAAAAGGCCAGAAACGGAAATGATGGATATGGACGATGGAACTACATGGAGCTCAAAATCAAAGTGGTCGTATGTTTGCAGAAGACATTTCGTTAATGGTAGGTTGTGTATTTTGGGGATCTAATTTCTTCTGATTTTATGACATTGATTATGAATTAGCCTACATTTAAATTGTAATTTATTCAGTAATGACTGAAATGTCTATGGCTACTAGTTAGCTAGCTAGGACTAGGCCTAACTAGAGGGCTTTCATGCCGGTTTTACACCTAACTATGATGCTTTATGAATATAATTTTTGCCGTCATTCTTAACGTCACTTAACGAATCGGAACAGAGTTCTGAACAGAGCGTGTAGGTTGTTGGCATGGCAACAGGCAAGGCTGGACTGGCGTACGGGGGCCATGAGAAAGAGAAAAAGAAAGAGGAAATAAACATACCTGTCAAGTATACCGTTTTGACTGGGAAACTCCCGTATTTTATCCCTCTTTCCTGCCATCGTCACGTATTAGTATTTTCCCGTAAATATCCCGTATTTTAATGTAATAATCAAAAGATAAATAAATAAAAACATTCTTCTGCCTTACTAAACAGAACACTGTCACTAGCCTCGCGAGAAATACCACCTGAAATGGCCTGAGTGGCAGTTCTCGCGAGATTAGTGCCAACAGCAGGAACAAACCAGGAAACAACTAAGAAGAAAGATGGATGGATGTAAGAAGACATTGTGGCGAAAAAAAAACAAAGAAGTTGTGTAAACCAACCAGATGTAACTTTTCATCTTACTCTAATCTACTGAAATATTCGTAAGACATCGAGTAAAACCTTCGTGTTGTCCGCGGTAAATAGCGTAAATAGCGGTTGTAAAGCAAAAACATACCCCTCTTAAAATGGCAGCGGGCATTGCTAGGCCAAGTGTCCCGGATGCTGATGTCAATGCGAAAAGGTGTATAGAAAACTTGGCTGAACTTATTGAAGTGCTTCATACATGCATGATATTTTTCTCGATCAGAATCATGTCTATAAAGGAACCTGGTGGAACATATATTATAGCTGAGGTGGCGTGTTCAGACAGATTTTTCATCTATTAACCATTGGCGATCCAGTTTTTCGCTCTTAAAAGGAATCTTCAAGTCAACAAAAACATCTCAAGTGAAAGACTATTACGTGTGTATGTGATCTTTACTGGTAGGAATGAGAGGTGATTTAGAAGCTGCATGTGCAATAAAAAGCAGTTTAAACAAACACTCATGGAGGTCGACATGTTTGGCAAACTGTGACATAGTGTTTATTTAAGGTTGTCCACCAGTCATGTAGCTCCAACTGGTTTTATGAGGTAAATGGGATCTGATGGTTCCCTGATGGTAGCATAGACTTCCCTGTATCCTTGATCGGCTGGAAGGCCTGCATGGATCTGTAGTTGTCACGGTCCGGTGTGGACCCAAATGCAAGGAGAGATGGAGGCAGGATATACGCATAACATTCTTGGAACCAGTCCATGTTTATTCCTCTTAAAACAAAACAGGAGGGAGCAGGAACAGGGAGCAAGACCAGACACAGCTGACCACGAAGAGGGAGACAACGAACCTGACAACATCATAACAAACCAGCAACCACACTGTGACCAAGCACACAGTTAAATAGTGGAGGGCCTGATTAGGAATGGACCACACCTGGGTGAAAACATGAGGGACCTAATCAATCACCAACCAAGCACACAGACATCACTGGGGGGTGGAGCCACAAGCAGGAATCCCTGAAACACAGACAAGAGTTAACACAAGACTAGACTCAAAATAAACAAAGACACAGAATAACTAAACTTAACCAACAGAACATGACAGTAGTAAGATGGCTCATGGTGGCAGTCAAATGCCGCAACCACCAGCATTTTTAAAGTCCAATTTTACAATGCCAAAATCCATCCACCGAAATATTCCTGATCTAGAAATAACGTTGTAACGGCAAATTAACTGGATGACCCAAAACTTAGCACTAAAACGACAGGATGAAAAGCTATTTTACCATTGACTCTCTCTGGGAGTGGAAATAAAAAGAGTAATCCTGATTTTTAAAACTCAAAATCGGGACAGTAATTTAACCAAAAAAGATGACGGTTTTTCATAAGAAACAATTTTCATACACTTTTATTTGTAATAAAAAAAGGTCTCATCCTTTTGGATGAAATGTATTATTGCAACGGCTGAACCAAATTTAAAGTGGTCATCAGTAAAAAAAAAAAAGAAAAAGAAAGAGTTTTAAGTTAACATAAAATTGTTTTTAATAATCAAAAAAACTTTTTTCTTTTTGGCATGTTGAAGGAATGAGCATGAGAGAAAGCGAACGAGTAATATTGTCAGTGCCATCGACCAATCAGTATCAATCAGAATCAGAATCAGAATCAGAATCAGAATCATCTTTATTGGCCAAGTGTATGTTGTACACACGAGGAATTTGACTCGGTCAACTGTGTTCTCTCCAATAGTGAAACATTCAATAATAAACAATCAACTAGAAAAGATGATAATAAGTATAAACATAAGTATAAATATAAACAGTAGTTAGACTAGAATGTGCAAATAACAAGATGATGATAATAATAATAATAATAATAATAATAATAATAATAATAATAATAGTATAAAAAAAATAAACAAATACAAAATAAAAATTAAAAAAAATAAGATAAAAGAAGGAAAAAAATAATAGAAAAGAAAGATAATAATAAAATATAATAATAATAAAAGGAAAATAGTGCAGTAGAGCATTGATAAGTAGTGCAGGAGAACATTTAAATTAAAGGTATGTACATGAACATTCTCAGTGTCAGATTGATCCAGGGTTGTTATGTTTGGTTCCAGGGTTTTTCCACAGAAACAGGACTGACACTCTTTGACTGTTTAGTGTTAATCAGAGTGACAGCCTGGGGGAAGAAACTGTTTTTATGGCGGGTTGTTTTGGCGTACAGTGATCTGTAGCGTCTGCCAGAGGGGAGGAGTTTAAACAGATTGTGTGCAGGGTGAGAGGGGTCTGCAGTGATGCTACCTGCCCATTTCCTGACCCTGGACAGGTATAAGTCTTGGATGGAGGGCAGATCAACACCAATGATCTTTTCTGCAGTCCTGACTATCCTTTGTAGTCTGTGTCTGTCTAGTTTGGTTGAAGATCCAAACCAGACAGTGATGGAGGTGCACAGAACAGATTGAATGATGGAGGTGTAGAACATGATCAGCAGCTCCTGGGGCAGGTTGAACTTCCTCAGCTGACGCAGGAAGTACATCCTCTGCTGTGCCTTTTTCCTGGTTGAGTCTATGTGGGAGGTCCACTTCAGGTCCTGTGAGATCAAGTTGCAAAAGCGTGGAAGACTTTTGAGCTTTTTAATTGGTTCATATTGCAAGTGCTGCTATGGCAACTATTGTGATTGTGATTGACATCTCACAGTCCACAGAGATCACAGTATTTAAGCGAAATGCAATGCTGCTTTCAGGGTCTTTTCTGTCAGCGGCAACAGATGTTAATTTATTAATAAACTGGACAAACGGGACTGAGTTTGTGAAAAACTGGGGAAATCAATGGTTTGGGGGAAATCGACTGGGACACAGGACGTAACTCTGAAAACCGGGACTGTCCCGGATAAATCGGGATGTCTGGTCACCCTAGATGTGACGAGAACACGATATGTGAATGTTGGTTAAATCTCCAAAATGACAACGCCCACATTCAGAGGGATATTACGTGTAACAAACCCATACTTTTACTTCAAAAAGTGATTTATTGCCCCTACGTAACTATTTAGTCCTGGCCCTGCCCACCCCTTGCGACGTGGCAGTGATGTGCACATCTTTTTGACGTGTCCAACCACATGTCCAGCTGTACACCTGACTTTTTGTAACCCCTTGCAGGTGTCCAACGCTGACCTTTTGACCCCTCGGCCAGGCGTGCGCACTGTTTTCATCGGCCAATTGTTCTGCCTTGTGACCTGTATGGCAAAGTTTTGACCGCTGATGTTTTAATCTCCATTGTCTAACGCTGTTGCAATCCATGACTCTCCTGTCAGGCCTTGTTTGATCAACCTTCTCATCTGTGAGAATGTCTCTATAGTCATTGGAAAAGGATAAGAAAAAATAAACACAACCTATATTTTCTGACTTTAGCAACTTTCAAATAGATGATTTTGAGATTTTACCACCTTCACAAATATGATATATCTGAAAACCTAACAACTAGGTTGTATTCAGCAGGCCTGTAGTAAGGGTGTAGAATGTATTTTTCATTTTTATTGTCAACAAATAACAAAGGTCTTTCCTGGTAAGAAGAATAGATACTTAGACCTATTGTATTACTTGAGAGTTTGTGGTGACTTCCCACATCACCTTTTTTCTCAACAAGTACCGTAATTTCCGGACTAAGCCGCTACTTTTTTCTCACGCTTTGAACTCTGCGGCTTAAACAATGACGTGGCTAAAATGATGATTTTTCCCAGTTTTATGAGCGTCATGTCGCCACAAAATTGAGCGCCGCCACATTAGACCAGGTGGAACAATGAAATTGTTAACATTAAATCGTTCTTGCTCGCACTGAATTATTCTGATCACTCGTTTTGTAATGTTCGTCACTGCCTCATCATAGCAACGACGTGGAGAAATGTTGTTAGAGAGAGATAGAGCGAGTGCAGGGATGAAGTAAAAGTCAGCCAGTTTGTAATTGAAGCATAAACAACATAAAGTTGTTAAATCACAGCGTTAGGAGATCTAGATTAGAAAATTGCTAAATTATAGGATTTAATACGGCCAATAAAACAGTGCGCTTTATAACCCGGAAATTATGGTAAACCTAAATTTTGCGGGTGAAAAAGGTTTTATAAAGGATATACTGAGTTATTAGAAATAAGTGATTGTCATCGTTGAAAGGATTGAAACTTCGTTTAAAAATTCAAACCTAAAAATTGACTAAAGTATACAATTCATGCTCCTCTGACAGCCTGGCACAAATGTGCCTGAAGTATGTTGCAGGACTTTTCCACAATGTATCCTTCTTTTTGAGGGTTATATGGTGAACTTGTAATGTACCATCATTAGTTCAGATGGACCACAATGTTTAATAGCAGGTATATATTTATAATTCTAATAGAACACAATTTTTAATTGTGATTTAGCGAAAATGGTTGAAAAACGCACTACTTTAGATGTGTGTCCATGAAACATTCCTTCCTGTGGTTGTGGAGATGCTTGGCTGTGAGGCGTTACCATGGCGCTGGTGTGTGGAGGTCACTCATCTTGGGCAGGTCAGTGAATAGATGAGCACTGACTGACTGGGGAAGACGCCCAGGGATAAAGAGGGATGAAGTGTATTAAGATGCCCTACATATTGTTACATCTGTTGTCCCTCATCAGCAGATGTCAATCATTTCAAACCTAAAGCTTCTACATTGTTGCCTCTTTGTTGACACAATGATTAAAACTCAAACATCGCTTGACTTTTTGAGGGTAGAAATCCATACCCTCAAAATTCCATGGAAATTCCCTTTTGTTTTAGTTTGGTTTGGAAGCTTTTGTTGCTTTTGATAGTTTTTAATGAAGGCAGCCAGAAACAAACCTGTTAAACTGGTTTTTGTTTCATAAAAATTCAAGTCAGGAGTTGAAATTTAATCTAATAATTAAATTTTTTTTTAAATTAGGTCATGTGTTTGCATAGTCAATTGGATACAAATTGGATGGCACAGTTGTTTGCTGATATCTGTTTACTGATCAGTTTTCTCTTTTATATCTTTGTTTGGGATCTTCATTAGCAGCCAAACCCTGGTAGACACACCCACTCACAGGATCAGGCATTACACCGAAACAGGAAGAATCATTGAAATCATTTCCTAATCCGAAACCTACCACTAATCCTGATACTGGCCTTAAACTTGACACGAGATTGTCTAGCTGCACTACATGTGTACTGAAAGGCCAACACCCAGCCTCCATTTCTGGAAAGCACCCTGGAAAGAGACAGTCAGGATTACCCAGAGGCTGCTGGACTCTATTTAACATTTTAAAACCTTTCAAATTCAGTTGGTTACACATATTTCTACAATCTGTCTATAATATGAGACAGTTTGGTCTTTAAAAGGTGGAATATTTAAATTTTCTGTGTCAATAGCTGAGGTAACATTCACAATAAACCATTCAGCATGGGAATGGGCCAGACCTGGATGCAAAACATGAGGCAGCTAATCACTCAACCCAATGACATCACTGGGAGGAGGAGACATGAGCAGGACTATCTGGGAAGCACAACATTTGTTAAAGTCTTTTAGAAATGTATTCATTTTACCTTACCACCATACTTAAAATGTTTTTGTTTTGTTCAATTTACCTCATCGTATCCATAGCAACACTCTCAGTATTTCACTTTTACTGTCCCTCCCATTCATAAAGAGGTTGGTCAGAGGTCCTTCTGTTTTAAGGCTGGAGACTGGAACCATCTGCCTCCATCACTGAAGTCTCACCACCTCATAGGCTCCTTTAGAACAGCTCTGTTAACATACTTGAAAACAGATTGTCAATGTTTTTAATGACAAATTGTTTCGTTTTTTCTCAACACAATAAATAAACAACAAGTATAGATGTGTTATATAGCCAAATATAGCAACATATACATGTATATATAAATGTTACATGTGTGCCTATGTGTATAAACCTATGCTTATGTATGTGTACATGTATATGTCTGCTGTATTTGGTTGTATGATGTATGTGTATCTATCTAGCTACAGTATCTATAAAGCAAGGAACCTCTGTCTGTGTGTCTGTGTGTGTGTGTGTGTCTGTTCCTCAAATATCTCTGTGAATCAGGATCGGACTGACCTGAGAGTTTCAACATGGCTGCTGCTTGGTTCAAGGGTGTGCAATGTCAGATTTGTTTGGACTGCAATGTTACTGTTCATGAATTATTAAATAAAATTGTCTTAAATGCAGCTTTGCGGAACAGCTCAATGTTGACAGGTAGTCATGATAACACTGGATGTGTATGTGCATGCATGTGTACATGTATATGTCTGCTGTATTTGGTTGTATGATGTATGTGTATCTATATAATGTATACACTTATGTGTAGATCTACAGTATGTGTATATATTTACCCTGAGATGTGGGGTGGTGCTTGAGGGTTGTGAGCAAAATTGTCTTTTTGTCAGTATTGGTTGTTTTGTGTTTTGTAATCTGCTGTACATGAAATGTTATATTTTCTTAGTCCCCCTTGTTAACAAAATGCTGCCTCTCGACTTTTCCACTAATACATTTCAAATTTCAAAAAGACAAGAGTTAATAAAACATGAAACAAGACCTATAGAATTAAAGGCAGGGTAGGAGATTTTCGAAAGCTAGCATCATTTTGAATGTAGATTTACCCGCCTCCCATCCCCCCTCTTTTTGCATTGGTCAAAGTTTTTAAAGGTTTACAGCTGCTACAGATGACGGGTTTTCTTCGTTGCTTTTTCAGAGCACATAAGATCTTAATTTCTGTCAGGACATCAAGAAAATTTCAACCAAAAACTTAAAAAGTGTATCTAGAGAAAATCACCTACCCTACCTTTAAACTAAGACAGAGAAAAATCAGAATACCCATCATACATTTGGACCTATGCTGTATTGTTAAGCCTTTAAAATGTCAATGGCATAGAGAATATTTGGTGCTTGGCAGAGGTTTGTTCTCTCTGAGTGTTCTTGTTTCTTGCTTTCTTGTTAGTTTAGTTGGATGTATTTACCTATTCAAGGTTCATAATGTCCAATAGCAGGATTTTATTGGTGATTTAATAAAGGCTAATGATTAATTTCCTGGAATATGGAGAGACACACAAGCCAAGAACACCTGACATCACATCTGTAGTATTAA
This sequence comes from Gouania willdenowi, assembly GCF_900634775.1. Lineage (NCBI taxonomy): Eukaryota > Metazoa > Chordata > Actinopteri > Blenniiformes > Gobiesocidae > Gouania > Gouania willdenowi. The sequence goes on along the minus strand of NC_041050.1, from coordinate 32,003,322 downwards.
CAGTAAGTCTATAATATTAGAGTGAATTGTATTTTGTGCTACGTGTGACTTTCTTCATCAATCTGACTTGTGAGACCCTTTAGTTTCTGTCTCAAGGCGAAAAAAATCCAAGTAAAGTGCTACTGAGACACATGTTCTCGTCTTATAAACAATGTTTACACATACTTTAAAGCTGCTTTTAACAAACTTAAAGCATTGTTAAGGATGAGTACAGCATATACCAGTAAGCCAAGGACTGACAAATGACAGGCCTGCTACTATTATTTATACATTTACTATAAACTCCCAAAGACCTTAAAAGCTATGATCCTCCTGTAGACAAAGATGTACCTGGTGATTTATGTCAGACAGGTATCACTTCAGGAGGGTCTTAATAACCTCTGTGCACCAAACTCTTCACCGTTACCAGACTCGTAAAGGTCCCGTCTGTTGTTATCCAGCTGGGCTGGTTTTGGACTGTGTTTTTAATCAGGATTGAGGCACTAAACACTAAACATATGGTAGGAAGTGCAGAGACTGTGAACTGAGGAGTGAAAAGAAGAAAGGAAGCCTGGGTCAATGATTTAATCATGGTGACTCCTTTGATTAGTTTGTGATTTATTTACAGCTTTGCAAACATACAGTCGAAGACGTAAATATCCGTTCAACAATACCCAATATGTCTTTGGTATCAGACGGAAACAGAACCATTACTCCAGGAATACATTTATTACAGGAAATGTGGACGTCAATTCAATGAACACAATAAAATCAGGAAGTACATTTTAAAATGTTACACGGCATTTATCCCTGTAACATATTCATTTCCAAATATACAGATAAGAGTGATAAATGCACTTTTTGTTTTAATGAAGTTGAAACAATTTTACATTTGCTTTACCATTGCCCACATACGCTACTTTTCTGGAATGCGGTTTACAACAGAACCAAAAAATAAATAAAACCACGATAGAAATAATGCGAAAGATGTTATTTTTATCTTTGAAAACAAAAATAAATCAATAACTTTCATCATCGGTCTCATAATATTATTGGCAGAATTCAGTATTCATAAATCAAAATTTTCAAAATCCCTTCCAAATTTTCTTCTTTTCGTAAGTGAGTTCAGTTATTATATGAATACTTTAAAGTTTTTGAAAAAAAAAAAGGAGAAAGAACTGCTTCTGTATGAAGAATTGTTTCCTGTACCTCCAAGTCACATACTGTCTGTGATGCCTGTATTTGTTTAATTCTTACTAGTGATGTTTTCCCTGACTTTGATTCTTTGTTCCCTTTATGTTGTTTTACTGAGTTTTAAACTTGCAATTTGTCAATAGAAATTGATAAAAACAAAACAAAAAACAAACATAAATAAAATAAAAAAACGTGAGGAATCAGCGCTTAGTATCTTTTGAATATGACGTTATCTGTTCAATTTAATGTGATAATAAATAATATGTCTTTGATTCTTTTCCACTGAAAGGTAAGAACATATTTTCTCTCAGGAAACAGATTTTTACTTCATGGAAAATATGAATGTTGAGTTTTTTTCAACAGTTTAACACTAAAAATGACACAGTGAGTCATGTTTTCTCTGTCACTTTCACTTTCTCCTGCGGGCCAAATTGGATGCTCTAAAGGGCCAGATTTGGCCCCCAAGCCTTGAGTTTGACATTGAGCCATATGATATATCACGAGAAAGAATCTCAACACTGTTTTTGAATATAATGAAAAAGACACACACATTTCTGAAGTTTACATTAAACATGTCACCACTAGTTCCTAGTATTTGCTGTGTGTTATATTGTGTTCAATCCTGTTAAAACTTCAACTTTTTATGTTTTGTTTTATGATCAGCAAAAAGGGACTCTGACCTTAGAAGTAATGGCAGAAATTGTATTTTTACTTGCATTTTTATACAATCCAAACTGAGGATTAGAAAATCATCAAAAACCAAAGAATAGTTTTATCTCCATTGCAACGAATCAATGAGAACATTTGTTCGTGTCTGATGTGAAAGTGAAGCCAGAAAAAAAATGACAAATGATCCAATTTTAAATGTCACATATTTTGCCAGTTAAAAATCACCTGCAGGCTGTGCCATTTAAATAAAAAAAAAAAAAAAAAAAAAAAAAACGATTTCTCGCTCACCGATCAACTCTTTGTCCTCTAGGGCAACAGCTGCTCTGTCACTTTTGATGGCACATTTCCACACCTCCCTCTAGGCTCCAGCACACTGTTTAAATGCAGAGACAAACCCTGAGAAGTGTCGCTGCAGCCATGGACGCTTTCCCTGCGTGTCTGTGCGTCGCTGTGGTTTGCCTGGTCAGTGCTGGGGTTCCTCATGGGGACATACACTGGACATACTCAGGTGGGTCTAACACTTGGATCTTCACTCAGGGCACTTTGAGTTGTGTTTTTTTATGCTCTTAGAAAACAGAGAAGCGCGTAAAGGTGAGGGATTCGATGCGTCAAGTGTGCGCGAGGACGCGTTCAAATAATAATAGATTAAATCTCTGATGGAAAATCCACTTTTAGTGCAAAACATGAATAAATGTGAACTTTCATCTGTATATTCGACCTAATTTCATCCATGCAGTCGCAGTTTTATTTTGGAAACGTGTTCTGCATACATGTTTATAGGGGTGTCCGATCCGATATTGATATCGGATATCGGTCCAATATCAACCAGAAAACGAATATCAGATCTAAAATCTCCGATATATATTATATTATATTTATTGAATTGTAGAATACTGTAGATTTTATGTTGAAGGTTAAAAGGTATGTAACCAATTGGTTAATAATAAATAGGTCAGTTTTTCTCATCCCTACTGTTGCTGACTAATGTTCTCTGTATGAGTAACATCACTTGATCAAGCTTTTTCTAACATTCCACACAACAAAATAAGTAATAAAAGCATGTCAGTACCCAAGGCTGCAACATCGGTATCATATTGGAAGTGAAAAAGTTGTATCGGGACATCCCTACTTATTTATTTTGTATTATTATTTTTGTATTGTTTAGTTTTCCATACAGAAAAAGTACCATCTGTAATCCCTGGACTGAGTGTTCAAACGTCATCCTAAAAGAATATATTTCTATTTACATATTATTAAAACAAAAACAGCAGTATTTGATAAAAGACAATCATCAGCTATTAAAACATACAAGTTCATAAAATAAACTCACGAGTATTTCACTCTTATATTTTTTATTTTGAAATGAATAATACACACAACCCTGCATATAGTGGTCTGAGAGCACGTTTTCACACCTCTAGGATGCGTCCATTGCGTTATTTGGGCCGGTGTGAACATGCAACCTTAAAGTGTTACTGTCACATTCAGATATCCAGATGAGCAGGTCCTGTGCATGCAGACAGAGACTTTAAATCATCTGCAAATAGCTAATAATACCCCTACAGTTTGCAGAGCCCTGCACACACAGGCTTTAGAGCACTGGTTTCCAACTTCTTTTTTTTTTTTTTTGGACCGTGACCATTTTGGTATAACTAATTTCTGGCGACCCCAAAAACTTTATTTTCCCCTACAATTAGTTTTTCATCTTGTTTGTTTTGATGTGTATCAAATACAGAGTAGCCAGGATTAGTGCACAACATGACAAGATGTTTTCATACTGTATTTTATATATCTATTTATTAATTTGTGTTATTTTTCATTTTTCTCTTTATCTTCCTTAAGCTCCATTTCATTAGTATAGTATAGAACAGTGGGTCGCAGACTTTTACTGGGTGGGTCGTGCATGGACAGCTGGTCAAAAATAATAAAAAGTATCTATTTGTACGATTGCCATACGGACAACCCCTGGTGTTATTGATACGTTTACCAAAGTACATGTACGTAACGTCTTAGGGTTAGGATATAACCCAATATCGCAACAATTTTTAGGGTTAGGGTTAGATTTACGGTTAGGTTTGGTCTTCGTCACATGACCAAAACTGGCCAATGAGGGGTGCTACGTACGAATAGAATGTCGGTATATTAATACGGCAACCGTACGGATAGCCACTGCCAATAAATAAATACCTAATGTCTCTCTTGTTGGACTTGTCTTTTATTTTGAAAGAACCTTTTCTTTTGACAGGCATGCTGTGCAATGCATGTTGCACAGGAAAATATATAGATTTATGTTTCAAAAGAGATTATATATGTGTGTTTTCTATACCCTAAATTTGGTTTGTTGAATTCTGAAATAACTTGTGTTGCGATTTAATGACTGTGGCAAAATGTGGGTCCCAGCCCCAGGGTGATTTCAAAAATTTAAAACATATTTTTCCATTTTTTTTTTTTTTTATCAATTACTGAACATTTCAGGCGACCCCACATGGGGCCATGACCCCAAGGTTGAAAACCACTCCTTTAGAACGCTGGTTCTCAACTGGTCTCACCCTGGGACCCATATTTTGTCAAGATCATTAAATTGTGACCCACTTTCTTAAAAATCAACCAACCAAATTTTGTTTTGTTTTTTAATTCATTCATTTTTCTTTCTCTCTTTCTTAAATTTTTTTTTTAAGAATAAAAATTTAAGAAATGAAGAAAGAAAGAAAAATGAATAAATTGTAAAAGATTGCACTACATGTGGTGTTGACCTCTGGCAGCATATGCAGACAAGGTAGACAAAAAAAGTTTAGTTTTTTTAAAAAGCTGTTTAACACACATGTATCGTCTTTTTAAAAAAACATAAATCTATATAGTTTCCTGTGCAACATGCATTTTACAGCACGCCTGTCAAAATAAGTTTCTTTCAAAAGAAAAGACAAGTCCAACATGCGACCCACATTAAGTATTTATTTTTTATCACCTGTCCGTGACTCACCCACTACAGGTCCGTGACCCACTTTTGGGTCCCGACCCACCAGTTCAGAATCCCTGCTTTAGAGCATGGCTTCTTTGCGCCCCGATGGATATCTGATGATTTTTTTTTTTCCCTTTACACATGCAGAGGGAGCTTTGGATCAAATGCACTGGGCAACAAAATACCCTGACTGTGGTGGGAGGAAACAGTCTCCCATCGACATCCAGAGACGCAACGTGAAGCACAACCCGGACATGTTACAGCTGGAGCTCACCGGCTTTGATGCACAGAGAGGAACATACCTCATGTCCAACAACGGACACACAGGTGATGTACAGTGAGAAGGTAAAAAAAGTGCAGTGAGAACTCCTAATATCTGTTATCTCCTGCAATTAATTTCTGTCCTTTATTGTAAGTCAAGCACTCTTTATTTTATCAACTTCAATCCCACTGTACTGTCAAAGAGCACATATTGACCTTTCTGAGACCTCATCAGGGGTGAACTGGGACCAAAACTCAGACCAGTCATGATCAGTGATGCTCAACATGTGGCTCTTTATGCTAATTTTAATTATTATTCCCCCAGACCCAGAATCTTAAAAGGGGGAAACTTTAACCACTTTTTTTTTGGCCATTTCACAACTTCCTTTGTCCCATTTTAGCCCCTTTTCAAAACTTTTTGCAGACTTCAGCTACCGTTTGCCAATAAATATCTTTTTTACCTATTTTTTGTCCATTTTTGCAAGTTCTTTTTAACACTTTCATCAAAGTTTTGTCCTTTCTTAAATTAAATAAGCTAACTTTTACCCAATGAATACCACTTGTTTCCTTTTTTCCTCACATTTTGCCTCTTTTTGTTACACATTTTTGTCCTTTTTTCACTATTGTTTGCCACATCTTGCCCATCTAAGACACCCTTTGCCATTACATACCACCTGCTTCCTCTTTATTTGCCCATTTTTTGGCCACTCTTGCAACCAGTTAACATATGTGCCTCCACTCGCTGGTCAAAAATCCCCCAAAACACGTAGCGGACCTGTGTCACAGTCTGAGTTTACTTCTGCACTGAAGTTATAACCCTAACCCCTTATGGACCATCGGGACAATGCCTGGTATGTCAGTCCACCCCTGGACCTCTCTTGTGCGGGTGTGGCTAAATTAACACATGGACTGTCTTTGTGAAATGTTTTACAAAAAAAAAAAGTTTAGTGTTTAGATGTTTCCTTCATCAAACTGTTGTAATGGTCATGAATCAACAAAAGATTGTCATTGCATTTTAAAGTTATGTTTCGTATCAACAATAGACCTGATATCCACTACAAAGGACGGATGATAAATACAAGAATAAAAATATTTCTGAGAAAATTTTTGTTGCAACATTTTTTTTTCACCTAAAGAAACTCAGTATGTAAAAATAATATGAATATCGAAACCTTTTTTTATTCTGGGTCTAGTTATTTACTCACATAAATAGTGGTTCTTTTTCTTGTATTTGAATTTTTGTATTCTCTTTTCTCACTTTAGTTTTAGAGGTTTTTAGGAATAACATATTTAATTGTAAAAGCAGGCTGTAATGAATGTACCCACCACATTTCGGACCCTACTTTCTAATAACTTATGACATACAGCAGTTTTCCTCAATCTTTATTCCCACATAGACCACACTATAGTCCTTTTTGTCATATTGCGAGTACCAGTACGGGGCATGCTAAAATAAACAGCAACATTTAGCAACAAACCACCTTTAAAACACATATGTGATTTTTTTTTTTAATTTTTTTTTTTTTAATGTTACTTTTGACCAGATTTACCGCAATATTTGGGAAATTTGTGAGTTTTGTTCTCGTAAAAATGTCAGTGTTAAAACTAAATGTTACATTCAAATCTAAATCTAAATGTTAACATTTTGATTCACTATTTAGATTTAACCTTTAAGATTTACTGACAACATTTTGATTCAATATTCAACAAAGATACAAAAATTCAACAAAAATATCCTAACATTTCACAAATATTGCTGTAAGTCTGGTCAAAAGTAACATTAAAACAATTAATATATGTTTTTTAAATGTGGTTTGTTGCAAAAAGTTTAATTTCGCCTTTTACAATCGGCGCCCTATAAACCAGTACCTCTTATGTTCTGCATTGTTTATTTGTGTCAGCAGGCTCGTTTTTGATCACCCTGATTGTGTAAAAATCATAACGTAAAGTACAGCAGTCACTATGTGAAGTAAACTTAACTTTTTTTTATTTTTTTTTTTATGTCCAACAGTCCAAATAGATTTACCTCCCACCATGCAGATCACCAAAGGCCTCCCGGGAACGTACACGGCTGTGCAGATGCACCTGCACTGGGGTGGCTGGGACCTGGAGGCCAGCGGAGCAGAGCACACCTTAGACGGCATCCGCTACATGGCAGAGGTGGGCTCCAGACCTTCACATAGTTTTAACAGAGACTCACACACTCCACACTGAGGTTATTATTAGAGATGCAACGATTAATCGTAAGGCAGTTAAAAATCGATTCATAGGTATCACGGTTGATATCGATTTTCTGAAAATTGAATCGCACAAGTATAGGCGGCGGGCGGAGTCTGCTACTACTTTCTTTCTGGCTACTTTCTACTCTTAAATATGTTAATAAATGATTCATTACCCCTTAAGCACCGAAATAATATCTGTAATATTACTTGAATATCTGTAAAAGTCACGTTTTTCTATTAGCTCTGTCTGCTAGCATAGCTTCTCTTCTTCACTGCAAGATATCTGCATGCCAACCAACCACTGTGTTACCAGCGCCCTCTGCTGGTCCAAACAAATATGACGTAAATCAGTGCAATTACGGTTTTTTTTTTTTTTTTTTTTAAAGTCCAATTGTTAAGGCACAAAATACATTTTCAGTTGCACTTTTAAAAAGAAAAATAACTATTATGCAGTTTTGCATTGTTTATTATTGAACCAGAATTTAAATTAATAGGCTTCATTTTCATTTGTATTATTCCTTTATTTATTTCATTCAAGATTTATTTTTAGTTAAATTGCATTGTTTTGAATAGTTTATCAAGGAATTCTTTTGACAATGAAAAATAAAAGGAAAATAGTATCATATTTTCTAGTTTTTTTTTCCCAAAAAAAATTTGTCTACAGTCCCATTTTGTAAAATAAATCGTAAGAGAATCGTATCGTGAACCCAGTATCGTGAATCGAATCGTATCGGGAGTTGAGTGAATCGTTACATCCCTAGTTATTATTATTATTATTATTAATAATATTATTATGATCACAGAGCAGCAAAACCAGAGAAACACACTGTGTGGTTTCATTGTGACCTCATTTCTGGAGTCAGTCATTGCTAATCTATTACAGAGAACTTTTCTTCTTAAAGTAGCAAATAAACAGAGCTACTTGAGTAGGATATATCAGTACTCTTTACAGAAGTACTGTTACTTGATTGAAATTGCACTCAAGCACAAGTAAGTCATACATAAAATACTCAAGTACAAGTAAATAAAAAGAAGTTGCCATGGTTCCCTTGCATACAGTAAACACCTCATGTATAAACTTAAAAAAGGAAGAGTTTAAATCTTGCACAAGGGATCTGTTTTAAATAAAAGGTTTGTCAAAATGTATAATTCTTTTTTTTTTTAAAAAATAAAGTAAATTCAATTTAAAATTAAAAAAATCTCAGGCTTTAAGTATAGCTACATTTATGAACTCTAAATCTGAGAAAATAACCAGCATTCAATGGCATTTTGGCATGATTCTTTACATTTAATGTGGTTGCTCAGCTATGATGTGATGCATTTAATTGTTGTCTGGTCATGTGTTTCTTTTTTATAGTTTCACAATGTCCTTTGATCATTTTAGAACAAAAAATAATCATTTACGGTTGGGTGTAGAAATGTAACGAATGACTTTACGTCTTTTAAAATGTACCAGTACCTAAATGCAAGTAAAATGACTGATTTAGAAATGTACTCAAAAGTACAAGTACCCATAAAAGACACTCCATTACAGTAATGTGAGTGCTTGGAATCAGTTACGTTCACCTCTGCAAATGAACTTCTCAAGCCTTTAATTCCCAGATGAGAACACGGTTGTGTTATTTTGGTCATAACAACCTGTTCCTCACACTCCTCCAGCTCCATGTCGTCCATTACAACTCAGACAAGTACAAGAGTTTCAATGAAGCCAAAGACAAGCATGACGGGCTCGCAGTGCTCGCCTTCTTCTATGATGTACGTAAGAACACACACACACACACACTTACACACACTCCTCTGTATCCTGCTTTCTTATCTGCACTGAATATAAACAGTATTGAAGCCATCAGCCTCAGGAAGTGTGTTTCAAGTGAAAAATGATGATTTTCCATTATGGTTCAGGGCCCTTTGATGTGTGACACTTTGTTTAGGCCATCCTGTTGCGTTAAAAGCTCTGCTGAGTCTTCAGCTGAATGGGTGCTTGTTTCCAAAGACCTGCTTTGGATCTCAGTCACTCTTGGCCAGGAGTCACTTCCTTCCCCTCGGTGAGGTCAACGCTGCAGCACGCAGTCGGTCATGGGACAGATTGAGTCACGTGGAAAGAAACTTAGCTGAAGACGAGTGAAAGTTAAAAAATGTAACATTCTGTTGGATTAATTTCTACCCAATATTTGCTTGCTTTGTTTACACGGAAGTGTGCCATCCTTTCTCTGTGTGAACAAAGCTGCCAAACCTGCATTATTGTGTAATAGAGAAGTGACTGAAACCAGACTCAAACCACACATGACTAGACACTCCCACTGTATTATGGGATTGCCAGCACAAAACATCAACTCACTGCGTTAAAGGGTGCATGCGTCTGTCTCAGATGACACAAGGTAGAAGAGTCAGAAGTTTTTACTGCCATGCATGTTAGCGTGTACAGGGAATTTGATTTGGTGTTTTGGTTGCATAAATACAACAAGATGATGTTGAACAAGATGAAGATGGCGCCGCGGATGGTCGCCTCGGTACTGCGCTCTCTCGTAGTTGTTGTGTTTTTCTTTATTTTTGTAGTTTATTGCTCCCCTTCTCTGGTCTCTTTCACCAGAGAAGAACTATTACAAGTTGGACAGTCCTCTGCTGATCTTTTTTCACCGGTTCTCATTGAACCAGAAAGTTATGCGGAGATTCTCACCGGAGGAGCAGCAGCTCTCTATGGAATTTGCAGGAGAGGCCGCAGACGCAGACGGGGTAAACGAGCAGGCGCGCTTGTTAAACTGAGGCAGCGGGGATTACGCACTGCGCTTCCATCCATTCACCTGGCGAATGTCCGCTCACTGGCAAATAAAATGGATGAACTGCTGCTTCTAAACACCAGAAACTCGGACTTTTGCAGATCCGCCGCCCTGTGTTTTACTGAAACCTGGCTCAGTGAACTCATCCCGGACAGCTCTTTACATCTACCGGACTTTCAGCTCCTCAGAGCGGACCGCGTAAAAGAGCTCTGTGGGAAGACGAGGGGAGGCGGAATATGCTTTTACATTAACCAAGGTTGGTGTACAGATGTCACAGTGTTGAAACAGACGTGTAGCCCTAATCTGGAGAGTTTTTTCATAAACTGCAAACCGTTCTATTCTCCGCGGGAGTTCTCCTCGTTTGTTATGGTCGGTGTTTACATCCCACCTCAGGCTTGCGTAACAGAGGCGTTACAGCACCTGGCCGACCAGATAGCAGATGTGGAGAAAAAACATCCCGACTCTTTGCTAATCATTCTCGGGGATTTTAACAGAGCAAATCTAACCCACGAACTCCCAAAATACAGACAACATATAAAGTGCCCCGCCAGGGGTGCTAACACACTGGACCACTGCTACACTGCAATAAAGGATTCATATCACTCTGTTCCCCGTGCAGCTTTGGGGCTCTCTGATCACTGTCTGATTCACCTCATCCCGACCTACAGGCAGAAGTTTAAATCTGCTAAACCTGTAGTAAGGACTGTAAAGAGGTGGACAGACGAGTCAAAGCAGGAGTTACAGGACTGCTTTGACTGCACTGATTGGAGTGTTTTTGAAGCTGCATCAGACAACCTGGATGAACTGACTGATACTGTGACATCTTACATGAGCTTCTGTGAGGACATGTCTGTGCAGACCAAGACTTTCTGCACATACAACAACAACAAACCCTGGTTCAGACCTCAACTCAGGATGCTACGTCAGGCTAAGGAGGAAGCCTACAGGAGTGGGGACAGGGACCTGTTCAGGCAGGCCAAGTACACACTATCCAGGGAGATCAAAGTAGCCAAGAGGTGCTACACTGAGAAGCTAAAACAAAGCTTCTCAAACAAAGATCCTTCTGCAGTGTGGAAAAGCCTGCATGAAGTTACCAACTACAGGAAACCCTCCCCCCACCCTACTGGTAACAAAAGACTAGCTAGAGACCTGAACAGCTTCTACTGCAGGTTTTCACACCCACCCCCCAGCTCATTAGCATCAGCCCATCACCTGGACTCTGCCCTTCCTACTCCCCCCCCCACCTCACCCTCTGTCCCCCCACCTGCCCTGAAGATCAATGAAAGAGATGTGTGCCAGCTTTTCAAAAAACAAAAGATCAAAAAGGCTCCAGGACCAGACAGAGTGTCTCCTTCCTGCCTGAAAGCCTGTGCTGAGCAGCTGGCTCCCATCTTCACACGGATCTTCCACACATCACTGGAGCTGTGTGAAGTACCTTCCTGCTTCAAAAGTTCCAGCATCATCCCAGTCCCCAAGAAACCTGCCATCACAGGACTCAATGACTATCGACCCATTGCTCTGACGTCTGTAGTCATGAAGTCCTTTGAGAGGCTGGTTCTGAGCCACCTGAAGAAGATCACAGGACCCCTGCTGGACCCCCTGCAGTTTGCCTATCGGGCAAACAGGTCTGTCGAGGATGCAGTCAACATTGGACTGAACTACATCCTGCACCACCTCGACTCCCCAGGGACCTACGCTAGGATCCTGTTTGTGGATTTCAGCTCTGCATTCAACACCATCATCCCGGACATCCTTCACCGAAACTCACCCAGCTCACAGTGCCGGCCTCCACCTGTCAGTGGATCACCAACTTCCTGACTGACAGGAAGCAGCAAGTAAGGCTGGGAAGCATCACATCTGGCACCCGGTCACTCAGCACTGGCGCCCCTCAGGGGTGTGTTCTCTCCCCACTGCTATTCTCCCTCTACACCAATGACTGCACCTCAGGGGACCCCTCTGTGAAACTCCTGAAGTTTGCAGATGACACCACCGTCATCGGTCTCATCCGGGACGGGGACGAGTCTGCCTTCAGACGGGAGGTGGAACAGCTGGCTCTTTGGTGCAGTCAGAACCATCTGGAACTGAACCCGTTCAAGACCGTGGAGATGACAGTGGACTTCAGAAGAAATCCCCCCCCACTCCCCCCCCTTACCATTTTAAATAGGGAATTGGCTACCGTGGACTCCTTCAGGTTCTTGGGATCCACAATCTCACAGGACCTGAAGTGGACCTCCCACATAGACTCAACCAGGAAAAAGGCACAGCAGAGGATGTACTTCCTGCGTCAGCTGAGGAAGTTCAACCTGCCCCAGGAGCTGCTGATAATGTTCTACACCTTCATCATTCAGTCTGTTCTGTGCACCTCCATCACTGTCTGGTTTGGATCTTCAACCAAACTAGACAGACACAGACTACAAAGGATAGTCAGGACTGCAGAAAAGATCATTGGTGTCGATCTGCCCTCCATCCAAGACTTATACCTGTCCAGGGTCAGGAAACGGGCAGGTAACATCACTGCAGACCCCTCTCACCCTGCACACAATCTGTTTAAACTCCTCCCCTCAGGCAGACGCTACAGATCACTGTACGCCAAAACAACCCGCCATAAAAACAGTTTCTTCCCCCAGGCTGTCACTCTGATTAACACTAAACAGTCAAAGAGTGTCAGTCCTGTTTCTGTGGAAAAACCCTGGAACCAAACATAACAACCCTGGATCAATCTGACACTGAGAATGTTCATGTACATACCTTTAATTTAAATGTTCTCCTGCACTACTTATCAATGCTCTACTGCACTATTTTCCTTTTATTATTATTATATTTTATTATTATCTTTCTTTTCTATTATTTTCCTTCTTTTTATCTTATTTTTTTTAATTTTTATTTTGTATTTATTTATTTTTTTTATACTATTATTATTATTATTATTATTATCATCTTGTTATTTTATCGAGTTTGCACATTCTAGTCTAACTACTGTTTATATTTATACTTATGTTTATACTTATTATCATCTTTTCTAGTTGATTGTTTATTATTGAATGTTTTCACTATTGGAGAGAGCACAGTTGACCGAGTCAAATTCCTCGTGTGTACAACATACACTTGGCGAATAAAGATGATTCTGATTCTGATTCTGAAATATCAAAATATTGGGCAGAGGTCGACTGGCAATCTGGCATATCGGTATCATTTGAGGGGCCGTGGACCTGAGGTGGGCCGGGCCGGTCCGCTACTTTTTTTTTTTTTTTTGATGAGCTAGTGGAGGCAGACACGGTATCAGGTGGCCAAATATGGTCCAAAAGTGGAAAATATGTGGCAAGAAAAAAGTGGAAAGGGACAAAAATGGGCCAAAGGGTACTTTAAATGGGCAAATTGTGGCAAACAGTTGTGAAAAAGGGCAAAAATGTAGAACAAATAGAGAGAAAATGTAGGGAAAAAAGGAATCAAGTGGTATTTATTGGGCAAAAGTTAGCTTATTTGGATGAAAAGTGGCCCAAAAAATAAAGAAAGGACAAAAATTGAATGAAAGTGTCAAAAAGAACTTACAAAAATGGACAAAAAATATGAAAAAAGGGATATTTATTGGCAAAAGGTAGCTAAAGTTTAATAAAAAATGTCAAAAGGGGTTAAAAAGTTTCCCTATTTTAAGGTTTTCTTGGGGAATAATGATTAAAATTAAGACAAAAAGCCACATATTGAGCATTACTGACTTAATGATGGCTTCTACGTGGTGTCACTAATAATGTAGTGGGCTGGTCTGAACACAAAATGCTAGGACTGAATTTTTGTCCTCCTCCACCCCTGATCACAGGTACAAGTGGTTGAAATGAGTTTCCTCCGTAGGGCGGTTGAGCTCTCCCATAGCGATAGGGTGAGAACATCACTCATCCAGGAGGGGCTCAGAGTAACGCCAGATGAGGTGGCTCGGGCATCTAATTAGGATTCCCCCCCGGACGTCCAGGGCACGTCCCTCTGAAAGGAGACCTAGAGGAAGACCCAGGACATGCTGGGGAGACTTTGTCTCTCAGCTAGCCTGGAAACTCCTCAGGATTCCCAAGGAAGAGCTGGATGAAGTGGCCAGGGAGAAGTCTGGGCTTCTCTGCTAAAGATTCTGCCCCGCGACCCGACTCGGATAGGCAGTAGAAAATAGTTGGAGGGATGAATTTCCAGTGATGTGGAGGTGGGAGTTCAGGGTGTGGCTGTGTGGGACTTGTGCCTGTTGCAGAGGGAAAGAAGCTGGTTTTGTGGCGTAAAATTTTGGTTCCAATGGCTCAATCAGTGCGTGCCCAGGGTAGGAGAGATCAGCTGCTCAGTCCTAGTGGAGTCCAGGTCCTGGAAGACATGGTAGATTGCACCGTATCACCTTCTCTGTAGAGTGGATGACACGCTGCAGTCTGCCTTTGTCCTGTGCAGTGACAGCAGCGTGTCAGACACTGATGGATGTGGTGAGGATGCTCTCAATGATGGAAGTGTAGGAGGTTGAACTTCTCCAGGTGTCTCAGGAAAAACATTCACTTGAGGTCTTGGAAAACATTATTATTGAAAATACATGACATTCTCCTACTTGAGCAGATGCATTTATCACTGATTGACAGCTTGTATAATTATACAGATCTACAGATTCTTTTGAATACCAAAGGACCAAAAAAAAAAAAAAAATACTGGTCTTTTTTATGATATTATTAATAATAAGTTACATGGGGATGATGAGGTAATTTTCAATGTATCCATCTTCAGTATTTAGTCTGACTGTGGCTTATTTACAACAATGTTTTTTGTAAATAAATCAGCATTTTCTCTAAAAAACAAACATTCTATAGCTTGAACATTCTTTATATATATTACATATATACTTCTCACACTCTTGTCTTGTTTAAGTTAAATGTGTGTGCTTAAGTTGTTTTTTATTTTAGGACGGTCACTTTGAAAACACGTACTACAGTGATTTTATCTCCAACTTGGAGAAAATCAAATACGCTGGTGAGTTACCAGCTGTCCTCCATTCATTAGAGCATTAAAAAAAAAAAGACTTGTCTCCGTGATTTGAACAAACAATGTCACCCTGACAGGTCAGTCCATGACAGTATCAGACGTCAACGTGCGCTCGATGCTCCCAGAGAACCTCAACCACTTCTATAGATACGAGGGCTCTCTCACTACTCCGCCTTGTTATGAAAGCATCCTCTGGACTGTGTTTGACACGCCCATTACACTCTCACACAACCAGGTAGGTTTAGCTATTTACAGCTCAAAGACACACACACATTGAGTTAGAATGAAAAGAAGCCTGTTTCTCTCTGCAGATCAGGAAACTGGAGAGCACTCTGATGGATATCGACAACCACACTCTGTGGGATGACTACCGCATTGCCCAGCCTCTGAACGACCGTGTGGTGGAGTCCTCGTTTCTCCCTCGCCTTGGGAAAGGAAGTGCGTTAGTTGTGATGGTAACAGTGGTGGACTGGCCATCTGGCATACTAGAAATTGTCCCGGTGGGCCGAGCAAGCAGAGGCAGACATGGTAACAGGTCGCCAAAAATGGTCCAAAAGTGGCAAAAACATAGCAAGAAAAGAGTGTAAAGTGACTGGAATGTCCAAAAACAGTCTCAAGTGGCCAAATAAAGAGGAACGAGGTAATATGTAATGGTATAGGGTAGCTTAAATGAGCAAAATGTGGCAATCAGTAGTGAGAAAGGGCAAAAATGTGGAACAAAAACGGGCAAAAGGTAGGGGGAAAAAAGTAAAACAGTGGTCTTTATTGGGCAAAAGTTAGCTTATTTGAAAAGTGGCCAAAAAAAAATTAAAGAAAGGACAAAAATGTGACTAAAGTGTCAAAAAGAACTTATTGGCAAAAGGTAGCTTAAGTCTGAAAAAAGTGTCCAAACTTTTTGAAAAGGGGCAAACATGGGTCAAATGGAAGTTGCAAAATGGCCAAAGAAAATAGGTATAAAGGCTGTTAAAAGTCTCCTCCTTTAAGGTTTTCTGGAAGAATAATAATTAAAATTAAAAAGCTACATGTTGAGTATAACTGACTTAATAACACGGTGTCACTGATAATGTAGTGGGCTGATCTTTACAGAAAATGCCAGGGTCCCAGTTTTGGTCCCAGTCCACCACTGGATGGAAACGTTATTACTCATGCTGTCTTTTTCTCACTACTAACGTAGCCTGAACGACTTTTTCATCTCCTCAGTATTTTGCCGACAGGACGAGATAGAGTCCAAACTGCTGAAAATTGAAGGTTTGATTACATCGCTTGGAAAAAGCATTCACACAGGTAAGAAAAAGAGGAAAAAATGGTTTGAAAGTGACATTTTCATGGTTTAAATGTACTTTTCTGTTTTGGATTCTTTTAAGGTGGACTTCGTAACACAGGACCAACCAGACACGGTGGGAGCGGTGGAGGTTTGAAACAATTACATTTTTAAATTACAATTTTGTCTACAATTATCCATTTTCAATTACAACTCATTTACGATGTATGTTGACCAGCGTTTTTTTTTTTTTTTTTTTTTTTTAAATACAAATAATCACAATTATTGAGCCTTTAATAAATAAGCCCGTAAAACGTGTTAGCTTTCTGTTAGCATCTCTTATGATAACAGGTCATTTTGACCCTTGTGTTAAATCAGCTGTAAAATACACTAAAAAATATTATTTAACATTTAATTTGTTACTCATCTTTTGGTTGCCTTATTAGGCTTTCTAATAAATGAAAATATTGGTATTAATATTTTTGGTGTGGGTGTCTGAGCCTTTTTTCTGTCAGTATACACCTAGATTTAATGTATTTTTTAAATGGTAAAATAATCCTGCTGATAACCAATGGGTGAACTTGATATAAAACATATTTTAATGATGTTTACTACATAGGCCTATGTGTAAACCATAGAACTATAACATGGTTCCCCCAGATTTGCATTTAATTACATTGTAAATGACAGTTTTTATAGAATTTCCATGACAATTACAAAGTTAATTATCTGACCTCAATTACGATTACAACAGCAACACATTTTTTTCAATTATAATTACATCATAATTGTAATTAATTACGCGATTACAATTATAAATGACCCTGTGAAGGCTGTAAAATGGCGTTTTCTCCCTCTTCATTGTGACTGTTCTCTCTTCCTCAGAAACACACTCTTTGTTCCCTCTGGTGCTCGACTTCCCTGAGAAAAACGCTGACAGTTACGCTGTAGCCCGTCTCAGCCATCCAATGGAACTGAACGCCTTCACCGTGTGCATGCACGTCCTGCTTAAGAGCGAAGGGATCCACACCGTCATCTCCTACTCCAGCAACGGCATCGACAATGAGCTGATGATCTCCATCAACGAGGACAGGGATGCTAAAGAAGTCGGCCTCTGGATCGGCAACGAGTACGTCAACCTGCCGCATCAGTTCAAGCATTACGATTGGGCCAACTACTGTGTCACCTGGTCGTCCCACACCGGCGGAGCTGAACTGTGGATCAACAGCATGGTGGGAGAGCAGCAGTACCTGAAGAGTGGCTACACCATCAGCCCAGGTGGGGTGTTCATCCTCGGCAAAGACCAGGATGGAATACTGGGAATCAACAACGCGGACGCCTTTGTGGGTAAGATGACCGACGTGAACGTGTGGGACTTTGTGCTGAGCAGAGGAGACATCAGGGACCAGATGTCGTGCGACAGCAACAGCACCACGGTGGGAAACGTGTTCAGCTGGGGCTCCACCAAACTGAGCCTGTATGGAGGAGTGCAGCTGGACAGTCAGTACAGATGTTCCTGAACAACCTGCCAAGAAGCTTTCAAACCTGCTGCAAACCAAAGCGTCACTGCTAGCTGGAGCCAACGGTGAGATTCTGACAACAAAAAGTCATTTTTTTTATAGTGCGCAATGTATATTCATTGGTTGTTTGTGATTGTGTGGAGTTCACAATTTTGTATCAACTTTTAAAGAAATAAAACACGTCTCTGTGCTGCTTCATGGAGACCTTCAGGTCTTCAGACTTATTACTCTACAGAGAAACCAGCCGATTAAAAAAATATATTCAAAGGCACTCAAAAATGTGAAAAAACCAACTTGTAGTCAAAAATAAAGCATATGGTCAAATAATGTCCATTCCTTCTTTACATCCCAAAACTTGTGTTAGCTTTCTGTTAGCATCTCTTATGATAACAGGGCAGTTTGACCATCATCTATTTTGTTTCTAATCTCTTGGTTACCTTGTTAGGCTTTGTCACGGCAAATTTACGGTTGACCTCATTTGGAGACATGATTTATTGCTCTGGTTGAGTGATGGAGTCCAGGCGAGGCATTGATGATTTTATAAAAAAGGTTTATTATAAAACCAAGTAAAAAAGAGTACAAAGATGGACAAAATTAGTGACCGCCCGGGCGGCCGTCCGATGATCGAGTGCACACAGTTCTAACTCATCACGTATATTCCCCCTCAGTCCCCCTCCCTCCTCCCCCCAGGAGATAAAGAGGACAGGGTGGAGGTGATAGAAGAGGGTGAAAAGAGACAGTTTCTTCTTTGGGTCAAAACAACCAGTTCTCTGGTATCTCCTGATTGTCGTGAATAGGGATGTAACGATTAATCGTAAGGCAGTTAAAAATCGATTCATAGGTACCACGGTTCACATCGATGCTTTGAAAATTGAATCGCAGTACTTTTTTTAAACAGCAGAGGGCGCTATATATTAATCCTTCCAGAAGCGGACGTGACGGGCGGAATCTGCTACTATTTTCTTTCTGGCCGCCATTTACTGTTAAACATGCTCATAAATGATTCTTTACTCCTTTAGCACCGAAAGAATATTTGTAACATTACGTGAATATCTGTAAAAGTCACGTTTTTCTATTAGCTCTGTCTGCTAGCATAGCTTCTCTTCTTCACTGGTGGAATAACTGCATCCCAACCGACCACCGGGTTACCAGCGCCCTCTGCTGGTCTAAGCAAATATCTGACGTAAACACAGTAAAATGACTTTTTTTTTTTTTTTTTTTAAAAGTCCAAATGTTAAGGCACAAAATACATTTTCAGTTGCACTTTTAAAAAGAAAAATAACTATTATGCAGTTTTGAATTGTTTATTATAGAACCAGAATTTAAATGAATAGGCTTCTTCTTCATTTGTATTATTCCTTTATTTATTTCATTCAAGATTTATTTTTAGTTAAATTGCATCATTTTGAATAGTTTATCAAGGGATTCTTTTGACAATGAAAAATAAAAGGAAAATAGTACAGTATTTTCTCCAAAAAAATAAAGAAATATTTTTCAGTCATTTGTCTACAGTCCCATTTTGTAAAATAAATCGTGAGAAAATTGTATCGTGAACCCAGTATCGTGAATCGAATCGTATCGGGAGTTGAGTGAATCGTTACATCCCTAGTCGTGAGTGTTGGAGGTGTGTGCGTATATGGTGTTTGTGTGTATGAATGGATGTGT
The DNA here is from genome assembly GCF_900634775.1 of Gouania willdenowi. NCBI lineage: Eukaryota > Metazoa > Chordata > Actinopteri > Blenniiformes > Gobiesocidae > Gouania > Gouania willdenowi. The sequence continues at coordinate 31,983,820 of NC_041050.1, read as the reverse complement.
ATGGGGTGTGTATGTGTGACTATGTGAGTGTGTGTAGGCATGTGAGTGTGTACACAGAGGGTGCCTATGTGTCTCGACCTTGTGAGATTTCAGTATTGTTTTGGGAAGACATCATGTGCTTTTGAAGAGGTGGCCTGACCCAGAGCTAGAAGCAAAGTTGAAGACATGAGAATAACACAATGGAAAGTTACAACCCAAGGCTTAAGGATTAAGATATATGAGTAAATATATTATTAAGCATAACTAATAATTTTGCCATAACAGCTTCCTAATCAATGAAAATATTAGTATTGATATTTTAGGTGTGGGGATCTTAGCCTTTTTTCTGTCAGTATACCCCTAGATTATTATTATTTTTAATGGTAAAATGATCCTGACGATACCAAAAATGTGAAAAAACTGACAAGTGAAATCAAAAATAAAGTCTAAGTTCAAATGTCTAGTTCGTTCCTCCTTCACATTGTCTGTCCTCAAAATACTGTAACTTTTACCACATCCTTCAGGCTTTCTTTGCTCTCATTCAGAGGTAGATTCCCATCTCCCAGTTTGATCTCCACTTTGTTTCTCTCAGCAAACATCTGGCATATCTCCAGGAAGGTCTTATTCTTGGTTTCTGGTACCACCAGCCAAATGTAGATCAGCGTGGCCAGACAGATGCCGGAGAAAATGATAAAACTGTAGGGGCCCAGGCCTCTCTGCAGAGAAGAAGAAAAATACTATAAATATTCTAAACAAAATGAAAATCAGCAGCCAGGGAAAGGTTGAATGTGGTTTACATACCATTTGAGATTTTTATCTCTCATTGCTCTACTTTTGTTTACTCAAGATGTTACCGTTCATCGATTTGAAGTCATTGTTTACAAAAAACAAATGGGCTGAACTCGAGATTGTTCAACCTAAAACTCGCCAACTCGTGAGTCCAAACGTCAAATTACGGAACAGAGAACACTGCCTCATTTACAAAAAGATATCATGAACAAACTTTGTGCATATTTATTTACATCAACATTGGTTTCCTACGTTTGAGATGTTGGGACTGTTTTTCAAACAAGCGCCAAAGGATGTCGTGAAGTCTGCCAAGACTCCAGCTGGAGATGGAGTCGTAGATAACAAGGATTTGGTCAATCAAGTTATGTAAAACTACACACTGCTTGAAGATGTTACCACCAAGACAACAGCATTAAAAACTGATAACATACTCGTAACAAACAAGATTACAAAGTTTATATCTCTCAATAGAAGGACCCGGGTTTGTCTTCCATATAAGTTCATACTGAAGGAGTCCAAGGTTAATCTCAGCTTAACAAGATAAACACAACAGCCATACATCCATTTTCAGACACGCTTTGTGCTATTTCAGGGTTGCGGGGGTCTGCTGGTGCCAATCTCTGGCTCACACACGAACGGAAACAACAAAAAAGAAAATATTCCGGTTTATTTTTTCCATTACTTTTTGTTACAAACAAACATAAACAATAAAAAAGAAAATATTCTGTGCCATTGTATTGCATTACTTCTTATTTCGAACGACCATAAACGATAAAAAGAAAATATTCTGTTTTTATCTTTTAGTTTTGTTACAAACAATGATAAAAAAGAAAATATTCTGGTTTATTTTTTCCATTACTTTTTGTTACAAACGAACATAAATGACAAAAAACAATAGATTCTGGTTTATTTTTCTCCATTAATTTTGTTACAAACAAACATAAAATGATAAAGTAAATATTCTGGTTCATTTTTCTATTACTTTTTGTTACAAACGATCATAAACGATAAAAAACAAAATATTCTGGTTTATTTTTTTTTAATTTATTTCTTCATTAATTTTGTTACAAACGAACATAAACGATAAAAAAGAAAATATTGTGGGTGTTTTTTCATTACTTTTTTTTTATTTTTACAAATGAACATAAATGAGAAAAAATATGTATGTATATGCACTGTATATGTTTGTATAGTATTCTTACATCATGAAAAACCAAATGTGAAGTCTAAAATGTTATTTTGTGAAGGAGGGGTAGTCACCTATACGTTCCTTGAACTTCTGCCTACTCCTTTTTAGCACCTTTCTCCTTTAAATATGTTATGTATTGTACATAAAAGGTGCTTATTATGTTGCACAAAAACAACACTGGGTGCTAGGCGGGGGTGCACCCAGGACAGACAGAAAGGACCCAAGTGTCCACCCCAGGGCTTGAACCCAGGACCTTCTTGCTGTGAGGTGGACGTGCTGATAAACAGAACATCAGAACAAAGAAGATGACACATGTTTTTGGTAAACAACATTTGAGCACAGAGAACCTACAGTAAATTGTTCCCTTTGTTTGAGACATTTAGACTAGAATCCAAACGAGAGCTGAAGGAGGATGGATGAGTGTTCTCCACTCAAAGATAAGCAGGATACCAGTGTGTTAGGTAAGTGAACGGTTATTGAAAAGATTAGCTTCACTCTGTAAACAAACAGACAGGATTCTCCACACATACTGTAATCACACTGGACTCAAAGATATTGACCTTTTAACACAAACCAAAGAGAAACGTGAGCAGCAAATTAAAAAAACAAAAGCTCAAATTATGCTTTACCTATATATATACACACACACACACACATATATATATATAACTATGATTAAAGTCTAGAGAATGTCTTTGTTTTTCAAGGTTACCTGAATTGCCATTGTGTAAATCTAGTGATTTGTAGCATTTTAAGCAGCAGTCATCCCAATATATAGGGGAGAGCAGGGCTGTCTTCATTATTTATCACTGAAGGTGGGACGATATATCGTCTGACAATGGGTCACACGATATATCGTCGATTGTATGACGATTGTATATTGCAAGGGTGTGGTTGGAGTAAAGTAGACATGCTACTGTTCTTAAAAAAGAAAATGTCCATATCTTAAATCTGGGCTGTGTAGGCTGTTTAATATTTTATATGGTATGGATATAGTTTCAGATTTAACCCTAGAATTATTACAATTCTACTGGCCCAACTAACAGTTAAACATTTTGATATTATTTTTCATAAAAATATCAGAATCAGAATTCCTTTATTAATCCCAGGGGGAAATTGCTTTTGTTACAGCCACAGAAAAAAAATCTCAAATAAAAGAATAAAACGTTTAACAAAGATGAAAGAAAGAATAAATGTTAAATAAGCATATAATTAAGTAAAAGACTGTTAAAAATAAGGATCAGATACACACATATAACAGTAGTAGAAAATAAAGTAGAAGAGATAATAATAATAATAATAATAATAATAATAATAATAATAATAATAATAATAATAACCCTACGACCCTGATTAACAGGAATAGGTGGGTCTGAAAATGGGTGGATGGATAATAATAATAATAATAATAATAATAATAATAATAAACAAATATGATACAGATATTTACAAAAATATTTGTATTATTTTTTGTAAATACAGTATCTGTATCATATTTGTATATTTGTATTATTATTATTATTATTATTAGTGGTGGTTTTTGCTACATTATTATTATATAGATTATTATTATTACAATAAATAAATCAATACATCACCCTGATCAACACATGTCACCCTGTGGATATATATATATATATATATATATATATTTTTTTTTTTTTCTGTCTGTGTTATGGCTATATATACACCATTTTTATTGATGTAACTGATGTACGTTTAATTCCAAGTATCCACTGTAAGTGTAAAATGCAGAGTACCGTATTGGTTACATTTGTTGGACATATGTAAACTAATTGTTTGGGAAGCGTTTTCTCTGGTTGTGTAACAAACCTCAAGGAAGGGGAAAACCAGGCCGACGGTGAAGTTGGACAGCCAGTGGACGGAGCCGGCCACCATGAAGGCTGCAGGCCGGGCGGACTGCCTGAACATCTCCGTGGTAACCACGTATGGGATGGGACCTACAGAGCACAGGGACCATCACAGAAAACACTCATCAGGCCTCCAGGGTCAGGGAGGGTTTACACAAGATATGATTACACGTCTGGTCACATGACTTCACCCAGGGGTGGACTGGGACCAAAATTCAGCCCTGGCATTTAGTGTCCTAACCAGTCCGATACATACGGTAAATGCTTATATATACAGTAAGTATATTTCTCCCTCCCTTAATGTCAGGACTTTGTTTCCCCAGTGTAGTTCACAAAACATGTCTTGTTCCCACAGAGCTTCCCTCTTAGTGTCAGAACACAGAAAATCTCACAACAAAGTTATCACAGGTGTGATGAGCTGAAGACGTATTCCCTTCCCTTCTTTTTCAGTTTGATTAGCCAATCAAATCAGACATGTATTGTCTGATGGAATATCTATTTTTTGTCCATTTTTCCACTACATTATCAGTGACATCACGTAGAAGCCATCATTAAGTCAGTGATGCTCAACATGTGGCTCTTTGTCTTAATTCTAATCATTATTATTTTAAGAAAATCTTAAAAGAGGGAAACTTTTTAACCCCTTTTTACCAATTTCTTTTGGCCATTTTGCAACTTCCTTTGTCCCATTTTTGCCCCTTTTGACATTTTTTTTTATTAAACTTTAGCTACCTTTTGCCAATAAATATCCCTTTTTTCATATTTTTTGTCCATTTTTGCAAGTTCTTTTTGACACTTTAATCCAATTTTTGTTCTTTCTTCATTTTTTTTGTCACTTTTCATCCAAATAAGCAAACTTTTGCCCAATACATACCACTTGTTTCATTTCTTCCCTACATTTAGCCTCTTTTTGTTCCACATTTTGGCCCTTTTTCACTACTGTTTGCCACATTTTTCTCATTTAAGCTACCCTGTGTCATTACATACCACCTGGTTCCTCTTTATTTGCTCATTTTTTGGCCACTCTTGACTGTTTTTGGCCCATTTTCGTCACTTTTCACTCTTTTCTTGCCACCTTTGGACCATTTTTTGCCACCTTTTAACATATCTGCTTAAACTCGCTCTTCTGGCGGTATGTCAGATGGCCACCCCTGACTTCACCTGATGATCATCCTTCTGTAAACAGTGTGTGTGTGTGTGTGTGTGTGTGTGTGTTGGGGTCAGACTCACTCGGTCCTATGGCGTGTCCAATGACATATGTCATTACACAGCCGACACTGACGTACGGCAGCCACGTCACACTCTCCTGGCAACACAAACAGGCAGTTTACTGTTGGTTTTGTGTGATGTAGTAGGTACAAGGTTATTATTACAGGCTGGTAAACAGGTTGTGTTACTAAATCGTTGATGCAGGTTTTCTCTCTCTGCATGTTTTAAAGCAATAATAGTATAGAATACTATAATCTAACCTTTCAATTTAAATTCAAATTCAATTTTAACTCCTGTTTGGCCATCTTTTCTTATACTTTGTTGTGAAAACCTAAAATCAAAATCATTTTGAACTTTTGAACTATTTAGTAATATCTATAAGTCACATTCTGTACCATAAATATCCATTTAAATTCACCACTGTTTAGTTTAGTAGAAAAAAATAGAGATGAACTAGAGTTGTTATTTTCAGCTTCTCCTGTTTTCTCAATTGTTCCTTTCATAGACATGCATAATGTTACTCTTTAGCTGCCAATGTTTTGTCAACTTCACAAAATACCTGAATGTGTGTCCTTAAGTTTGTGTTGGATGTAAATAAACAAGCTGTCTTGATTATTTACAGAAGCTGGCGGCGAGTCTGCGTTGTTGGTCTGCAGTAAGATGGCGTCGTCCTCATCGGGTCATGTTTATTCTCACTTTATTATCTTAGTTTAATACTTTGGTTCAACATCCCACATGTTGTTTTAAAACGTAACCTCTGCTTAACCAGTTTTGCATCCCATCTCCATCCTTTTAAGGTAAAGTTGGATTATGGATCCTACCACAAAGCAGACATTATCTATGCATGGTTTAAGGAACACTAACAACCAGATAGTTAAAAACAAAACAAAACAAAACACAAGTGTGATCCAAGCAGGCCCCACCTCGAGATCACACAAAGTACACCATCACCCGTGCACAAAATAACACATGTTGTAATAAACTGCAACTTCAAATTTAACAAACACTAACTATTGTCTTAACAAAACACTTGGTGTTGAAGTTGCTTGATGTGAATCAGTTGCATAATATTAGTCATAATATCATTGATCTGTTGTTTAAATGTATATTTATAAAGTTCAGTGAGCGGGAAAAAAAAAAAAAATCAAAATGTGAATGTGTCATTTAAGAGCCACATTATTGGCATTCAAGTCAGCAGTTAGAATAACAACCAATCTGTGCTTTAATACAGCAATATTTTTCTTTTATTTTGTGTATTTTTTGTTGTCATTTTACCAGTAAATATTTAGTCAAGTCAAAGTCAGTTTTATTGTCAATTCCACTACAAGACATGTAGAGAATAAAAATGGCTGTTCTCTCTGCCTGAAACACAACAATGTGTAGAATATATAAATTATTATTATTATTATATATACATTATTATAATATATACATATAAAGACAGAACAGCAACAACAACACAAGTATTTATAATATGTTCAGTGAGAGTGCAGATATGAATATCGAAAATACATACATATATACAGCTGTATATACAACTATGGTATAATGCAGTAGTGCAGATGTATGAATGAAATGACACTTCTCATTTTGTGTTTTTCTTATTGTTTCGTGTATTTTTTGAATCATTTTGTGAAATTAGGTTGTCTTTTTGTGTGTTATTAAGTCATTTTGAGCATTGGTTTGTTGTTGTGTGTTTTTAGGAGTCACTTTTGTGTATTTTTGTTTGTCATAATAGATATTTTTCAGTTGTTTTTGGTGTCTTTGTTGTGTATTTTTATATGTATTGGGTGTATTTAAAGTCGTCTTTTTTTTGGAGACTGTACAAAAGTATATTGACGTCTATGCACCAACTGTCACTGATCACTTTTATTAGTAGTAATACTAATCTGCACCGCTAGAGGGCAGCAAAGCTCTGTGTTGTTGCACTCGCCAAAGCTGACATTTTTAGCTTTTATTTTCTCCTACTTCGCAGCTTTTCCTCCAACGTTCAATCTTTTTTTTTCTCCCTCTTACCTGGAATTTTTGTTCCCTTTGTTTTGTTTTGTTTTTTTTTTCCTACCTGTAAGGTTAGCGCCACAGTGAGCAGCACACACGCCCCGCAGCAGATCCCAAAGCCGCAGAGCAGAAGCAACCTCCGGCCTGCAGCCTCCACGATGTAGACCTGTGGAGACAAACGATACCATATATCCCGATATTAAACAATACGATATACATTGCAATATATCGAGATCACAATAATTACAAAATGGTATGAAAAACAACTTTTTACGTAAATACAGTATAATCAACTTCCAAGCTAAAATTAATTGAGGATTGAAATAGTTTAATAATGTCTGATGTGGTTCACTGACACATAGTGACTGGGCGTTTACATGATATGCATATGCTAGCGCAATTAAATAGGTGTTTAAAAAAAAAAAAAAAAAACATGATTTAAAAAATCAATCGTGACATTCTTTTGGATCAATGCGATAATCGCGAGGTGAAATATTGCAATATATCGCCAAATTTTTACCGCATACGACATGTGTTAGTGCAGGCAGGAGCCTATACGTACAGCAGCCATGGTCATAATGACGTTGACAGCTCCTGTGCCCACTGTAACATACTGGATGTCCTCCTGCTTCACCCCTGCTGTGCCATAGATGCTGTCTGCGTAGTAGTAGATCTGAGACAAGAGATGGGGGATATGCAAATACCATAATATCATCATGTCTGCATTAACATTTACATCACACAAAATCAAAGTCAGTCAACCCTGGCCAGCAGATTGAAGTACAGGGAATGTGGAGAGTGCTACTCTGATTCACCCCCACAGTCCAAAAACACACGTCACACAATTATCAGAGGCCTCACAGTAGTTTCAGTTCTGTATCTCCTGTAGACGCCTTATGAGGGCAAAAGAGCATTAAGGTAAACATGCCTTAATGCCCGCGAGGCGTCAAAGAGCTCAATGAGCTATTTGGAGCTCCCTTAAAATCATTATCATCGATTGTCTGTCCTTGTGTGTTAGCAACTTAGCAAATAAGCTCATCACACTTTACATACCTCTAACCTAGCACTGGTCTCACACATTTAAAAGGTTTATTTCCCTATTTATTTATGTCTGTCTGGTAGGCCCTGACACTCTGGTTTGAACCCTCACACAAGTATTCATATGGCCCTGAAGGTCACGGAGGAGCTAAACAGAGTTGGTCTGCCCAGTGATATACTGTATAATCATGCTTGTATTAGACACCTTTGGGTACAAAGGCGGGGGCGCAGATAGTGAACAGAGACACAGACGTCGTCCTCCAACGAGCTGCATGTGGGCTTCGTCTACTAAACTTTGTTTGTGGATAAACCACATTGACATGATACGACTCTTGTCATGTGTCCTTGGAGCTGATCAAGGTAGAGAAAACCTTACACATTTAAATGGAGCCTAAACAACAACTGAAATATGTGTTTCTCTCGGTGCTTGAGACAGCTAAACAGTCATAATCTATTAGAAATCTGCATTCAATTTCAATCACAGGATAGCATAGTCACGACTCAAACCTTAACACGTACTGCAAGATCACTAGTGTTTTAGTGAATAATAGCGTGTAAATGAGTGATAATGTCCCAAAAAAAGCATGTGAGGCATTTCTGTGTCATGTCGAGGCCAGATTTTAAATAGAGAAATAAATAAAAAAGTGGGAATGGAACACATTCAGAAGACTTTTTCCGTTTTAGAACGTGAGTACCAATTTTTCTGTCCGTTTTCTATGATCATGGAAAATCAGAGGCCAGCACTTTTGGTATTCTTCTGGCCCGTACAAAATAGATGTGAGCCAAAATTAGCAAATGTGGGCGAGTTATCTTGAACCCTATATGGGCCAGTTTTGGCTGAATTATGGCAAGTTAGCGTCGACTAATTAGGATGTAGCCCATATATAAGATACCATATCTATTTGGTCTATCCTTGGCGGACATCTGGCATTAGGATGGCTTGGTTGTGGCAAACAGAAGCGGAGTACCCAAGTGTCATCATTCCATACAGTATGTGGGCCAGGTGTGGGCCCACTGAGCCAGATATGGACCAGAAGTATTTTGCTATCTGGAAAACATACTGACGGAGATCAGGAGAGGAAGAGTAGATGGAGATTTTGGTGTTTCCCTGTCAGTTTTGTTGGTAAAATTGCCCCATACCGTGCCGTTCTGGGTCCTCATGTGTTACCATGTAAACCACTTTGAAATCAGGATCCGTGTTGAGTTAAATCCCCTTCTCACCGCATTAACCCCCGACAGCTGCTGTCCCATGTTCATGACGATGATGGAGATGAGCTGCCATCGAAGGGAGGGCTGACCCAGCAGGCTGAGCACAGTCAGGCGGCCCTCGGCCTTCTCCGATTGGTCCTCCAGACGCATCTCCGTCAGCTCCGAGTCAACATCGTCCCATCCCCGCAGACGCTGCAGTGCTGGATGAAGCAACACATTGAGCATCGCGTTAGTTCAGGCAGGCACAGAAGTCAAGCTAGCTCAGCCCCGACAGCTGTCGGTAGCTATAACAACTGACAGCATCATCCCCCTAATTCAGTTAATCATCCAGCTGATCATTTTCTATGCTTCCCATTGGTTAGCGTTAGTCACAGCGCTGTATTTTAACCACAGCAACATACCTATTTCAGCACGCTTTGTCCACAAACGCCTTGTAACCCACCCCCACCCTTGCTCCTTCTCTTCTGTCTAATTAAACAGTGTCTTCTTTTGGCATCTAACGTCTGTGCTTCTGTTCAAGGGGTCCTGCTGACCGCTCTCTCTGCTTATGCTTCTCCATGTAGCTCATGGAAGAGCAAGCGGGTGCTCCCACCACTTCGGGCTCTCCACACAGCAGCAGGAACGCAGAAAGGTCCCAGAACAGAGCCTTACCGCCAAATCTAAACTGCATGCTCAATAAAACAAATTGACTAAAGTGATCCTGACTGAAATTAACCAACAGCTTTCGTTCATTTTCAAGCTTTGGTGATGTCTGACCTGTCTTTGCTGTCCTCTCGTCTCCTCTCTGGATGAGCATGTACCTGGGGCTCTCTGGGAAGAAAGGCAGCAGGAGGAGCTCCATCACAGCAGGAACACCAGTCAGACCCAGCATTAGAGTCCAGCCTGGACACATGTGTGTGTAATCACCAACTGTATAATGTCCATTTAAGTGGTTCCATCTCTCAGTGTGGGGAGAGAGAGTACCTGTACTGGTGCCCAGTATGTTTCTGATACCCAGCACTTGAGCACTGAGGATGCCAATGGTGATGAACAGCTGTGGTACAATGCCAAGGGCTCCTCTCAGGTTTTTGGGGGCAAGTTCTCCCAAATACATGGGCACCACGTTTGAAGAGAGACCTGCAGACCACAGGAGGGATGCACGGATGTAAACAGGGGTGCAAATCCCTGGGGGGACAGATAGGGTCATGTTTCCCCCTTCGATGAAGTTGTCCCCCCAAAAAATTCAATTGTAAACACAAGTAGTTTTTTTTCCAATAGCAGAGCACATTGTTGACCATTTTAGTATTTATTTTTGTTTATTATCCTGTTAGTATTTATTTTTGTTTATTATCCTATGTTAGTATTTATTTTTGTTTATTATCCTATGTTAGTACTTATTTTTGTTTATTATCATATGTTAGTATTTATTTTTGTTTATTATCCTGTTAGTATTTATTTTTGTTTATTATCCTATGTTAGTACTTATTTTTGTTTATTATCCTATGTTAGTATTTATTTTTGTTTATTATCCCATGTTAGTATTTATTTTTGTTTATTATCCTATGTTAGTATTTATTTTTGTTTATTATCCTATGTTAGTATTTATTTTTGTTTATTATCCTATGTTAGTATTTATTTTTATTTATTATCCTATGATAGTATTTATTTTTGTTTATTATCCTATGTTAGTATTTATTTTGTTCTGTCTACTCTTATATTGTGTTGCTGCAAATGTGAATTTCTCATCTGGGGATCAATAAATGTGTATTCTATTCTATTCTATTCTATTCTATTCAAAAAAGAGATGAATTGTACCTAGAAGTTTACTTGAACAGATGCAGTTTCTAATTTCTTAAATGTTCTAAGTTTTGTGGTATATTCATTTGCATTTTATAATTTGTGGAAATGTTTGTGTATTCTTTAGCTTTAGTTTAACATATATTCTGATTGCACCCATAATCAAAAGGAATTTTTACTCCTGGATGTAAAAATGATCCATGCATAACTCCTGATTACTGTTTTGTAGAGTAACCTCCAACCTGCACAGATGCCCACCAGAAATCTGGCTACGATGATGATCTCATAAGATTTGGCGATCTCACTCACGCCCATCATCACAGCAGGGACGATGGAGAAGATGTTGTTGAAGAGGAGGGTTCCTTTCCTTATCATCAGTCACATCACAAACAACACACCCATAGGTGAGATGTAGAGAAATCAAATGTGTGGTATTGTTTCATGCATACGGTAAAACCAGTACTTGTCTTTGTAGGGAAGTGAAACTTGTCTGTGTGTGTGTAAGTATGTGGTACCAAATGTAAAAACTCGGTCACTATTTATAGTCAACATATTTTGAACATTTAGCTTACTTTCCTAACATTTAGCAAATTTTTCTTTCATTTCAGACAAATTCGTGTAAAACATGTTCTATATCATTGTTAAAAATGTGTCCACTTGAAAAAAAATCTAAATCTATATGTTAAATCTAAATGTTGAATTTAAATCTAAATGTTAAATGTTAAATGTAAATCTAAATGTTAAATGTAAATCTAAATGGTAAACAAAAATCTAAATGTTAAATGTAAACATGAATGTTAAACGTAAATCTAAATGTTAAATGTAAATCTAAATGTTAAATGTTAAATGTTAAATGTAAATGTTGAATGTAAATCTAAATGAAGAAATTATACAAAGTGGACAGGTCAATGTCTGTCAATCACGCAGCCCCACCCACACACCCCACCCTCCAAGGTTTTCTTGATGTCTTCATAATTAGTTGACAGTCAGGTGCTGACCTGTCTACTTTGTATAATTTCTAAACATTTAGCTTTACACTTGGTGAACGGTTAAACATTTGGATTTAGATTTAACATTTAGATTTACATTTAACATTCATATTTACATTTAACATTTAGATTTACATTTGACATTTAGATTTACATTTAACATTTAAAGCGTACATGTTTTTATCAATAATATAGAACATGCTGTTTTACATGAATTTGTCTCAAATAAAAGAAATATGAGCTAAATTTTTAAAATGTTGGCTATGAAACAGTGAGCAAGTTTTTACATTCAGCACCCCATATAGTTGTGAAAGACTGTTTATTTTATTTTAATCATGACCGTTAATAAAATAACTCTACCTTCCCAGTTTGTTGGCCAGTGGCGCCACCATCAGGGAGCCAAAGAAGCCTCCCAGTGGGTACATGGACACAGACAGAGACCACAGCAGAGTCAGGAGACCCTCATCCATCGGTGTACCATAACGCTCTGCGTATGTGCTGTTATAAAACTGCTGCATGTACTGAGGAGACCACACAAACACAAGATCAGTGACGGTGATTCAAAGCAGAGCTGGGCAATATGGCCCAAAACTCATATCTCAATATTTTTTCTTAAAATGGCGATATACGATATAAATCTCAATATCTTTCAACTCAATAAAGACAATTCTGGCTAATTTAGTTGATCAAAAATGCCACGCAGACATTTATGAACAAACAGCGGCACAATATATGCCACTTTTGCCCTTTTCTTCTGTATGGGACAGCAAGTGTGAGTGAGTTCTGTAGTGTGGCTTGTTTAGGGCAGTGTTCCTCAAATGGGGGTCTGTATACCCCCAGGGGTACGTGATGGCATTACAGGGGGTACTTGAGAGAAAGAGAGTGGAAAATTAACAAATAAAGTGTCTGTCTTGGTCCGACCCCATGGCGTGAGATGACAGGAAAAGATCAAAACTATAGAAAAAGTTAAAAATAAATAAATATTCTGGAGCCACTAAATCAGCGTTTTTCAACCCTGGGTTTGGAACCCCACGTGGGGTCGCCAGGAGTTTAAATGGGGTCGCTTGAAATTTCTGAAAAATTTAGATAGGTTTCTGAAAATTAAAGCAACACACAATCTTGAACAACTCTATTTCTATATTTTCACTTTGTGAAATATAAATCTAGTTCAACTAAAATGCAGTAAATAAAAAAAAAAAAAAAAGAGAAGAAATCATGATCAAAAACTAATTCTACAAAAAAATGATCATGGGCTCGCGAGAACTTCTTAAAAAAAATAAAAGGTTGGGAACCAGTGCAATAAATACTGTTTCTTCCCAGTTATTGAGAAAATTAGATTCTTTAAAATGTGTGTTACCGCTCGTTCATTCCATCATTACTGTATGCTCTATAGGTATTTTTAAATAGTTTTCTAAGCAAAATGTTATAGTTGTACGAAGGCACTTGAGCCAAGAAAATTTGAGAACCACTGGTTTTAGGGGAATCTATCAGAAAGCAGCAACTCCTAAAATGAGTATTTTAATACAAAATAAGAATTAAAAACTGATATTTGATATTGTAATTTTCTATATCGCCAAAATAGAAAACTCAGTACATCTTGAATCTCAATATATTACATAGGCCTAATTTAGAGACACTGGTTTGTTTCTGTGTTCCTGTTACCGGTGATGGAGAGTTGACCACAGCCACGTTGTAGCCATACTGGAAAGATGAACCAAATGCGGAGATGAGCGTTGCCAAGACCAGGACTGTTGTTAATCTCTGTTTGGGAAAACGGCGTTGGAGAAAAAGCTGCTGTGTCAGGTATCTCCAAGTATTCACGAAACAGAACTCACCCCTTCCCTCTCCACAGGCTTCTCCCACTCCTCACTGTGCACCATGCTGCGTTTGGATCCGTCAGCTGGAATAACAGCTGAATGTTGTTGTCAGTGCAAAACTGGATCCTGCTGCTGCCCTTTGGACGTAGGATCACAGGGCAGCTCACAGGTTTACAGCACAGCTTAGGTGCTGATTGTACACTTTATCTGATATTGTTCATAGTGCTGATATCACACTCTCTTAATGATGAGATACAGTTGCTCGAATACAGCATTACAGCAAACAGATTTTCTAGAACACGTGTCAAACTCATAGCGCGGAGGCCAAATCCAGACCTTTGGAGCATCTAATTTGGTCCGCAGGAGAAAGTAAAAATGACAGAAAACATGAATCATTGTGTAAATGAACTGAACAATATTTGCAGGGGCTCACATTTTTCCTGCTGCTTTTATCATTTGATTGCAGTAATTTTCAATGTTAAACAGTGGAAAAAACTCACAAAATCATTCAATTTTCCTCAAATTATTAGATAATATTTCCCTTAAACAGAATTTGGTCATAAAATTTAGGAAATTTAAAGTGAAGATCCTATTGAGACTGATATCTTGGATATTGTTGGTTTCTTACATATTTTGTGTTTTATGTATACGACGATACGTAGAAGTGCCTTGGGCAAGACACTTCACCCACATCGCCTCGTATGAATGTAATGTGTGAGTGAGTGTTGGTGGTGGTCAGAGGAGGCGATGGCGCACTATGGCAGCCTTGCTTCCATCAGTCTGCCCCAGGGCAACTGTGGCTACATTGTAGCTTACCACAACTAAGTGCAAAGTGAAACAATAATGCCTTAATTCTGTAAAGCGCTTTGAGTGTCTATGATAAAGCGCTATATACTGTAAAATCCAATGCATTATTATTATTAAAGAGGACTGATTACTTAAGTAGTACTGCTACTTGTTTGAAATTGTACTCATGTATAAGTCATAAAATACTCAAGTATTATTATGATGAGTAAAAAGTAGCTCAATTAAATAGTACTCAAAGTAAAAGTTACTGATCCAAACTCTGCATATGACCCCCACATTTATTTATGGTAGTAAATCTTGCCACGGTTCCCTTGCATACAGTAAACTCTATCTCATACAGTATATAAGCCTAAAAAGGAAGAGACCAAATCTTGCACAACTGGAACTTAATTTATTTTCTGCAAAGGCATCTGTTTAAAATAAAAGGTTTGTCAAAATGTACATTCTTTAATAATTATATATATTTTTAATTCTGTGCAGTTTTTTTGTGTAAATTCTAATACATTGCATTAGAATACTGTTGTCTTTCCTATGTTTAAAGCAAATATAGCACAATTAAAAACACGCACTTCCCTTTTTTTTGAGGCAGTGTGCTGGATCAAAAGGTCCAAAGATGCTAAGAAAACAGGTCAGCACAACTGTGTGGTTAGCTCCCAATTTCACTTTTAATTTACACCAAAAAACCTTTTTTTTTGGTGTAAATTAAATGCAAATATGTCAGAAAGATGAGGCCAGGGATTTGCATCGTCAGCCTCTTTCCATTGTGGTGTTTTCTCTGGACTGTCTCCTTTGCCGTCTGTGGTTCACTTTGGTTTTGGCGCCGTGCATTACGTTTAATCTGATTGGTCGGCTATGATGTGATGAAATTTGATTGTTGTCTAGTCATTTCATTTTATGTAGTTTCACAATGTCTGTTGATCAATTTTAAAACAAAAAATAATAATTTACTCAGTAGCAGTTGGGTGAAGAAGTGTAACGAATTACTTTACTATTTAAAAAAAAAAAAAAGTAAAATTACTAGTAAAATTAATTAACTAGAATTATACTCAAAAAAGTACAAGTACCCATAAAAGCAACTCAATTACAGTAACGTGAGTACTTGTAATCCGTCACTTTCACCTCTGATCATTATCAATGGTTGCTGGAAGGGCAGAATTAGAACCATTATCCATAAATGAATATATTTTAGGACGGTGAACCATAACGGTACAGAATCATGATAACAGCTATGATGTTTAATGTTTCATTTGTCATTTCTATGCCATCTAGCTGATTATTTTACCCCACTGTCAAATCTATGAGCAAAGCAGACAAAGCTCAGTTTGTCCTTTTTAAACTTTCAACTCCTCCCTGAAGCTTTGTCATGTGGTCGACTGCACACTTGCAGAACGGCCTCTGGAAACGCTGACGCAGCATAAAACAGCTGTTGTTTTTAGAAAAAGACCTTCATCAACATTAGCAGGGAATGGTGACACCTAGTTTTAGTCCTATGGGCACTTTTTAAGGTAATGAATTAAATGGGCAGAGAGCCAGCAGAACAAAGAGGAGAGATTGACTTTTTTAAGTGTTTTAAGCAGCTCAAATGTGTCAAGGACAGCCAAATCTATACCTGACACAATGGATTAGTTCCTCTAGTGAGTAGAATGGGAATGGGCATAATTATTGGGACATCATTTAAACAGATTGTGTCCTGATGTTGGAATGATCATTTCTGTGGCCACAGGTTTTTAAAATTAAGCCCGGTATGCAGAATATCGCTGCAAACATTTGAGAACGGATGATACAATCTCAGCTATTTCAGTTTGTTACTATCTCATCAACTGTGCAAAGGAAATGTCTGATACTAAATATCCCACAGTCAATAACAGCTCAGCCATAAAGTTATAGGCCAAGTCAATGGAGAAAGCAGAGCCGTTTCTGGCTATATGTGAACTAAGAGCTAAATTCAGTCTTAGCAAAGACTGTAGCATATTTAATGGGACATTGTATTAGATTGTAGCAGTTTGTAGATCATTTAGTGGGATTACGGTTCTCTAAATGCAATTTTGCAAACTTGGGGTCCCCAAACAGCATCAGGAAGCACCCACTTTTATATTTATTATCTACAGACACACAGATAAAACCAAAAACACTGCAGTGAAAACTTCATTATAAAGTATTTCATACTTTGAGATGGTGGGATTATATCGTTTGTCTATATCTCCAGTATACCAAAGCATTTTGGACACCGTCAGGCCCCCGACGTTGTGCAATTATGTGAATGGCAACCAGTGTACGTTTCATTAACTTTTAATTTTAGATTTTTTTTTTTACTTGTAAAAAAAAATAGAACGCGTTTATGAGGCACCGATTGTAAAGTTGCACGCGCTAAATTAAACAGCAACTTTTCGCAATAATTAGCAACAAACCACATTTAAAAAAGATGTGAATTTCTTCTTGTTACTTTAGACCAGATTTAATGCAATGTTATGTTTGCTAAATTTGTGATTTTTGCTTTTCTTCTTAAAAATATAATGTCAACATTAATCTAAATGTTAACTATTAAATCTAAATCTAAAGCTAAATGATAAATGTAAATATTAAATTTTCATGTTAAATGTAAATCTAAATATTAAATCTAAATGTTAAATTTAAATCTAAATGTTAAATTTAAATCTAAATGTTAAATTTAAATCTAAATGTCGGGTGAAACTAAATATTAAGCTAAAATGCAAATTCACCAAAGTACCAAAATAAAAGTTAATTGGGCGAATGAACACTTTCTGTGGTCTATTCAGTCTTAGTGATTGCACTCCGATTTAACATTTAATAAATGAAATTAACATTTAGCATTCAGATTTAACATTAACATTTAGATTTGATATTTAACATTACAAATTTCACAAACATTGCTGTAAATCTGCTATATATTTTTTAAACGTGGCTTGTTGCTAAATGTTGCAAAAACTTGCTGTTTATTTTAGTCCCATAAGAATACATGGCAACAAATATTTAGCTAAAATGCAAATTCACCGGAAGTACCAAAATAAAAGCTCATTGACGCGAATGAGTGCTTTCCGTGGTCTATTCAGAAGGAGTGATTGCGCTCCGATTTAACATTTAATAAACTGATTTAACATTTAGCATTTAAATTTAACATTAAGATTTAAATGTAACATTTAGATTTGATGTTTAACATTACAAATTTCACAAACATTGCTGTAAATCTGGTTTATTACTAAATGTTCCAAAAACTTGCTGTTTATTTTAGTCCCATAAGTGTTCGAACAATGCATGGCAACAAAAACTATGATAAAATTGTCAACATTTAGGGTGAAGTAAAATAAATTGCTGTTAATAAAAACACCGAACTGCACAAAATTAAAGTCTATATCCACGAATAATCAGATTTGATGACTAGGAACTGGACCTGAAAGAAGACCTTTGGGTTTCATGATGTGAGGACCTCCTGATCTGACCTCACAAAGATGCTTCTGGAAGATTCCTTCACAGAAGAGTTTTAGCTTCATTCGAAAACCTGCAGAATAAGAATTAGACATCAGTTTTGCACTTTAGGGGAGACGTCCTTATACTTTTGGCACTATCCGTCTAAAACTTCCTGCTCTTACTTTCCCAGACATTTTGTCTCCGCCACTGCCAAAATTACTGACTGATGTCTGCACTCTGCCCCAGTACTCTAGCCCCCCCAACCAAAAAAGGTAACTAAACTTTGACAAATCAACTCTGTCAAAGCTTTTCATGTTTTTAGAGTAAACAGTGGAACTTTAAAAATCCATGGGAACCGACTGCTCACATTAAGATTGGATGTCTTCTAAAGAGCACAAATAAGCTGCTTATATCAACTACCATCTAAAATCCACTGTAGCTTAAATTACAGGGACTGCCGTCATCAGTGTATTCAGTCACAGAGAAACCAGCAGCACGAGGTCAAAGGAGAAGTGAGTCTTCTGGGCTTTGAAAAGGGAAGGACGGCATGTGATGATACTTCATCTCACCACAACGTTAGTAATGATGTTAAGTTCACTTACATGACAGACCCACAAGCCAAAGATCAGTCATGAGCAGAGGGAAAGAGCATAAGTGTTCTGAAATGTTATTTTAATACTTCAATCAACATAAGGAAAAAAACTGTACAACAATAGAAAAGTCATCAATTTAATTTACCCACCGACTAGACAGGGAGGTATTCACCTTTAAACATTAGCATCAAAACTCAAAGCAACTTCTTTAATAGCTGTTCAGCATGGTTTTCACCAGCACTCTAAATAGGGTTACAGCATGCAACTTATGTCAAAAAGTTGCATAAAGCTTTGGGTATTCAGTCACAAAGGTAAACTTCAAATAACTCATGTTGCATTTGCAGAATATTAAATACAAAAATACACTTTTCACATCGAGAATAAATACATGTTTAGCCCAATTACCGACAAGAGTCTCATATGACCAGTCCTATTAATAAATGTACCCAACTCATCACCCACACGTGACTAAGATTTACAAAATGAGGCTATTGATAGTAGAGGAAAGTCCATTTCTCCATCCGTTGTCCCATCACCTGACGTTGCTCTCATCACCTGACGTTGCTCTCATCACCTGACGATGCTCTCATCACCTGACGTTGCTCTCATCACCTGATGTTGCTCTCCTCCTCTCCTTTGTGGGCCAATGCGTCCCTGTCCTGCAGTAGCCTGTGAGGAACACTGCTGGCGTCCTGCGATTGTTCTCTGCATTTGCAGCAGCAGCAGCAGAGCGTGGTGCAGAGACGAGTGCGGATGGGACGAGTGAACAAAACGAACATGATGCAGTTGGCTGCTCCCTGTGATGTGTTTCCAATACCCTGTTGGGTTTAAACACAGACTGAGAGGGGAGTGGAGCAAAAATATTGTTAAGTGTTACAGAAACTACAAATAGGTTCAGGGTTTCATAGAGTAACTAAACCCTAAAACCACCTTTTTTTTCTAGCTAAACCAAATGTATTTGGATATGAAATAGTGCTGTTGACTGATCTTAGTCCAACTCTTGACATTTTAGTATTGAAATTTTCCACTGACTGCCCTCTATGGGTTGAAATCTGGCTATTACAATTGACCTTTTGCAAAAGCCCCGCCTTAATGTGTTGTTTTTTTCTTACAAACATGGACGCCCAAACTGCACTATTTTTTCTGCTGCTTGTGTCTGCATTTTTGTGATCGTGTCGGGAAATACTGCTCGGAGCCACGGCTCCATTGTTTACACACGAGATCTGCCGTTTAGCACTCATGTAGCTAATGCTACGCCAGCTTACGCAGCGAGACCCCACATCCCCTGTGAACTGATGAGGAAACAACGGGGGATTTTTCCCAATTACAATCAAATTAATTATTTTGTATCCTCAGAAAGTCAATTACGCTGTCAATTACTAAAGTTTAATTACAATTAATCACAATTACTGAACCTGAAATAATAGACCTAATAAAAGTTAACCTTCCTCTTGTGTTAGCTTTCTGATAGCATCTCTTATAATAACAGGTCCTAAATTGGCTGTAAAATACACTAAAACCAATATCTATCGTCTAATTTCTAATTAATGTATTTGTTACCTTGTTAAGATTCCTAATCAATGAAAATATAGGTTTTGAATATTATTTTAAATGGTGAAATGTAGGAAAGCTTGATATGAAACATTGTGGTATTTATCAACTAAATATGTGTAGAACTGTACATAGAACTGTGACATGGTTCCCCAGTTTTCCGTTAAATTATAATTGACATTTTTTATAGAATTTTCATGGCAATTACAATTACAAAGTCAATTATCTAAACTCAATTATGATTAAAACAGCAACATTTCTTTTTAATTACAATTATATTTATGCCATGATTGTCATTAATTATCAATTAAACAAATACATTTATAATTGACCCCAGCCCTGGTATATACTCATTGAGTTTGTAGTGTATAATGAGGAGTGTGCTATTTGGAACACAGCCTGAGTGTGTCTTAACTCGTTCAGTAGTCAGGGTTTAGTTACTCTTTAAATTGGATTTAATTTTTGCAGGATAGTAGTTCCTCAAAAACATAAAAACAGGAACATTGGGTGATGATGACTCATATTTATTTCACACTGTCATGCTGTTTCGTGAAAGTCATCCCACACAAAACATAAATACACATAATACGTACATATGTGTGTGCTATTTAAAGCAGACGACATGGTACAGATTACAGGATCTTAGTGGGTGTCGTGTGGGCTTTAACTCACATGTAACGTGACCAGCACTGGGTTCTGTCGGACTGGGGAGTCGGCCAGCAGCAGAATGAAGCGCACTGTGCTCCAGATGCGCAGCAAGATGAAGATGACTGGGATGAGTGTGAGCTTTATATCAGCCATAGAGGGGAAGGCGTGTGACTGAGGCCCGTTGGCTAGGATGGGACGGTACTCAGACAGGGCCGCATGCTGCGTCACAAGGAATGAATGAGAGGTGCAGGTGATGAACACACACAACACAGCTGACGTTGACAGATCAGATAAAGTGCTTGAACAATAATGGGGTTTTTTTTATGGAATTATGTGATCTGTTGAATCAAGCATGTGAGGGAAAAAAAGGTATCAAGAGAAGACTTGATCAGAGATTAAATAAAAAAATAAATAAAAAAAAACATCTCAGAGTGAAATGCTACTTTTGTAGTGTCTACATCATAAACTGTTAGTGTCATCTAGTGCAGTGGTTCCCAAACTTTTTCGGGTTGTGACCCCATTTTTATATCCCAAATTTCTGGCGACCCCAGAGACTTTTTTTCTTCTCTAAAATCAGTTTTTAAACATATTTGTCATACTGTTACAAATGCAGAGTATGTATATATATATATGTATAAAATCAGATATTTTTAAACTGCATTTTATTTGAACTACATTTATATTTGAGAAAGTATAGAATACAGTTGTTTGAGATTGCGTGTGGTGTTTTTTTAATTTGAAAAAAAAAAAAAACCTATATATTATTTAAGCTCTTTATGCTTTCTGCCTCTTCCTGCACTATATATCTATTTTTGTGATATAATTTATTGTTTTTTTAATTGTGAAAAATACATAAAATTTTAAATAAATTAAAAACAAAATAAAAATACACTTTTTCCCCCCAACATTTAAATATATTGTTTTTATTATAAATTTTTTTAAACAATTAAAAAATATACAATTTCAATGTTTTTTAACATTTCAGGGAACCCCATTTTATTTCCAGGTGCCCCCACATGGGGTAACGACCCCAAGGTTGTAAAACCATGATCTAGGACCTCGGATTTTTCTTTTTCTAAATTCTGTTTCAGGGTTTACCTGTTTCTGCGTCACTTTAAACTTTCCATTTCTTCATCTTTCCCTATTCAGATACTTTACTAGCTTTTAAACATCACAAAATCCTACCAAACATACTAAATAGGGTTAATAGAGTCAAACTTTACATTTTCTATGTTTCAGATGATTTCCAAAATCTGGAGGCTGAAATCACGTGATTACGTTGCAAAAGCGATGTTAGCTACACTGCTAGTTCCTCAGTCACTTGTTTAATGGAAAAAATACTATTGAAATGATACATGTCATTTCCACGAAACGTGATCTTGTCCCAAAACATTATTTGCAATGCCTTTAATTACCACCAACCATCGACAGTGACATGGTCACTACTAGTCAAACATTTTGGAAGAGATTATTGACAGAATTGGACAGATTTGTCCATTTGTTACACTTTCTAGACAATCAATCACACGTTTTCTGGTGGAACATAGCGTGTAAATGCTTGATATTGTCCCTAAATGTACATATGAGGCATTTCCGTGTCATGTTGGGGCCCGATTTTAAGAAAGAACAAAAAGTAAATGGTCAGATTGCTTTTTCCGTCTCAGAACGTGAACTTTTTTCCATCCATTTTCAGAAATCCGGAGGCCCAAAGCATCCAATCACGCCTAAGGGATGATTATGGTCAGAGTAAAAACCATGATTAATAAGTAAAATATCATATAGTTATTATAATTATTTTCGAAATGTTTGTGACTGGATGCTTCTTTGGTTCACTGTGTATAGTAAATGGTAATCTATATGTAAAAATACAAAAATGTGCACAATATTGTTAAAAATACACATTGGATTATTTGTCCAACTTATTGTCTTCAAACCTTTTGAAAAACTAATGTTTTTCATAATATCAGTTCTTGTCCTCACCGCAGTGTGGATGTGCCTTTTGATCAGGATGTAGAGGATGGGAAGCGTAAGGTAAGCCAAGAACTCCCAGATCTTCCCAGTCAACAGCATCCACAGGATCCGGTCTGGAGCTTGGATCTGGATCCAGCACCATCCCACTGACACCTCAGAGGCATTGTAGCCGATCTTGTTGAGGCACGTTGCTGCTATGGTGATGGCCAGAGGAACGCCCCAGCTACAAAAGGACACAGAATATTCAACATCACAATTTAAGGGAAAGTACGTAGTCAAACAATACAAGTAGAAACACAAACCCCAAATAACAACAAAAACAGACAAAGTACAGGATAAAAGCAGTTATACAGTCTAAATATATATATAAAAAACAAAAGGAGGATGGTCTGTGTATGTATGTATGTATGTGTGTGTGTGTGTGTGTGTGTGTGTGTGTGTGTGCGTGTGTGTGTGTGTGTATTATTAATAGTCAGGTGAGGTGGAGTAATAAACTGGATAATTATTAATGGATCAATATTGCTTTTAGTATCACTATCATTGCTGATGCCACTACCACCCCACCAACGTCTGCCCGGAAGGATCACACCCCCACCCTGGGCCCCAAGGCCCCACCTCCGAGCACCGTCGCTCCTTTTAAAAATCCAGATAAGCTAACTTTTGCCCATTAAATACCAATTGTTTCCCTTTTTTCCCTACATTTAGCCTCTTTTTGTTCCACATTTTTGCCCTTTTTCACTATTGTTTGCCACATTTTGCCCATTCAAGCTACCCTTTGCCTTTACATACCACCTGGTTCCTCTTTATTTGTCTATTTTGTGGTCACTCTGGATTGCTTTTGGCCCATTTTAGTCACCATTTTTGGCCACCTGTTACCATAAAAAAAAAAAAAAAATTGTAGTGGACGAGACCGGCCCACTTTGGGTCGACAATCCACCGTGACAATGCCCGGTATGCCAGATGACCAGTCCACCACTGTATGCATCTATTCAAGTTGCAACACGGCAATAACCAAGAAAGAAGAAGAACATCACAAAGCCACAACTTAATCATCACCAACAATTTGAACTGTTTGATTGTGCACACCCACAAATACAGGGAGGACGTGTATAACCACGTGAGATTATCTTGTGCTTGTTTTTCCTTAAGGCAGTATTTAAGTAGTTTGCTGAAGTTATCTTTGTAACTCATAAAAACCACTAATGAAATTGGCATTTAATGCTGAAATGTTAACATTTTTTGTTAAAAAAAAAGAGCCAATTGCCTCCATAATGAGATTAAAAGTTAAAACTGAAAGCTGATGATTACTGGCCCACCATAAAGGTCAGGCTTGGCTCTGTGGGAGATCAGGAATTTTATTTGACTGCCGAATATAAAACAAATGGAAGCTCATTTAGAATAACAAACCTACCTACAAAAAAAATAGCTTAGTTACATCACTATGAACCCGCTCTCAGCTTGCAATTTTAAAATCACGAGGAACAGGAAGTTAGAGCAGTGTGACGGCCAACCACAAAGATAGCGGATCCGTAAATGTCAAACAAGCCATTCTTAAATTTAAAGAGTCTTTAAGACAGAGGAATTCTCAAGTCTTCTGCAGCTATGTTCTATTCTGTCAATAAAGATCTGAGGAAGGTGTTTAACTCATTGTTGTGTCGTCACTGTCATATAAATGTCTACGCGTATCAGTTGTGTTGGTCGGTTCAGTCATTTGGAAAGAAACATTGAATCCCCAGCCAGGGACCGTGTTACGTTGTGATGGTAACATCAGGTAATAGAGCATGTAATGAGTTAAATAGTAACCAAAAAGGTGAAGTAATTCAGCCATGAGAAAATCAAGTTAGGTTGTGCACAGAGGTGGAAATCCTGGGGAGTGTGGCTACATTTTACTCACATACAGCATTAGAGAAAATCAGACAAATCTTAACGACAAGAAGATTTCTGCTAATTATCATATAGACAAGACAATTAAGTTAAAGGAAAAATATTTGCATCCACCCGTTCATCGGGTTAAGTTAATAAATAAATAAAAAAGTATCCGACAATGATTTAAGTTTATCGTTTTCAGCAAACCACCATTTAGCAATGAGGCTGGATATGGATGGGCTACATTCTTTGAAAACCACCAGAAGACATCACAGAAGATGAGACGAAGGACAAAATGAAGGCAAAAAGGAAGGAGACAGGCCTGTTGGTGAGTAATCAGAGGCCTGAGGGAGAGCTCAATTTAAAGCCTTAAGTGGATTTGACTTAGCAATCTTATTTCTATTTTTCATTTTTTAACCATTTCATTGTTCTTGATTAATTGCACATATCTGCACATTCTCTGTCATTTTCATTCCATTACTATCCCCCACCACAAAGTGGAAGGGGGATATAGGTTTGAGCTCCGTCCGTGTGTCCAGCTGAGCTTTTCTCAGAAACTGTTATAGAATAACCAAATTTCCTGTGTGGCTTCGGGTTGTCAAAACCTTCATGGAGTTTGAAAATGAGAAGTTATTGCCCTTGTTCCATTTTTTTTTTACTCTGACAGCTTTTCTCAGAAACCGTTTCAAAGTGCAGTCCGCAACTTTCAGATCCCTCCCTCCCCGCTGCTCTCTTGTCCTGCCTCCAAACTTTCCAAAGCCCCTCCCTCAGAAGAGCTAACAAGCTAACGGTAGTCCAACAGCAACATCACAGTAATATAACATGCTCTGTTAAAAGCATATTACTGCAGCGCTTCTCTCTCTCAATGTGCACACACCCCAGCAGCAGCAGCAACAACAACACAGTGTCCCTTACAGCAGCCCACACGGAGGCTGCTGCGTGCACACAAACAACACATGCACCACATAGTTCTAGCGTAACAATTACAAATCAAACATAATGTAAATCAAGCAGCAGTAATTACCTTTCAAGCTGAAAAGTCACCAATTCCATCCACTACTCCTCCAGACCATACACTGTAAAAAAGACGGCGCTCAAGCCCCGGGAAAGGGGTGGGGACTGTGAGCAACAGCTGTCAGACAGTCCATCAAACACAATCCTGGCTCTGATTGGTTCTTTTTGCTCGGTCGCGGTGCATTCTGGCAATCTGCCAAAAGCAGCAGGGGCAGCAGGGGGGATTCAATGAGCCTGTTTTTTTCACACAAACTTCTAGTTTCATGTAAAGCTGTCCTTACATAGTGACAGCTTTAGCATATATGACAAAAAAATCACTTTTATAAGAGTTACGGACTGCACCTTTAAGACAGGATAAGTAAGTCATTTATTTATAAAGCGCTTTTTGCAGATAAAATCACAAAGTGTGCTCCTGCTCCAAAACACCTGAATCAAATGAATGGCTTGTTATAATGCTTCTGCAGCGCTCGATGGTCATGACAACACGCAGGGAAACATCTAAAAGTATCAGGAAACAGGCCCTCATTGACTAGGGTTCCCCACCCCTGCTCTATTGTATTTCAATAATTTTTATGTTCGTTTAATAAAGTTAATTGTGAATGTTGCATTTCATAGGATGCTGGAGTCTGACAGAATGAGCGCAGATCCTCAGAGGCTGACACAATATCCTTACCCTTGCCATAGGCTTAATAACCTAGCCCTGGTTAAATGGTTACTACTCAGTTAATTAGTAAAACAATGCTTCATCCAAAGTAACAACTTAACATTATTAAGTGAAATTTTAATTAGATTAAAGCACAGGAAAAACAGTATGCGTTACTTCTCTGTTGAGTTTAGAAGAGCTTTAAAACTCATTACAGTGGTTTATCTCTCTACTCTCAGAGTTGTGGTGTTATTTGCACTTTATTGTGCTTTTTTTTTTTTCAAATAAAATGATTTAACTTATTTTAAACCTATGCAAGTTTAAAACCAAACTCTAGACCAGGGGTGTCAAACTCATTTTAGTTCAGGGGCCAAATACAGAGCAGTTGATCTTACAAGCCTTAAATAATTTAATAATTATTGTGCTGTAGTTTGCAGTTCGTGTATAAATAACAACACTGATAATATCAAATCAAAAGGTGACATATATCAGTCCCAGCAGGATCTTCACTTTAATTTTTTTTTAGATTTTGTGGCCATTTTTATGTAATTTATTTATTTTTTTTAACAATTTCAGATTAAAAATGACTGCCATCATGTGATATAAGCATGGGGGAAATTGTTGAAACAGTGTGGAGTTCCATTGAACTACTGTATTTCTACTGTTTTTCTTCTGTATTTCTATACTTTCACTTTGTGAAATATAAATGTAGTTCAACCAAAATGCAGTAAATACATATATATCAAAAAATGATCAAAAATTAATTCTAGGAAAAAAAAATGTCTGGGGTCACCAGAAATTCTTGATATCAAATAATAATTAATCAATAATAATTATGCGCTATAGATTTTTTTTAAATTGTTTTCAAAGCAAAATGTTGTCGTTGGACAAAAGGGGGTACTTGGAATCATAAATAAGATAAAAGGGGGTACTTGGAATCATAAATAAGATAAAAGGGGGTACTTCAGCAAAGAAAGTTTGAGAACCACTGGTCTAGACCAGGGGTCTGCCACCTTTACTCTCAAAGGAGCCATTTTGCCTAATCTTGCCTGGATTCAAGTCCTTTCAGAGCTGAAAAAATACAGTGTATTCAATTCTATACAGTTAAAATAATATCGAATAATTTTACGAGTTAATGTTTTTGAAGGGCTACAAAAAATAACTTGAATGTGATAACACATGATCATAATGGTCAACATATGCTAACTGCAAAAAAACCAAGCATACATATTTAGCCAGCATGTTGGCAATTAAATAAATCTTTCCCCACACAACTAAAATTTCTATTTTGTTCCAGAATAGTCTTTGTAAACTTTGAAAGTTGATGGTCTGTAGAGGTTGCAGGAGTTGAAGTAGGAAGTTGTTATTGCACAATGTGATTTATTTTTAGGTTAACCAACTATTTTATCATAATTTTATTTCAAGTTAATGTCATTAATCATCAAACCCTCTGTAAAAAAATAACAATTCATTATATTAATATTTTTTAAAGCTACAGGGTGCCATTGCAGAAGAGTCAAAGACCAACAGGTTGCAGACCCTTGGTCTAGACAATGAAAGACAACAGTTTGTTTGTCTCCATGCTCCATCTCTTGCTTGAGTTTCTAAAGTTCATCATGGACCAGGAGGAGCTCCATGGACTCACCTGATGAGGTGGAAGTAGAGAACCAGGTTGTCAGCCTCTCTCTGAGCGGCTCTGACGATGAACACGTACAGGTAGACGGCGATGGCCACGGTCCAGAAGAAGGAGCTGGTGTTGGAAAAGGTGGACAGAGCTCCCTGAACCACACATTCCACTGAGTCCGACCTGAAGTCCATCCACACCCCGAAGGCGTAGGAGGCGGCGGACAGCCAGTCTGACACGGACAGGTAGACCAGCAGCCTGCGGGGAGTGGTCCTCAGGTCGGACCACAGCACGAAGGTGGTAATGATGAGAGTGGAGCCCACCAGGGAGAGCACACAGGAGCACAGAACCACCACCTGCTCAGACAGGTACACCTCCGTGTGGTTGGCCATGCTGACAGTCAGTGAGCGTCTCTCTTCGTCCTGCTGTGTAGAAGTGCTCGGAGCTCCATGAGCAGCCCGACACACACTGGCCTCGTCCCCGTGTTCAAACCGCCCTCGCCACGCCTTCTCCTCCACTGGCCCGGCCTCTAGACTCCGCCCACTACCAGGAGCAGAGCAGTCAGTCAGCAGGTGGTCCCTCTCCGTCCTATACCCCTCAGACCCCTCAGACCGGATCTATTTCTGTCCATCTTATGTGGCAGTGGCACACATATACAACGCTTTATAAATAACTAAACGTGTTTACCTACTATTACTACAACTAGAATTATGGGCACAACTTCCTGTGTGTTAGTGGGCCACATAACTCTGAAAGTACAAAAATACATAAAACTAAAAAAAAAAATACACAAAATTACAAAAGCAAAAGGACAAGAAAAAAAAACAGACCAAAAAAAAAAAAAAAAAAAAACCTACACGTACTATTCCAAATATACAGAGAATTAAACACAATGAGAACAAAAATTACTCTGAATTATAAAAATACATAACTTATTTTATTCAGTTTTACTAGATTTATATTTTAGGAGGTAAAAGTATGTAAGATTGTATATTTATTCATATTTAAATATATTTTATTGAAATATATGTATTTATAAAAGTACATTTTACATTTTTATTACTATTTAATGATCTACTTAACCATTCAATTGTTACATTTTTTATACTGTATTTTTTTTTAACTGGATTCATATTTGAGGAGGTGAAGTATCGGATACAGTTTTAATTTGAAAAAGAATATACATATTTTCTAATTATAAAAATAAAATGTTTATTTTTAACATTATTTAATGAACTATTTAGTTTTCATGCTGTATTGTTTTTTAAAACTAGATTCATATTGGAGGAAGTGGAAGTATAGTATACAGTTGTTTAAGATTGTATGTGGTGTAATAATAATTATTTAAAAATTATAAAAGTATGTAATTATCTACTTAACTATTCAATTGTTAATTTTTTTTATACTGTATTTTTTTTTAGCTAGCTTTATATTTGAGAAAGTGGAAGTATCGAAAACTGTTTTAATTTGAAAAATAGTATATGTTTTTCTAATTATAAATATACAAAAATTATTTTTAATATTATTTTATTGTTCTATTTAATTTTCATACTGTATTTTTTTTAAAAACGAAATATATAATTGAGGAAGGGAAAGTATAGTATACAATTGTTTAATATTGTATGTGGTGTTTTTTTAAATTACAAAAGGATATTTTATATTTTTATTATTATTTATTACTTAAATATTCAATTGTTTAATTTTTTTTAAAACTGCATTTAAATTTGAGGATGTGAACATATAGATGACAGTTTTGTGTTGAGTTTTTATTACAAAAAGAATAATATTTCTTATTTTATTTCACAAAAATAATATTTTCACTTTTAATATTATATAATTATTTACTTAACTATTTAATTTTTATGATGCATTTTTTCAAAATCATATTTATATGTGAGGAAGTGAAAGTATAGAATACAGTTGTGTGTGGTGTTTGAAAAAGAATAATAATCCAAAAAATTACAAAAATATATATTCAAGCCGTTTTTTTTTTTTTTTTTAATAAATTACTGGAGATTTCAGGCGACCACATTTGAATTTTGGGTGATCCCACATGGGGACACAACCCCAAGGTTTAAAAACACCGGATTGCAGGTTTGTGTTGCTGTTGTTGATATTTGAGAGTATTATTCAACGCTCATCTCGACAGGCCAGCGTGAAGAAACAGCAAATCTCCTCTTTGAGCTTTGCAGGTTGCAGATTAAACAGTTTCCAGGCCTCCTGCTGTGTGTTCTCATATTCTAGCATTGCTACAGGAACAATGGTGGGCACACTCCGTCCTTAAGCAGCTTTTTATGAGGCAGGCAAACAGTTTAAGGACACAAGTGCACATTCTTAGCACTGAATGTATACAACTAGATTCCTACAAGGTTCACACAAGGTCAAATAAACTCATATTTCCCATCATTTAAGTGGTAACTCCATTAAAAAAACAAAATCTCATTCTGTTTTATTATTTATCCCTTAATAATATATATTTATGTTTAATCAGTTGTTTTTGACTGTGTTTATTGTGCTTTATGTGCTGCAGTCACTATATCCAGAACAAAGACAGGTCATAAAGAAACATTAACATCTTAAGCACAGGAAGCGTGAAGCTAAACTATTCTGAAGGTTGACGCTCACATAGATAAGTATTGCAAAGAAGAAAAGCCAATAATGAGCATTAGGCCATTGCTTATAATGACCTTAGATATTATGAAGCGCCTCAAATAACATCAGTTACCAAACAGTAAAATCAGGCTAGCAGCTTAAAGGTTTATGTGTTTAGCTGATGTCTCTTTGTAAGTGATGTAAATTGTGTGCTAACTATTATATACAATAAATAAAAAATACTGTATATTGTAATATTTATTGGCACAAATGCATTTTCCAAAATAATTACAATCTGGCCTGCGTTAAGTTATTTCTATTCATCCTTATAAGATGTTTTAAATAATATTCTAATATTCTTGGCCAAGAATATTAGAAACTTTCAGTAATAATTCAACTGTGAGACAGAAATATGTAGCGTAAATTCATAAAGGATGTCGTGCAGGTAACACCTCTATTATTCATTAGATATATTCTCATCAAAAAGCTTTTCAGCCTCACTGCTTCCACCTAAAATTAAAGACATTATTTTAATCATTTTGAGTAATGAGCACTGTCCCTTTCACTTTGTGTCCTGGAGCTGGTTATCATTTGTGGCCTTGTCGTCCCAGTTTACAAAGAGCTAATGTGAACAAAGCTTAGGTTGAAAGCCATTGAAGCAATGACCTTGTGAGCCCCTCCCTCATATTTACAGTTTGCAGCAAACGACAACAAACATATGGGGTGTCGATTGTAAAGTTGCCCATGTGAAAATAGACAGCAACATTTTGCAACATTTAGCAACAAACCATGTTTAAAAACATATGTGAATTTTTTTACAGCAATATTTTCTGATTTTTTGATGTCATTGTTAAATGTTTAATCTGAAATCTAAATCTTTATGCCAAATCTAAATATGAAATCGTAAATGTAAATCTTAAATGTTAAATCTAAATGTTACAATTAAATCTAAATGTTACAATTAAATCTAAATGTTACAATTAAATCTAAATGTTACAATTAAATCTAAATGTTACAATTAAATCTAAATCTAAATGTTAAATGTAAATGTGAAATCTAAATCTAAATGTTAAATGTAAATGTGAAATCTAAATCTAAATGTTAAATGTAAATGTGAAATCTAAATCTAAATGTTAAATGTAAATGTGAAATCTAAATCTAAATGTTAAATGTAAATGTGAAATCTAAATCTAAATGTTAAATCTAAATGTTACAATTAAATCTATATCTAAATGTTAAATTCAAATGTCAAATGTTGAATCTAAATGCCACGGGTGAAACAAAATATTTAGGAAATATGAAAATTCGGTCGAAGTACCAAAAAAAGCTCATTTAGCTGCTTTAACATTTATATTTCATTTTAGATTTAGATTTCATATTTAAATCATAATTTTACAAGAAAAGTAAATACCACAACAGTCCCAAATATTGAAAAAAAATTATTTTAGCATGCACAACTTTGCAATCAGCGTCCCAAACAAACATATGTTTAATTTACAATCACTAAGAACTTTACGACGCTGATTTGTTTCATCTCAGTATATCAGGAAAGTATTTCATTTAAAGGTTATAGAAGTGAAATATTGACATTTTCTCTTGCCTTTGTTGTCATGTAATAATGTTAATGTAGCATCTTTTATGTAACACATCATTTAAAAAGCTTTTTAGGACTGCATCCCATAAAGTGTGAAAAAAATAAACCTTAGCGAACGCATTATCTAGTCTTCATAACAGGTTTTAATTCAGATTGTCAGCTTTTAAACATTCACTGAGTTTTTCTGGAAATAACACCAAAACATCAACAACGAAGACAGAACTGAAAGAAATTTAAGGAAGATCAAGATAAAATACATAGAAAAGGCACAATTGATCCCATTCCAGTGGTTCTCAACGTTTTTCGCCCGCGACACCTAAAATAACAGTTTCTGAGACCGGGGACCCCCACTGTACCTGAAGGTGGTTGAACACAGACATGAACATTGAAAAACAGTCATATGGAGACAGGGGAATCTATAAGGGGGAATAAAGGGGAGAGCTTTTTGGGGTCCATCTATAAAGTCAGCAAAATGATGGTCCATTGTTCTATGAATCTGTGATAACCACATTTATTTATTAATCTGAATAATATCCACTGTTATCCAGGAAGTTTATTATTATTTGGGCCACAGTATATAGTCATCTTAAAGATGTAAATCCTTGTTTTAATCAGAAATAAAAGGGGTCAAAAATGACCAAAAATGGTGGAAAAGTTAGTGAAATTGGATTTTAAAAACCAAAGAAATTGGTTAAAAGTTGAAAATTAGAATGGCCAAAAAAGGACAAAAGTGGTAAGGATCAATAATGGAACAACTAGCTCAAACTGGCAAATAATGGGCATGATAAATTGTGAATGTAGTTAAATTAGCAAAAATAATAGTGAAAAGAGGTTAAAAGGGACAATAATGGGCCAACGTATGCAACATTAAGTAGGAAAAGTGGTGGAAAGAGTTTATAAGTGCTGAAAATGTCTTGAAAGTGGAAAAAAATGTGCAGAAAAGGCATTGAAATTAGATGGAAAAGTGGTAGAAATGGAAGTAAAGTAGCAAAAATGCATTAAGAAGAGCAAAAATATGGCAAGAAAAAGTGATGAAAATAGGTTAACATACAGTATAGCAAGTTTGGTGTAGTTGCAGAAAAAGGGTAAAAAATAAGTAAAAATGGGCTCAAATTTAAAAACAAATATTCTTAGTTTCTTGAATGCGTCTGGCGAGCCCCACCCAGTGTCTCGTGAGTGTCTGACTCCAAGGTTGAGAACCCCTGGATGCAGGGATGGATGAGCTAAATCATGCTGGGAAATGTATACAAGTCACAAGATGGCAGCAGAGGTTCAATATTGAGAGTTTGAGCCATCAGCAACTAACCACAGTAAAGAAAGAAGAAAAAAAAGCCACACTTTGAGTGAATCTATCCTCAGATAAAGACCCAGCAGCAGCAGCAGAAACAGTCAGTCTGTTCCATTCCAACGTGTCACATGGTTCTGATCTCACGCTCAGGGCTCTTTATTGCGAAGAGTTTCTGCGGCAGTATACTTGCTGATTGCTTCGTTCTCACTCCTCACAACAACCAGCTAAGACACTGCCAGAGAAACACCCACAGCAGCCAAACTAAAGCATCTCCCCCTCTTCGCTTCCACCTGTGAGTCCGGCTCATAGTTTCCCTTCCAAGCTTGGCTGGAACTGGAAAGCCTCTCTCTGCCAACGTCCCAGAGCTCTGTAAGACAAGCAGAGGAAACATAGCTGAGTTTCATTTATAATACAGCACAGACATTAGAAAAAACCTTGCTCTTGTGACTGTGAATGAAAATCCTCACTTTACAAATTATTATAATTATTCTTTATCTCATTTCTAAAATCACCTCAAGCTCTATCCTGAGGGGGTCTTTGATATTATTTTCTAAAACACAAATCCGCTCCCAACTCAGGATCAGGATGATTGCCGCTAGCACCAAATTGCACAGACATAATACATTTGAAACACACCCTTTATTCACCGTACATGTTTTCTCTTTATTAAATATTCATATTAAAAATCTGTAACTATACCTGCTGATCATCTCCCCATATTTATGCTATTTCATTGCATTTTTTTTGCATATATAGTAATTCTTAATCTATTTTATATAATTCTATTGTGTTTCTTGCACATTGTGTTCTTTCGTTTTAAGATTTATGTTACTGATTATTAGAACCAAACAGGAAAGTAGAAGAGTCCTTACACTGAAACTTTTACATTTTATTTTAACTTTTGATTGCACTGTTTAGCATTGCTTTTTGATTTGGCACCATTGTTGTTGTTCCCTCTGGACACTTATACCTAATTATATGCTTATATATAATGTGTACACACTGGGGCGGATTCACTAAAGGTTTAGGGGTATTAAAACGTGTGCAAATGTCACTCCACGCGCTAATAGGGGGTACAAACCCCAGGGAATCGGGACTGCGTGTCTTCAGCGCGTCACAATGCGCTGACAAGCAGGTGCAAACACACGCGTAGAGATGAGCTGCAGTTAATGTTGACACAAAACACAGCGGAGATAGAAAAAAGATTCCAGTTAACCTTTTCAGTATAAGAAGATAATCTAAATAAAACTATAGTCAATATTAACAGCCACTGAATAAGAAAATACAGAGTAAAGTGTGTCTGTGAGAGAGAAAAAGCTGGACGTGCACCCGGGGCGGAGCTTGTGGGAGTCCAGTGGCTGCGGTGCAGAGAGGATGCGGTGATCCATGGATGTAGCTCCGGATGCACAGCTCCAATGAGCTCCTGTGTCTTTCTCTCCATGTTTTGACCGTAAAACTCTCGTGTTGCGTTGACGGCAGGAGCGTCAGGCCAGAATCAGCTGAGCAGCGTGCGTAATTTACGCAGCAATGGCACAATATTCACAAATGAGAGTGTGCGTGACTACTCAGGAGCTCAGACCTGCTGGATGATGATCAGTAGACCATCTACAAATGGTTCTGATAGACTAATTGACAGACTCTGTTGCTGCATTAGCTCAGATCAATGGCATCAGCAGATTAATATGGTGGTTTCTGTCCAAATCTGCCTGTTTTAAGAACAAAGTAACCTAGCGGAAAACCCACAATAAATTAGGAGGAAAAAATATAGGTTTTAGGTCATGGTTTAAAGTTTTCTACATTATTAGGTGTTTGTGCAGCAGACAGAGAAGTCCACCAGCCTCCAATTGAACTTCTTCAAATGTCATTTTGTGCTTCTGTGCACTCACCTCTCCACACTGAACGAGCAAAATGTTAATTTAAATAGGGCGGCAAAGTCCACTCTTGCCTAGGGCACTGAATAACCTAAAGCAAGCCATACTCGGGATAGAATGACTCATGGTTTTGAAATAAAGAACTCAAGATTGATTTCCCTGTTGTTGTGCTATCAGTGCGTCTGAACGTTCTCTGGATTGCACAAGTACAATAGCTGTGAGTGCTCGTGTTCCTCGGGGACAAATGGATAACACCCCCCCACGCTATCAGTAGCGTTTGCTTGCTGCAGTGCTATTTTAGGCCGACTAAATCATCCTCTTCCTGTGGACTTTGCTTTGCTGACAGGACAACATGCATGACAAAGACACACATGGAGTTATTGGGAATTTTGAAGAAGGTTGCGGAAATGTGCCATCGCTTTTTAATGGTTTCCTCACACATTTTGCATTGTCTAACAGGAAAACACTCTGCTTCTTCAGCAGCTGTACCCCAATGACCTCATCCGATGTTTAAAGAGCCATTAAACTCTTCAAAGGAAGCACTCTTTGATGTTCAAAGTAAACACACGCACAGTCATGCTCACACATTGATTTTCACCGGCGAACCTTGTCACACCTCTTTCACCTGTTTTCTAATGTAAAGCTTTGTTATTTTTTAATGCTCATGCTTCTGCTACACCCACGATGACAGCTTGTGTCTAAAAGTAAAAGTATTACCGGATGTATAATTTAGGAGGTTGAGAAAAACCAAATTTAGAAAACAGAAAAAATACACTATGAGAGAGAGAGAGAGCAGTTTTAGTTCACTTTTAAAGCTGAAACTCTGCTTTCTGACATATATTTTTCTCATATTTCTGACAAACAAAAAAGATGAGGGTATTGATGTAGTGTTGGAAAAAAAGAGGCATAACATACTAAAAGGATAGATAATTGTTGTTCAGAATTGATGTTCAGTAGATGTTTTACCAATCATGTGACCTATTTTTTTTTTTATTTTATCTCCCTGGTGTTTGAGTTTAGACATTAGTCCTGACATGTCCTCAGAACACTCTGCTTTATCGCCCTCTGTTGGCAAGGATAGACTCTGCAGCACAAGTGTGTCCTTTTAAAAGTTTTTAATGACTTTCATTAAAAGTTGTTTCTAACCAACCTCACATCTGTCAACGTGGAAGAACTTGGTCGAATGCTCTACACGGACCCCAATGAAACGTTTTGTAGATTGATGGTCACAAGAACTCATAAATAGGAAGAATCATATTTGGATGTTAGAATACAATGGTTATAACTTTACTATACTTATTACTTTAACATATTCCAGTAAAAATATCTGAAACTAAGCGGTCGGGCGAGGTGTGTAATCTGAAAACACCTGCAGTTTGTTTACAGGCAGTAAACATCAGCACAGAAATACCACCACTTTGAAAAGAGAGGTAGGCAATTTTTTTCACAGTGGGGACCACCAAAGAGTGATTTTCTGATCCAAGGGCCACATTATCATCATTCATGTCAGCATTTAGAATAATGACCAATCTGAGCATCAATACAGGAAAGAACAATAAGTTTGTGTTGTCATTCCATGTGTTTTTTGGTTTAATTTATTGTTTTGCTTCACTTTTCATGGTTGTTTTGTGTCAGTTCCTTTTCTATTGAAGCTTTCTGTTATTGTCTTGTGTGTTTTTACTGTCGTTTTATGTCCGTTTTTTAAGTAACTTAGCGTATTTGCCACTTATTTTGTTGTTTTGTGTGTTATGAGCCAATTTGTGTCTATTTGTTGTCACTTTGTGATTTAGCAGATATTTTTTGTGTATTAGTTTTATGTGTTTTTGTTTTGTAATTTGACCATTTTTCTCTCATTTGGTGCGCCGTTGTGTGCTTTTGGAGTCATTTTGTTTCAAATTTATGGGAACATATTTGTGTGATACTGTATATCGTTTCAAAGGTAATTCAACGTAGATTACGATTATATATTTGTGAGTCAAATATTGTGACAGTTGGTGGTACCGAATCATTGACACATACCAATATATAAATGTGGCCCATTACAACGTATGTGCCCCCGGGGGCCCGCCCCATTTTTCAAAGGACTACTTCTCCGTTAATGCTTGTTGAGTTGGGCTGTAGTTTGACATGGATATTCTATGAGAGGATGTCAAGAGCCTCTCATAGACCTTAATGACGGGGGGCGGGGGCCCGGGAAGTTCAAAAGATTAAATTGGTGGAAAAAGTTGAAATTAGTTAGAAAAGTTGAAAAGTACATAATGTAGAAGTAGTAGATCTGGTCAGACTCCGGGTGTGGTCATGGTTTCACACGTCAACCTCTGAAAAATATGCGTCGCTAATCATTGAGGAAGGTCGCGGTATTCCGTTTTGCAGTCACTTCCACAGTTCAAGGGAGAATGGGGTGACTTTTTTTTGCACACATTATTGTGTTCAATATTGAACACATTGAACACTTCATTGTGTTCAACATCAAACCCAATAATGTGTTCAAAAGGTGTTGACAGGATTGTGTTTTAAATTGTGCTCAAAATGTTTACAGTGCATGCACCAAGTACATAATCTTGTCTATAGCTGCGCTGATTGCCATCCCGCTCGGGATGTTTATCTGATAATCAATTGATGTTTTTTTGTTTGTTACAAACCGGAACGAATGCTGCATTAATTCACTTCGGTCTGTCAGAAGCGAAGTTTCGTCTTCTGAGCTACATTTTGGGTTTAACGCAACATTTATGGACTCGGTGTTACCGAGAGACGTTAGCCAGATAATGCAGGAGATCGGGGGAAGTGACTGGGTCCGTTCCCATCAATGTTGATCCGGTTAAATGGATAAGAATTACATGCTGAGTCACTCGTAGTTCTAAATGACTCAAAATTGGTATAAATAAAAGAGTGCTTCAGTGCTCGTTCTGTACCGTGCTCTGTGAATCCTAATAAAGTTATAAACTTCAGTCTTGAGCTTTGATATTGTTGTGATTTGATGGACGTTCTCAACCGATCCTTACTGTACTGGATACGGAGTTTGATCACGGTATCTGTATTGGGTACAAGGTTTGATCATGCTATCGGTACTGGATACGGGGTTTGATCACGGTGTCGGTACTGGATACGGGGTTTGATCACGGTGTCAGTACTGGATACGGGGTTTGATCATGGTATTGATACTGGGCACGGGGTTTGATCACGCTATCGGTGTTGGGAACGAGATTTGACCGCTCTATCAATGTTGAAAACAAGCCCTGTACGGTATTGGTGCTGGGAACAAGGTCCGGTATTGGCTCTGTATCGCTGCGACACCAATAACCCAAATCCAACAATTATGTTGCACGTCCAGTCATTTGACTGAATTCTCGGGAACGTGGTACGTGATATTCGGCGTGGAGACATTCTGCGCGTGCGGCCGTAGTTCATCCGAACATGTTGAACTCATTTTGGGCATTTAAATGGTAAATGGGGGGGACGCTCAAAATTAGTGCGCGGTCCGTATATGGCCCTCGGGCCGCCAGTTGCTCATGTCTGATCTATGCAGAAGAAATGTACACATGAACCCCGACGTTTAGATTTCCTGAACCTTGAATCATTTTCCTGAATATTGTTCTGAGCTCCCAAAAACACTGCATGAACGACAATAGACTTTAAGTGAGTGTGAATTTCGGCCGTTGCTACTGATGATTTCCATAAAGTATGTTTTAAAATTGACTAAATGACCCTATTGTCAGGCTGTCTTTTGTTTCACTTGGCAGATTAATCTGCATATTGTTTTCTTGGCTGACATTATGCCAATACTAGCCTTGTTGCAGCTGCACAGAGGCCTGGGATATTTACCACACATCTTGATTTAGATGCAGGAATTTAATGAAATCCATGATGGAAAATGTTTTTGTAATAGAAAAAAAAATCTATTCTAGTGTCAATTCTCCCTTAAACTCATACTAAGCCCTAACCCTTCCAGTGTCAGTGAACAACACTTCGGCAGTCATGCTTCCCTGCTCCAACTCCATTCCACAAACCTAATCATCTTATCGCCAACAATGACATTAGTATTTACTGTCGAGCCATGTTTCTGAACACTGTTACTCATGACATGTAGCTGATGGCATGTCATGCACACGAGCTTATAGCTTTCAGGAGCTTAAAATGTGTACATTTGCTTTCATTTGTGAAGGAAAAAAAGATTCTCAAAGGATCCTGCTTAGATATAAAACTGCAGTGTGTTGATAAAATAGTCATAGAATAAAACACACAGGTAGTAGTTGTCGTTGCCAGGGGAGACACAGACTGATCAGTAGATGAAAGTAATCACAGGACAACATGAGCTTATCAGGAACATGTGATCAGGTGAGACAACATGGACTCTAGGAAACCAGTTGTTTACCTCGTGTTACTGTAATTGAGTTGCTTTTATGGGTAATTGTACTTTTTTGAGTACATTTCTAAATCAGTAATTTAACTAAAGTCATTAATTACATTTCTACCCCCAACCATTACTGAGTAAATTATTAATTTTTGTTTTATAATGATCAACGGACATTGTGAATCTACAAAAAATGAAATGACCAGACAACAATCAAATGCGTCACATCATAGCCGACCAACCAGATTAAATATAATTCACTCTGCCAAAACAGCATTAGATGCTGGTTCTTTTCTCAGTTTAAATGTAGCTATTCTTAAAGCCTGATCATTTGTTTTAGTTTGAATTGAATTCATTGGTGTTATTATATTTTTTTTTAATAATTGTACATTTTGATTAACATTTTATTTTATACAGATGCTCTTCTTGAAAATAAATTACCTGTAAATTCCAATTGTGCAAGATGTGGTCTCTTCTTTTTTAAGTTTATGCATGAGATGTTTACTGTATGCAAGGCAACCGTGGCTTTATTACTAAAAATTAGCAACAGGGGTGAAGGTAACTAGTAACTTTTTCTTTGAGTACTATTTAAATGAGCAACTTTTTACTTGTACTTGAGTACAATTCCAATCAAGTAACAGTACTTCTTTTTGAGTAGGATATATCAGTACTATTTACACCTCTGTCAGCTAGTCAGTTGTACATATCTCAGTCCCTCCGAATACATAAATTCAATGATATCTACAATACTTCAGGGATCACAGTTTTTCAATGCTTACAGTATATCACATGATTGCAGTTGTTTTTAAACAGAAATTGGTCAAAGAAGTCTCAATTTTCCCAAAATCCTGCAATTTTCCTCTAATTATTCCACAGAATTTCATCAAATTAAATAAAAATCTTAAACGCTGTCGCTTATTGCTTGGATATTGTCAGTCCTTTACATACATTATATATTGTTTATATGCGGAGGTGCAAACTAGCGCACAATAATGTTGGAATTACTTGATTTCTCTGCCTATAGTTTGGCCCACTTTGGATTAAACTGCTCCATATTTGGCCCATAA
This sequence comes from Gouania willdenowi, assembly GCF_900634775.1. Lineage (NCBI taxonomy): Eukaryota > Metazoa > Chordata > Actinopteri > Blenniiformes > Gobiesocidae > Gouania > Gouania willdenowi. The sequence goes on along the minus strand of NC_041050.1, from coordinate 31,943,050 downwards.
ACTAAAATAATTTTGACACCCCTGATGTAGAACACTGACCTCCTTTGTTTTGAGGCTTTCAAGAAAATCCTACAGAGAGAAATTGGCACCTTTTGTGAGAAGACAGCAGCAGATCATACTCCTACTGTCCTCCTGATCATACTCTGTGTGGACAATAGTCATCCAGACACTGCAGGACATGTGAAAGGGTCAGTGGTTGTTGTGTCTGTATAACAGGCATGCTGGCATCCAGATGCTCATTTTCTTTCATTGAACATCATCGATTATTGACAAACCCATAAGTGCTGTTGTTTGAGGAACTTTTTCCAGAACTGAAGCTGAACAAGTATTCTCGTTTTGTGAGTGTATTTGTGGAATGCATCCATTGGGGCAAAAGTAGGGTTAACATCTTATTTCCAAGAAGATATTTATCATGTGACCTAAAATTAGGTTGAGGGGAGGGGATCCGGTGAATATTGTTAAACAGAAACAATATCGGCATATGGGAGATCGTCATAAGCTAATATCGAACTTCTCTATTTGACATGTATTGAATTTTTTTTTTCAGAGTTGTTGAGCAAGTTTTAAGAAGTGCATTATTTATTATCTCATTTTGAATTGAAGTATAAATCTGTGAGTCTAATCAACCTTGATGATGGGCGTTCAGATGTACTTACACGGTTTGGACACTCACCAGGTATCTAGGCAGGTCCTCCATCCAGGGATTTCTCTCTGCAGTAGATGTGAACCACAGTCTGTCCAATGGTGCCACGCTCAGATCACTTCTCACTGGACAACCATGCCTCTCCTCCCTCGTCTTGGTCTCTCTGTCCATCTGCCTTTGCCTCATTCTGCTTTTTTTGCTTCACTGAGGCAGCACAAGTCAAGGCATGTCCCACCTCCACAGGCGGATGGCTGCAGAGCTGGCTCCTAGATCACAGAGGGAGGAGCAGTGGATCAGAGGAGGGGGGAAACCCAGGAAAGACCCAGCATGACTCAGCCAGCCCAGTCAGTCAGCACTACTTTCACACAGTGTTGTGGTAGGAACTTCAGTCAATTGATTCAAATGCTGAAAGAGTGACGACAGGATGATGGTGACTGGTTTTGACTGAAAACGACGTGTTGGACTTTGTTTGATAAAAAAGATTTGGCACAATCTCTGTGTGCAGATGATGGGAGCTCACTGTCCGAGGTCAGCAGTCTTTTCTGACAGATGTTGGATTCTTCAGACCACATGTGTCAAACTCATGAATCATTGTGTTAATTAAAATTAACAATATTTGCAGGGGCTCACAGTTTTCACAGGGCTTATATTGAAAGATTGCAGTCATTTTTTATGTTAAATAGTTGAAAAAAACTCAAAATTCTTACAAAATTCTTACATTTTCCTCAAATTATTACATAATATTTCCTTTTATTAAATAGAACGTGGTCACAAAATCTAGGAAATTTAAAGTGAAGATCCTGATGCGACCGATATCCATCACTTATTGCGTGAATATGGCCGGTTTCTTATGTATTTTGTAATTAATGTTGAAATTACTCGTTTTCCCACCTAAAATCTGTGGCACATTTAAGATCAAACTGCTCCAAATTTGGCCCCTGACCTAAAATGAGTTTGACACCCCTGGTTTAGACAAAGGGTGTCCAAACTGTTTTTGGGTTTTACAGCCAAATCAGAACCTTTTAGTTTATAATAAGTAAACTGGACCATGGAAGTTGGCGCATAGAGCCCTAAAGATGAGGCATAATTCTGAAAATGTTCATATATCTGTATATATCTTCACAGAAAACCTTTATCTTTAAGATATCCTGTATCTTTCAAACAAGATGCAACTTTGATCACAGGCATTAAAACTGGAGACTGTAATGAGCTCATTTAATTATCATTTTACTCTGAAGTCATTTTGTGAGACAAACTGGGCCCTGGATTTTCATTCAGGGGCCAAATACAGACCCGCTCAAGTGGGCCGCAGATTTTTTTTATATTGGGATAAAAAAGAGCAGAATCAACATTATTGTGTCCTAGTTTTGCACTTCCATGTGCAAATGATACATAGAGTGTGTTAGGCTGCAGGCACCAACATTGTTTAAACAATAAATGAAATATCAGTCCCCGCTCTATCTTTACATGAAAATTCCCTGCTTTTATGATTCATTTTTGTGTCATTTGGGGAGATTTGTAAGCTGGTTTGTGAGAAAATGTAAGATTTTAGAAAGATGGAGACGTCTTTGGACAATCTGCAAAAAGAACTGCAGTCATGTCATGTGACATAAACACTGGTAAAAGGTGAGCCCCTGCATATACTGTGGAGGGTCAATGAATTTCTGAATTTGGAGAGATCCATCCATCCATCCATTTTCAAACCCGCTTATTCCCGTTTAACAGGGTCGCGGGGGTCTGCCGGTGCCAATCTCCGGCTCTCATAGGGCGCTGGGCGGGGGTACACCCTGGACATCACAGGGCAACACAGACACAGACAACCATTCACTCTCTCATTCACTCCTATGGGCAATTTAGAGACTCCAATCAACCTTACAGTCATGTTTTTGGATTGTGGGAGGAAGCCGGAGTACCTGGAGGAAACCCACGCAGCACGGGGAGAACATGCAAACTCCACACAGAAAGGACCCAAGTCCACCCCAGGGCTTGAACCCTTCTTGCTATGGGGCGGACGTGCTAACCACTAAGCCACCTTTTGGAGAGATCAATATCTATCATGAACTGAAACATTTGGTCATGTGTTGTAGAATGTTTTCTTTCTCCTGCATCCTCAAACGAACTCTCCAAAGGGCCCGATCTTGACATTGGTGCGTTGCGGTTCAGGTTTGGCCCCTGAACCATATGTTTGCCATATCTGATTTTAACACGCTGTGAGATCAGCTTGAGTTTGGCTGCTCACTTGTTTTCTTGTCATCAACTTCACTCCATAGGATCTCTAACCAGGGTTGGGGTCAAATATAATTGTATTTGTGTAATTGGTCAAATAATTACAATTATGATGTAACTATAACTGTAATCGTTATGGGAAAAATATGCTGCTGTTGTAATTGTAATTGTATCGTAATCAAGTTCAAATAAATTACTCTAAATCTAAATTAGATTCTATATAAAATATATATATATATATATATATATATATATATATATATATATATATATATATATATATATATATAAACGTACACCTGTGGAACGTTACAGTTCTATGGCTTACAGATGCATAGTTAACAAATATTAAAATATGTTTCATATCTAGTTTACCAGTTCTCTTGAGGATCATTTTACCATTAAAAGATTAAAGGATTTACTGAAAGAAAAAAGGCTCAGACGCTCACACAAAAAATATTAATACCAATATTTTCATGGATAATGAAGCCTAACAAGGTAACCAAGAAATGAGAAACAAATTAGATGATAGATAATATTATATTTGTATATTTTGATTTTGATTTAAGACATGGGTCAAGGAAGGTTGAGTTTTTTGGGCTTATTCATTAAAGGCGCAGTAACTGTACTTCAGTAATTGAGAACATTTTTTTTTTTTTTTTTTCAAATTGTAATTTGAAAAAATGCTGGTCAACTTCATCATAATTGAGTTGTAATTGAATGTGGACATTTGAAGACGTAATAGCAATTTAAAAATGGAATTGACCCCAACCGTGTCTCTAACACAGCGGATGAAAGCTGCTGACTCATCAAACCGTGGATCACACTGTCAGTACTTTATGACAAATTTTGGAATGAAGGAGTCAGTTATTATGATATATAAGTCTCAGAATTTGGTAAAAATGCTCAAAAAGGTATGGATCAATTGACCTAATGAAGAAAAAGACTTAATATTTTTGACAAATGAACGTGTTTGTTTTTTTATTTAAACTACGCTACAATGTACCCAAGTGTCATCATTATTGAATGCTCATAATTTCTTGGTATATTTGCATGTAAGAGTGATGCTTATTTATTTCTGCTGGAGAGAAAGTTGATCATCAGGCAGATTCTGGTTACAGAAGCAGGAGCCAGCTCAGCAAAATGTACCGTTCACAACATGGTCTGAGTTTAGCTACTGCTGAGCGTCCCTGAAGCACTGATACTTTACATTAGTTGTGCTTCTCATCACTGCAGCTTGTCGACAGACTGATGACCTTATCAATGAAAGTACAAAGTCACAGCGTTGTTGTTACGCTCTGCGAGAAACTCGAGGCACTTAAAGCTCTGTCCTCGCTTCCTCTGATACAGCAACTTTATAAAAGAGCCGTAAAGGCGCTTTGGTCTGCTTCAAATGATTGTAAGTGGTGATGCGGCACTGCGCTACACGCTAACCCTTTGACAAAGTGCCAGCAGTAGTTCTATCAAGTGACTTGGCTGCTTGTTTATGGGACCATCAGTTTGCACCAGGTTGAAATATGGCCGACCACTGAGCGTTGCTTCCATCGCTGACAGGAAATTATGTCCCACACCTTTATGGCTGTTATACAGTTAAAGCTGTAATTGCTTTTCTATAAGTGACACAGACTGGAGCTGAGGAACCCCCTCAGACCTGCAGGTTCAAAGCTTGCTGCATTGATTACATCATCTGAAGTGGAGTACTGGAATGGGACAATGCACCAGCAGACGGGGCTGGGGGTGGGTGGGGGTTGGGGGTATTCGTCTAATCTCACCACTGCCCCCCTGTGGAGGTTGTGTGCATGTACATGTGCGTGTGCGTGCTATCAGAGGCCAGCACTGCAGGAAGTCAGCTGCTGCAGGACACTGCTGCAGGATTGCTGCTCTGCTGCCAGCTCGCTGCCCCCCTCTGTCTCTCTCTCTCTCTCTCTCTCTCTTAACTCAGGCAAATTGCTGAAGGAGGATGGTGGTGAGTGCATGTGCTGCATACTTGGAGGAGGAGGGATAGGAGGGGGGGAGGTTGAAAGGAGGGGGGAGGAATCACAGAGGTGCAAAGCATGCTGCTGAGGTGCTGCGCTGGGCAAGTGTGCTACTGTGTACAGAGACTACAGTAGAGAAACTGGAGATGAGAGAAAAAGGGGGGGAAGGGATGGAGGAGGGGGGGAGGGTATAGTGTTAAGGTGCAAAGAACATCAGGTGAGTGCGGCACTTTTCCTGCTGGCAGTGCAGCACCCACCCTCAGTGATGAAGTGCCAAACTGCAGATGTTAAGAGATGATGTCAGCAGTTGGATGTATAGCGCAAAAAACCTCTGTGCACATCACTGAGAGATGCTCTGGACTTCATGGACCTCACGCAGATGCAATCTATGACGCAAGGCAAGGTTGTTTTTCCCAAGGTCTTAGCACAGTTACCTGAGGTGAACTTGGACCTGATCGGCCTGCATGCATGAGGCCAACTGACCAAGGCTGGTTTCAACACGCTGACTTTGTTGAGACTGTATCTGAAGCACATTTTCAGGACCCAGTCATACTGTTAACAGTTTCAAAAACGGTTTTCCCGATGTGCAACGATGCTAGAATAAGACAAAAGTATAGCATAAATGGCTTTCGGCGCGTGCAGCGCGTGGCTAAAATAGTACGATAAATGCTTTTCTGCAGATATGATGCCGAGCGGTTCTGATTAAGAATGTTCAGTAACTGTATTAAAATGTACAAGACACTGCTCATAGTGCTTTGTCTCATTAAGTTTATGCAGAACTCTTCACAGAGTAGAGATCAGTGTACGCTGCACTCTGCTGTTGGGATGGTTGAAAAGTCCCAAGTGTTCCAGTTGAACTTCAGCACTGCACCACAGCTCCTCTGTCCCACACAGGCCACTGTATATCATCCTGTTTCACTCAACCCTCACACTCTGACAGCACGACTTCACTGACACATTAACATCTTTTTCACAACAACACAGGATTGTTGTATAAAAATGAAGCTACAACTAACATAAGAAACAGAGAAAAAGTAATGAATGGACACAGATGTGAGGGGAACACTTCATTTCTTAGATTTTTTGTTGTATGTGTATGTGTGTGTGTGTGTGTGAAGGGGGTTGTGTGTGTCCTTGTGTGAAATAGTGGTGTCCTCCTGAGCAGCCGGTAGATCTGACACGCCGGCTGCTATTTCCAGCCTGGACCATGTGTTAAACATGGATGAGGCAGCAGTGGAGTCTGACTGACTGACTGTCTGCTTTGTTTCTGGTGCAGAGGAGGCAGAAACTGATAAGACAGATACAAGCTGGAGCTACGACACTGCAGGAATGCGTACTGACATCAGGCTGATTCAAAGAAGTACACACACGCATACATACATACATACATAGAGGGAGAAAACATGCAAGGTGCTTTAGAGAAGAGATGAGATCTACCTGCAGATGAGAGCCAGGCAGCTTTGCCCTCTGGGAGACGATGGGAAAACTTCTCTGCGCTCACTGAGCATCTCGGATGCTGCTGATGTGCTTTCATGGGGCGGCAAAGTTGACTGCAGCAATGCCTCCTGAACAGAATGACATTGTTTGCACTCTCTCTCTCCTCCCTTGCTCTTCCTCACTCCTCACTCCTCCTTCTCCTCCTCCTCCTCCTCCTCCTCCTCCTCCTCCCATACGTGCTTGCACCCCCACCCTCTCCCTTGCACGCTTGCTGGCAGCACAAACTGCACAGCTCAGCAGTGTTCCCCGACTGCCGCAGCAGATCCTGCATGAGCTCTGCGTAACTGAGCAGGATGGGACTTTTTAAAGGGGAATGCATCAACCAGGGTCAGTGTGTGTGCGCGTGTGTGTGTGTGTGAGGTGAGCTATAACATCCTCAGTCAACCCTCTTCCTCCCCCTCCTTCTCTATCCCATCCACCACTGCTCTTTCATCCCTTCAACAATCCCGAGGTATCATCACTGTGGTGTGCAGGGCTCCTTACACACATACAGTAACTCTCTATTCTTCTTACACTGTCACACATGAAAACATCTGGTTTACAATGTCTCTACGTTTCCTATTAATGTGGGGGCAAGTTGGTTCACAGAGAGGCTAGCGACTGTCACATAAGGAGCAGCAAAAAGAGCATGGAAATCAAAGACATATTTAAAATGTTGGCAAGTAAGTTAAATCATTTCAAAAATGGTTATTTTAATCCACACGGGAATGTTTCACACACTGAATCTGATGATGCCACAATCTTAAAAGCATGGAGCGGATGCCATTCTAAAACATAAAGTTTATGCACAAGGCGACAATTTCCCTTTTGCGGCAAGACAAACATATATAGACATAACTGATACATCTGTGAGGCTGAGATCATCCATCATTCACAGATTCTGACATTAGGTTTTGAACTTTCATTTCTTCTCAATCTTTTTCTTTACACGAGAGACTTCTCTCTGCTGCACCCCTAAACTTTTAGTGATGACATTTCCATCACAGTGTAGGGACTTTGTCCAGATGCTGGCGCTATCCCTTTAGACTTTCCCACTACTTGAGGCATCAGTGCCTATTCTCTGCAGCAGTGCAGCACTTTCTCTCTCCATTTACTGCAGGAAAAAAAGAAGAAGTGGGCCCCCTTTTGAACTCTGTGATTATTCATCTGCTGCATCCATCTGATATTAACCTTGAAAGCTCACCTGGTTTTTCGCCACCTCTGAATGGAGACATTGTACTTGTTTTTCCACGCTCTTACAGTAAATGACACGCTACTGTTGGTAAAAAACTGCTGAATTGGCAAAAAGTCCCATAATGCACTATTGGGAATGGACTTCATGGACGCGTCCACATGAATCAGCATTAGTATGAAGGTGTTTGCGCGTTCTGTGATGTTATCCGACAGCTGGGAGCTCATGCGTGGATTCTTCATTCATCGCTGCTCCTGCGTCGCAGCATCTGTCCTCTCGTCTAAACTTGATGGCACCCGGGGAAAATGCTCCCGCCAGCATATCCCTCACAAAGCTGTCCCTGGTCATTCTCAGTAATGGCATCCCCTCTGATGAATAAGCCATGAGGAGGGGCCCTTTTTACGTGTCCCCTTACCAAGCTTTGCTTTACCTGGCCCTTTGGAGCATCCAATTTGGCCTGAAGAAGAAAGTAAAAATGAGAAAGCATGAATTATTTTGTAAATGACCAAATAATCCAGTCGTAGATAACCATAAATATTTTTATTATGGGCTTTTTCAATTTTCAATTATACTTATGCTTACAAAGCATTTCAGTATCACATGTTTTATACAAATACAGAAAACAAATATAAGAAGTAAAAGCAATAAAAAATTTAAAAAAAACCTAAAAATAAGGGCCTTTTGAGAACAAAGCTTCTCTTAGAATAAAAACAATTCATCAATTTAATGGTGGAAATAACATTTTTCCACAAATCTTGCAATTAATCACAACCAATTTCCCAAAGTTCCTTTAAATTGCACAAAAATTGGTAAAATGAAGAATTTTTGAAGTGAATTGAACTGATATTGAAAACTACGACACAATGATGTTAAAATGTATCTTTTTTCCCACTTAATATCTGTGGCCCACTTGAGGACAAACTGGTCTGCATTTGGCTCCTGAACTAAAATGAGTTTGACACTATTCAAACACCCGTTCATGCCTCAGTTCTGTACTTTGATGCCATCAGGTCTGAAAACTGTCTAAACATGCGACAGCTTATTTCATCACCATTGAGTGCGATGTCATTATGCTTGATGTGGAATGTGAGGAAATAAAGATCATGGGGTCAAGTGTTTTCCTCAACCAATCTGGTGATTATGCATGAGCTCCTTTCTCCATTTTGTTGTTCACAGCTCATTCCTCCGCTTCATCGATCTGTGCACAAAAGATACTAGACGCATTGATTCACAAGCTCAGCAGCTTGCTCGGTTTGCTCATCAGTTCTGACTAATTCTCATTGGTCCTCAGTCAAAGAAGGGAATTGCCTCGATTGACGCCTGGTTGTCGCTTTTTTGAATCAGCAGCTTTTTCTTTGTTTGTTTTTTTTGTAGGAGTGTAAAGTAACTACAGAAGAATTCAATCAGCTGAGTGGTTAGATGGTTAGAAGGCACAATCTCAGCAGTGTGCTTGACATTGCAGATGAAAAATAGGGTCACAAATGAGGTAATTGATGCCACGCAGCAATAGATTAACGTCTGCCTGCATGCAGTGTTGTCCATCTGGCATCAAAATGTTCTCATTGATATATAACTCTTCATTCACAGAAAAAAAGGTATGTTTTCCCTTCACCAAAGCTCTTCTGATAACCTCTTTCTGTACAGCAGAGCAGATCATTCTTCAGGCCATGGGGCGTGAAGAAGTATACGAATAAAACTCACCCAATCGAATTCCAACTTGAACAAGAGGTGGTAAAATCCACAAATCTATAGTTTTTTTTCTTTTTGCTGACTTTTTATTTCTTTTCAGGATTCCATTTGGAGGGAAGGTTTTGAATCATATTAAATGCAGGTAGTCCCCATCCCTGTATGAGTGAGATGGTTGTAAATGTTGGTAATGGACTTTATGGTCAGCGGCTGGACTCCTGACAGCTGGTGGCTCCTCTGCTGTGTGTCAGCAGCAGCCGCTGAGCTCTCTGCAGCATCAGCATGGACCAGCATAACGGATCAGCCTTCAGTTAAGAGCTGTGCCGCTAAAGCACAGTCTGCACTGAGCTACAGTCCTACTGATGTGGTATCATATCCTATGGCTAAAACATCCTAGAAACTCCATGGGCAACTAGCAACTGGCAACTCCACATGCGACCCTCGGTCTAGTTTTGTTGCGGCCCACACAGTAAATGCACAAAATGAAACCAAGAAAGCACACACAATTACAGAAAAATACACAAGAATGATGAAAATACACAAAATGACTCCCAAAACACAGGAAATGACAGAAAAATACACAAAATGGCGAGAAATACCATGTATAATTACAGACAAATACAAAAAAAGGACTCCAAAACATACAAAATTGTAGCTGTTGTGCTGCAATGGTCGGGGCGAGGCAATTCTGAGCAAATGTGAAATGGACTTGATTTTTATCGTGCTTTTATAACCAAATAGTTACAAAGTGTTTTACAATAGACAGAGCTGCCATGCAAGGTGCTAGTCGACCATTTGGATAGAGGTCAGTGTCTTGCTAAAAGACACTTTGACACATTGGCTGTGTTCGAAATGTCATATTAACGTATTACTACTACCGTTTTTTTTTTTTTAATGAGCAAAGTGTACATTATTGTTAACCGTCAAACGTTTTGAGGCACTGTACGATTGTTTGTGTATGACAGTTTTTTTTCGATTGATCAAAATATGTGGGAGGAGAGATGTTTAATAGGTTTTACAGTTTTTGATTAAAAACTATTGAACTTCATCATTTGCAATAAGTTTAAACATGCAAAGGTTTCTTCAGTATCGGGGCTATATTTTGGTAGAAGTGGCAAACCTGTAGCACATATTGTTGGTTTGTTGTACATTTTCAAACTTTTATAATCTAGACACTTACTGTAACTCCACCTTTGGGAGGATTGGCCTGTTTTTGCAGCTGAGGGAATCTGGCAGCATGGGTCAAAATTTGGTGATTATTTGCACATGGAACGTAGGATTTCCTCCTCCTCCATAAAAGACCAAGATAACAATAGGTTCCCGACTGCTTAAACTGTCCCCCTAATGACTTTTATAACACAAAAAAAAAAAAAAAGTTACAGAATGACAAAAACAAGATACAAAACGACAACCAAAAAATACGCAACAGCAAAGGACTTTTGCCACGCCTCTACTTTTCTGCATGCGCATCGCGGAACATAACAAGGTCGCATCGGGTCACATTGATATAGGTCTATGGGTCAGGTAAGAGCCAAAATCATATTTACCTGTTTGCTGTTGTGACGTGTGGCCTTGTTTCCTTGCACAGTTCCGCATTCACTTTGATTGACAGTCTCAAAAAACAGGAAGTCGAAGCCTATTGGCTGGGCACACTCGGCTATTGTTTACATTTGTATAGGGGTCCGTAGGACGAAGGAGGGACTTATATACATTAATGTATATGAAAGACCACCGGCAGTAGACCATAGTAAAAGACTAGCTAGGTTATTTTTACGCGATTCAAAAGAATCATATATAAAGATAGATTTCTCAGAAACTCCAGATATCAGCTTTAACCTACATTTACTGCTTCCATTTGTAACTGTCAAAAACAGGTAGAGCAAACTAGGACTGAGATAGAAGTCTTGCTGTTTTCCCCAGAAAAAATCCTGGTGATGTCAAATATTTTCAGCAGCACAAAGAGTTATAGCTTGGGGTTATGGATCTTTATCATCTTTCAAACCATTAAACCCACAGCACGTCTCAAGCTGAAGAAGCTTTAAAGTATTAGTTATCTTGTTGATTACATTATATACAGACCCTTTCCAAAAAATGACAATATCATGGAAGCGTTGCTTCATTTCCCATAATTCCATTCAAAAAGGTAAACTTTCATAGATTATAGATTCAGGGCCCACAATTTAAATGATTTCAAGTGTTTGAAACAGAACCTAAGCTGCTTGAGGTCCAGTGTGAAATATCCAGTCAGTCATGATTTAGGGTGCAATGTTCTGTTCTGTTCCTCACCCGTCAGAAAAGAGGACCTTAGGACCACTGGCCAACAGTCCAGTCCTTCTTCTCCTCTTTTTTTTCTGCAAAAACTGAAAAGTAAATGGTGATTTCTTCACAGTATTTCATTTTTTTAAATTGTGGTTTTCATGGGTTTTATGAGCTGGAAGCCCAAATATGTAAAAATAAACAAATAAATACTTGAAATTGTTTAAATTGTGGGCCCTGAATCTATAATCTATAAAATTTTAATTTTTTGAATGGATTTATGGAAATCAAACAACTTTTCCATGATATTCTAATTTTTTGGAAAGGGTCTGTATGTATGCCGTCTAGTGTTGTTCGACTTTTACGACGCAGTAACCTGAGTTTACTAAGTCTTGGCTGCTGTTTGAATGGAAAACCTTTTTGCACCTCTCCCCTCCCCCCGATCCTCTGGTTAGATATAAAAAAAAAAAATGCTTTTCCTGCAGTGAGGTTTACATTGAGTCACTGTTGGTATCAGCATTCTTTATCACACACACACACACACACACACACACTGATAGGAGAGAGGAGGAGGTAATGTCAGACCCTTACGGTCTCATGCTAAATGTAGTGATGATTGCTTTGCCTTTATGTTTATAACAATGCCAGCTCAATTAAAACAGTGATTAATCATCACAAGTGTTGTATAGCATTTAATGATAAAGCAAACACACATATAGCAACCACAAACCCCTATTGTCTAAAACATGTTTCAGGAGCCAGTTTTCAGTATCCTAATGTGACATTTCTTCTTCCTACGGAGGCAGCAAAACGAGCCTGAATCCAGCTATATTACAATGATGATGATGATGATGACTCAAGGCCCGGGGGCCAAATCCTTTCTTTTATTGCGTCCAATTCGGCCCGCATGCAGGAGAAAGTTAAAAATGACAGAGAAAACATGGATCATTGTGTAAATTACTACTTATCACAGGTGAAAGTAATGGATTACTCACGTTACTGTAATTGAGTAGCTTTTATGGGTGCTTGCACTTTTTTGAGTATATTTCTAAGTCAGTAATTGTACTTGTACTTAAGTAGGTTTTAAAATAACTAAAGTATTTCATTACATTTCTACACCCAACCGTTACTGAGTAAATTATCACTTTTTGTTTTAAAATGATCAAATGCTGAAATGATCAGACAACAATCAAATGCATCACATCATAGCTGAACAACCAGATTAAACGTACAAAAACAGCATTAAATGCTGGTTATGTTTTCAGTGTCAGAGTTCATAAATGTAGCTATACTTAGAGCATTATATATATTTATTTTTTGTATTTGAATTTAACTCATTGCTGTAATTTAATTTTTTTTTAAAATTACATTTTGATTAATCTTTTATTTTATACAGATGGTTTTGTGGAAAATGAAGTAAGTTCCAGTTGCGCAAGATTTGATCTCTTCCTTTTTAAGTTTATACATGAGATGTTTACTGTATGCAAGGGAACCATGGCAAATTTTATTACCGTAAATAAATGCGGGGGCTGAAAGTAACTAGTAACTTTTACTTAAAAGTATTATTTAAGTTAGCTACTTTTTACTTGTACTTGAATGTTTTATGTATGAATTACTTGTACTTGAATTTCAATTAAGTAACAGTAATTTTACTTGAGTAGAATATATCAGTACTTTTTACACCTCTGCTAATTAATTCAGTTTCAGAAATCTCAGCTGCTCAAAATTCAAAATTTCAATGAAACTACATATTTGCCCATGCTTTTGTCATATCATGGCAGTCCTTTTGAATCTCAAATTGTTGAAAGAACCCAAATTATTCCACATTTCCCAAAATGAAATACAAACTGAGTTTGAAAGTATACGGGTGTGAAAAAAAAAAAAATAATAAAAAAAATTCTGATATTTAATAAAAAAAAAAACATTTTATTGTATTTTTCACTATTTCTACTGCTGGAGAAATGATCAGCCTATACTGGGCATATTGACCAGCTCCTGTTCCTACATAAAAACCTTGAAAATTGTATTTATCCTTAATGTTCTCACTTGCAGTTATTACAATGCTGTCATTTTGTGGTAATGTTACTTTGAGACTTCTACACAGTAGTTTGAGTGAAAAGAAACTTGTTGCACTTTATCTTATGATGGCAGTGTGTAACACTGCATTTTCTTTTTTTCAGTGAAAATGTGCAAAAGCACTAATAGTAAATAATAAATAAAATGTTTTGAAGCAAACAGTTTTGACTCATTTTGTGCTCTGAATGATCAATATCTTCTGATGAACTTATTACAACAACTTGATTTTTCATCTCTACGTTAAATTTTGATATTAACTGGGTAGAATATTGCAATATATCGTGATATTGTGACACAAGTATCGTGATATGCATCGTATTGCAACATCCGTGCCAATACTCACCCCGAGTAATGACACAGGCTTGGTCCCAACCCCTGATGGCTTTGTAAATCTGTCGAAGCCACATTGATGACTGCTAGAATTGTTTGTCTCATCTGCTACGACCTCACTTTACTTCTCTGTATGCATCCGAAGGGGCTGTTTTTCAGCGTCTCCAGGTTTCATGAGCAGGAATATTAATCCAGATTACTTAAAGGGTGGAAAGCAGGGGGACACCCTGAAAATGACTCCAATCCATCACAGGCTAATAGAGACAGACACGCAGCCACAATGGCTTGAAGACAAAATCTCTGCACTCTGAGGTGTTGATGCAAACTATTGTCCACCGTGCACCTCGGTTCATAATAATATTGACACTTTACTTTTTTTCTGTTTAAATCGGAAGGAGAGTGCAAAGATGCATTGTTTTACTATTCAGGAAATTGACCGTAACACTTCACTTGAAGTTTTTTATCCATAAGGCTGACATTACGCTGTCATTATTATGACATGACACCACTTATAGTAGAGGTGGGAACCTCTGGGTACCTCACTATACGATACGATACACGATACAAAGCTCACGATAACGATTAGTGCACAATATGACGATACTGCGATTAGCGATTTATTGGTCAGAAATCAATCTACGATAATCTATGACATAACAAGAAAAAATAAAAATTTTATTTTATATCTCTGAAAGACAATAAATTGAAAAAGTGTCCTATGAACAGTGACACTATTTTAGTGAATTGATCATTAATTACAATTACGGCCTAATCATAATTGTAATTTTAAAAATCTGTTGCTGTCATAATTGTAATTAAATTGTAATTGAGTTTGGATGATTGACTTTGTAATTGTAATTGCCAGGAAACTTCTATAAAAATTGTCAGTTATATTTTAACACAAAACTGGGGAACCATGTTACAGTTCTGTGTACAGTTTTCTACACACATGTTGTTAAAAGATTTTTACTATTTATTTATTTATTTTTTAATCTAGACGTATACTGACACAAAAAGGCTCAGATGTCCACACCATAAATATGAATACCAATATTTTCATTGATTAGGAAGGTTACCAATTGATAGGAAATAATTTAGATGATTGATTATTGTTTTTAGTGTATTTTACAGCTGATTTAGGACCCTTTATCATAAGAGATGCAAACAGATAGCTTTAGTAATTGAGAACGTAATTGTAATTGACTTTCTGAGGATAAAAAAAAATTGTAATGTAATTGTAATTGGAAAAAATGCTGGTAACTGTCATCACAATTGAATTGTAATTGAACTTTATTTGAAAACGTCTTTGGAACTGAAAAATGGAATTGACCCCAACCCTGATGTTAGATTTATGTTTAAAACTTCAAGTAATGTATGTGTTACCGTGACTTTATTAAATAGTGAAACAATGCATTCTCCATCAGATTTAAAAAAATAAATGAATCCTCCTTCTAAGATACACCTCTTTAGTTGAACCCTCCTGCTGAGTAGCTATACTTAACAAAAGACTCATTACTCTGCAGATCACCCAAAAAGGCTCATAGCCAACTGGAAGCTCTCCCTGCAGCGAGGTGTGCACCTCTGCTGCCGAAGGCCTCTCTGTGTTTTAGCAGCAATGCACCATTCAAGTCTGCAGGCAACTTGACAAATGAGCCACGATCTGAGCAGAAAGGAAGCTGCTCATATACTGCACCGCACACAGCCTGTCCCATCCACATTCCCCATCCTGCAGTGGCTCCTCTATTTCCCCATATGCCCTTTAGTTCCTCTAAAGTTAAACCATCCTCACTCAAAGTCAAGCCAAAAGAGAACATGCTAATCACATGCCTGCTGATGCAAGTACACGGAAGGACACACTTAGAGAAATGAACCAGTGTTTTATGCTTCTTCAGCAGATGTGTCAGGTCACACTCACTTCCATACAACATGGTTGTTGGTCAGTCTGTGGTGCAATGGTTAACTTTTAAACATCACAGCTCCACTAACTTTAACTGGTGCACCGGGATCCCAAAACCTGTTTTAGATGGGCAGTAACAAAAATGTAAATAAATAAATGAAATGCGTGCTTTTATTTTGAAGATTCGTATGCAGTTTCATCTATTTATATATCTAACAAATGGTAGAACTAATCTGAAACCTAAGACTTTTTCAGTATCAGTTAACTACAAATATTGATTATTTTTATTTAATAGGATTTATTTGTCAGTTTGGAATAATATTTCATTTTCTTTTTTTAAATAATAATTTATTTTTTTTTACCAAAAACCTACAGACATTCAATCCTACATCATGTACCTGTAAGATTACTTTTAATATTGTATTCAATTTTGATTACAGTTTGTTTTTAAAGGCTAAAGCAAAATCTGTTGATGACCATTGTTGTACATGGAATAAAATAATATTTATTTGACATTAAACCTGACATCTAAACTCCATGTCTTTGGGCCCCTAAAGGCTCAAAAAACGGCCATTATTAGCCCTAAAAAAATGCATTGTTTCTATATATAAACCATTTTTACATTATTTTGAACAAGAGCACTTTAGCACAAACCTCTGCCCAGCAGCAAATATCCTCTTTGCCAGATATGGGCAGTTATCTGGTACCTAGATCATTCACACTTTGAAGGCTTGTAAGAAATTTATATCCCTATTGATAATGATACAGTAGGTCAAAATATATGGGTAGGTGCCCGCATTTTTTTCGATAATAAGAAACTCAATCAAGGTCACGCAATTTTTTGAAATTTCACCAATGATGAGAGATAGGGGTGTTTTATTTTTGAAACTGGTCCAGAATCAGTATATTGATCTGGATTCCTTCCAAAATTTAATGGAATCTTCCATATCATATCTTTGATTAAAAATTTTTGTCGAAACTTGTTACTATAAACCTCCTGGGCAGAGGTAATAAACTTAGCTAAAAAATGGAAAGGGGATCATATTTATTTGGGAAAAGACTCTTGTTAATGTACATAATCAGACACGTTTCAGAACATGTTATTTACTCCTGCACTATTAAGTGCACAAGTACTAGTTGTTTGGCTTTTGATCATGTTACTGCATTTTTAAACTTAAAGACCTTTAAAAAAGGAACATGCCGAATGTGTTGTTAGATGTAAAAGCGTGCACAGTTGCATCTGATCGTAGATAGATTGTCTATTAAATTTAGACTCACAGTGGAAATGTGTGCACAGTTTTCTCATAGGGCCTGGTGGTTATAATTGCCCCAGCAAATATCAGCGTATTCCCGTGGTGAATGATTTCCAGAAGCCCTGTTAGTGCACACCACTCTACAAAACTGGTAAAGATTACTTTTATTGCTGTGTAAGGCTTCTCTGCTACAGGGCTGGACTGTGCAAGCAATTCATTGAAACGTGAGATGTCTCTTCAGCTACTGCATAACTCTATTTCAGGATTCAACCTTCATTGGAGGACTGGCAAAAAAGACTTCTCAATGCAGGAATGAAGGTGAACAACTGTAGATCCTATAGTCTGGATGTGAAGGTTGGTGTGGAGGAGGAGCGAAACCCTGAACATCACATCACACATCACACAGGCTGCAATGTCTGCACCAGGAGTGTCTGACGCAGCGTGTGATCATTCACCTTCACTGTGATGGTTGCTCGGACTGGCCGTGGTGCAGCTGTCCACCACCCCCCACCCCAGTAAAGGCAGTGCACTCTGTGGAGTGGGACGCATATTGATCCTGCTGAAATGATGGTTTCTAAAAGGGAAGCAGTAAGCAGGTCTGCTTTGTGCCTCTCCCCACTGGGGAAGGGCCCTGAGATATCACCAAGCTCAGCACATCACACCATCACCGCATGGGAAAATGGGACTCACACACTGGGATGGGAGGTGAGGGAACGGTAACTCAAGTCACTTAGGATGTAAAACGAACCCTGTGACCTCCAGGAGTCTGAAGCAGTGAATAAATAATGTCATGATATGTCCCATCAATACAGCCCAGTCCTTCTGTCTAAGATCAAAGGGCTGCTGCATCATTATATGAAGGTAATGTTAGAATAGAGTGAAATTACTCTGTCGTTGTTCGAACCTGAGAAGCATCAGAGAGACAGAGTCAGGGCTTTGGCTGTACCAGCCTGTCATTGCCCGATCTCGTTAGAGCTCGCAAGCTAAGCAGGTGTGGGCCTGGTTATTAGTTGAATGGGAGACCACTGAGAATTCCAGGTGGGGGACTGTTGCTCCAGTGTTATCTGTCATTGTGTCCTTGGGCAAGACACTTCTCCCAAATTGCCTAGTATGATTGTAGTGAGTGTTAGTGGTGGTCGGAGGGGCCGATGGTGCACTATGACTGCCTCGTAGCTTACCACCACTAACTGTGTAGTGGAAGAATAATGCCTTAATAATTCTGTAAAGCGCTTTGAGTGTCTATGATAAAGTGCTATATAAAATGCAATGCATTATTATTAATCAATCAATTGTTTATTAATTCAATTCAACTTTATTTATATAGCGCAAATTACAACAAAGTCATCTCAGTGCGCTTTTTATAGGAAAATATAAAGTAAGATATAAGATATAAAGTAAGAAAAATAACCCAACGAGATCCAACAATCATTTAGCGACAGTGGGAAGAAAAAACTCTTTTTTTATAGGAAGAACTCTCCAGCAGAACCAGTTTCAGAGGTGGCAGCCTCCACCATACAGATAGCCACTGCCCATTTTATCTGAGCCAGGCAGAAATTCAAAAGTTTATATCTAACATTAGTCTTTAATTAGAAGACTTTTAATTTAGAAAACAATCGATCAGTTATTACAGTTCATTAAAGATGAAATTTACTGCTGATTTAAAGCATTAACAACGACGTACAAAATGATTGATTGATCAGTTATTATTTATCATTGAGGGGTCTAAGGTGTGCGTGCTTTTTATTCATTGTGATTTATTTGTTTCATGTGATAAATATAAGTATTAGGAGAAAAGGCAGACTTTTTATTTGTTTTTTGTTTTTTTAGAATTTGGTACTTAGTTTCAAACTGTCTGTAATAATAAACAGTATATCTCGTTGCTTATCTAAAGCTTGTTTTGCTGGTTAGATTTAGTTGAAATCAGATGTTTTGAAACTTTTTGGCCAGTTTTAACTATTTTATGTAAGGATATATTTGGTATATGAAGAAATTATATAAGGGCCATTTGGATATACATATATTTCGTGTAAGAATATATAATTATAGTTTGTCAAAAAGAAACAAATAATGAAAAATATTTCACTACAACAATAATAACCAGAAGTTTCTTCCATTGAGCCATTCTCACATTATTCAGAAGATCCTGTGTGTCAGTGGGCCACAAGCATCTGCTTTTTACAGGGATTCAAGTAACTGTCTGTAGAATACGTGATAAATGAATGAAATATTCAATTTGTGCAGACTCAGTAAAACGCTTTAAGCCTGACGCAGATTTGTAAAAGTCCACTAGATGGCAACAATGCATCATCTGGTTTAAAACGTACAGTATTTTCCCAATTCATTCTCTGACGTCACTGTTCTGTAGAAAGTGATTGCACTCTTTTCTCTTTTGTTTATGAAGAAACTGTTGTTTTGTCAATGAACAAATTTGCTGTTTAAGAGAGTCAAATGTGCATCACCATTGTTTTTGATGCAATTTTTTCCCAAGCTTTAAACATAGGTTAATTATAGCTTCAATAGCAAGATTTGTCCCACGACAATTTGTTCTTATTTACCTATTGGATTATTATGGAAAACATGTTCTTAAATATTTGTTTCAGCCAAAGAAAACTGCCAAAATGATTGACTCTTCTTTCGAAAAGTCCTATGAGAAAATGTTGTGCTAAAAATGTGTTTTCCTAAATATTTTACCGTACAAGTTGTGTTTTTGATATTGGCGAAAACCATAAAAACTTTTAATTTGTTTGTTTAAAAATTACAGCAGCTAGTCAAATTAGAAAAAAAAAATACACAAAGTATATTTTGTCAATTAAGAGACAATAAATAATTTTGTTGAAAAGTCTTGCAAAGAATTGCAAAAATGCTCTTAAAAAATTATGCGATAGTACAAATATTCCCAAATCTTTTTTTCTTAAAAGAAATGTATTTAACAATAGAAATAATAATAATGTTGTATATTTAATAGGTAATTGACAATTACATTTTTTATTAACATTTTGGTAAATCCAGAATAATTGATCGAGAAAAAGGTTTTTCATGAAATTCATTACATCATAAAAAAATAGCATTTTTTTTATTTTTTGTTTGTTCAGATAAACAACATGCCCAATAAGTTTTGTATTATTATTGACAAATATGTACAAGAATAAACAAATATGGCAATTAACAATTTACAACAAAATACCAATATTAAATGTTAAAATAAAAGAGGTAAATCAGTCATTATTCCACTAATAATGTTGTTGTATATTGTCATTGTTTTGATGCTTTTCTTTGTATGAATAAGGGACAAAGTCTTGTTATACTCTATAAATTCACACAAAAAGGAAGAAGATTTGTTGAATTTACACTTGTGTGTGTATAGAATTTACAATATAAAATGAAGAGGTTTACAATTAAATCAACTTCGTTTTGTATTATGTTCAAAATACACAATAATACATTGGCGTGTATCCTTAAAAAAAAGTGCAAGTCCTACATGTGACGCCACTTCCTCAGCGGAAGAGGCGGTCCTAATAGCAGCTGGAGCGTTGACCACGTGACTGGGGATGTTGGCGAGCAGCCATCGTCGGTTGATGTCCGGGCTTTAACCGTAAACTGGAAGAAGCACAAAACCAGCAAAGCGACGATGGAGACAGACTGAAGCCGCACTAATCTCACTTCTTCTCCACCAGGTCTGTTTCTGTCTTTAATCACTACCTTACACACACATACAGTTGTAGCCGAGCTTTCATTTGAAAAATACCTTCCACTGTGAAAACAGTGTTAGTACCGGAGCTGTTACCAGACGATTAATTTACACCGACGTGTTGCGTTTGTCGTTATCTCCGAGTGGCAACATTAGCACTGTTGTTGTAGCCCTCTTTGCTAACAGCTGCCTCGTCCTTAAACATTATTTACTCTTGATTACGGGATGACGTAAGGCCGACGTGATGTCTGCACCTGGGGTGGCGCGTGCGGGTTCCTCGAACCGGTGTAGTTTGGCTACTTTTACCACGAGTATTCGTTCATTAGCCAGGACGGTTCCGACAGGCCCACATTCTCCCATTCACAGTAAAGACACCAGTATACCTGCACTGCTTTCTTACCACAGCGGGTACAGGGGTCACCTGGTCTACAGCTGGTCCGCATCAGGGAGGGGGGAGTCCCTCTCAGCTGGGCAAACTGCGGAACCAGAGCATGTAGAGGTATGGTACAATATTTTGACGTTTAATATTTATACTTGGGATAGCCGACATGGATTTTTTTTTTCTAGGGCCGATACCAATTTTTTCAGCCTTAGCCGATCACCGATACGGACCGGCGATTATCTTGTGCCGATATTTGGAGCCGAGGCTACTTTTGCTCCCTCAATTTACGCCATAAAAATTACACAATGATGATAACAAATGGTACGAGTCGCAATTAAAAAAACATTTATTGAAATCAACAAAGATGAGGTTGAATGACAAGTAAAAAAAAATATTTAACAAATATTAAAAACAGCTGATGTAGAACAAG
This sequence comes from Gouania willdenowi, assembly GCF_900634775.1. Lineage (NCBI taxonomy): Eukaryota > Metazoa > Chordata > Actinopteri > Blenniiformes > Gobiesocidae > Gouania > Gouania willdenowi. Next base: position 31,921,539 of record NC_041050.1, on the reverse strand, counting down.
AACCGATGAAAAATATTTTTGCTCTCTTTACTTAATGCGGATCGACGAATGCAGCAGCTCGCATCGGCCATTGCCGATATATGTAAAAAACACAAAACGGCTGATAATATTGGCCGGCCGATGTATCGGTTTATCACTAGATAACATATATCACCAGAAAGACATGATCAATACCCTTTGTCAATTCATGATAATAATAATTTATGTGTCAAACTCAAAGCCTGTGGACCAAATTCGGCCCACCAGGCATGAGATGAATAGAAATAAATCTACTCACAAGACACTAAATACAGTTTTATTCCAGTTTACAAAATGTGATTTAAAATGTCTTTTCACTGATTTATTGCATCGTTATGCTCTATAGTTTTAAAGAATTCTGAGCAAAATGTTGTAGTTGGACAAAGGGGGTACTTGGATTCAGAATGAAGAGAAAGCGGATAAGTATAATTGCGCTTTGAACGTGTTTCCATTGAAAGTTGTTTTGGGCTGAAGCCTCCATGAAATCTCATCCCGCGAGACTTCGCTGCAGAAAGATGGACTCTCCAAACGTCCTTATAACACTCTGTATTCCTTTGTTGTTTCACATCTAATGTGGCAGTAATACTTCTGTTTACACGTATCGTGCCATGTTTTCTCGGAGACAGGTGGTCAGGTATGTCATGTTCCGTGATGTGTAATTTGTGGAAAAAGTGTTTCCTTAGCGCTTTTGCAACACATTTCAGTATTGTAACGTCTGAAATACCTCTCCATGAAAGCATAAATACTTTTTCGCGATACTTGAGTGTTCTGCTGCTAACACAAAATAAGAACGCAACATTACCGTAATCCACATTCTGCATTGAGATGTATCGTAATACGATTATTTTCAACACCCCAGGTGCGCACACACTCCCTCCTGTGTCCACCAACCCACTGAAGCAAACAAATGCTCGACTCAGGCCCTGAGGTGTGTGGGGCACATATGAGTAAGCCTGTGAAAGAGGTTGACTTTCAATCGCAAAGTTTAAAACTGTGCCTGTTTTGGAGAGAGGATTAAAACATAGTCTATGCACTCGCACCAATGCGACCAGATTAAATTCTTACTCGCACACGCTGGAAAAAAAGGATACACATGCGACCATTTTGGTTGCAATGTCTAGCCCTCCTTACTCTGGGTCCTGGAGAAGAACCATTAGGACCAGTGTTTCCTGAACTGGATTTTTGTTTGTCCCAAATAAGCCGATATCTGATTTGAGTAAGAGTCGCAAGATTGTTGAAAGTATTAAACACAGATTAGATTTTAATTTAGATGTAAGGAAAATGTAATTTAATAATAATATTTTTTTATAATTTCCACATTAACGGAATCGGAGTCACGGAATCAACCAACAAAAACTGAATCCACCGTTGAATGCTGAAATTGATAGACTGTGAACTGAACATAGTCATCATGAGGCAAAGGACGTGTAACTGTTTCCGGGGAGGCTCATTCGGTGCGCCGCCCACTTCTCCTTCCGTCCTGGCCGCTTCAACATGTGGAAGCGTCCACCCTAAACACCGTCTAAACTGCCAAAAACTACGCAACTTATTGCTCACTCCAAAAAAATACAGAGCCCACCAGGAATTGTAGTCTGAAGCATTGTAGGTTCATGACAACTTCTAATACTGCTCCTAGTGGTGAAATAACTGATACATCCTTGTATCTATTTATTTTGTCGAATCATTATGGTCTGGAATGACGTCATCAGGATCATTTAATTTAGGTTAATTTAAATTAAGTTGATCAAAACTTAATCAATAAACCTGCTCAGAATTAGTAAACCATTGATCCCTGACTGAGGGTGACATTAATGCTGCTCTCCTCCATCTTCATATGACATATGATTATAATTACTAGCTTACACATGGTTTTAAATTACATTTTTATTTTTGACATACATTTTTGGTAAAGTATGGTTAATAAAGTTTTGAGCCTGATGGTATATAAATATCTGCCTCCCATTCTACTTACTGCTTTAGAAAGTCAGCTTTGTGTCACTTTCAATGTTTTGTGCGTCAGATGTATTTTAACTTGTATCACCCTAATGGTTGATTTCATTTAACATCCCACCTATTTTCTCACACCGGTTTCTTATATTACATTAACATAACTTCAAACTGACTCCCACGCAAACTAGAAAAAAATACTAATGGCAAACAAATTAGGTCAGTGGGCAGAGACTTACTGAAGTTGTCATGTCAGCACCTTCCTTCACCTGTGTTTTTCATCAACCACCACACTGAGTTTCTCTTCACCTTTTACCCAGATTTACAGTACAGTGTGTCCTAAATTCTGGGATCTGTTGACTTTAAAGTTTCAGTTCACTGAACAATCTAACTTTACTTAGACCATCATGTTCTTTGCAGTGTCGTCTTAGCTTTGTACGTTTTTAAAGCCACTAGTTATTCAATTCTCACAAAGGCAAACTTTCTTTTTTTTCTTTTATTTTTTACTTGTATACAGTAGTACTATCTAGTAAGATATTATGTCCTTTCTCAAATAATTTCACCATCAAGTGGCAGCATTTTACACCATCTAAAAGAGATCTACCAACTGTAAATAGCTTTATAAGTTAAGTTTGAAAAAAAAAAAAAAAACAATCACCCTTTTAGGTGTAAATGAGACTGACAAAACAATGTCAGCCCATCCAATATAGCTGTATAATATCTGTGTGAAGCCCATTAGGTTTGTACATATGTCTTGTTGTCAATAAAAAATAAATAATTAAATGATGGAAGCTAGATGTAGTCAATGATAATCTTTTTGTCAATATAATACATTTGTTTTCACATGAAAACGTTTAGGGTCAGGTAGGGTTGATATGAATTGAGCGTCTCAGTAGAAACATGCGTATCCTTGGTTCTGCATGTCTTTTGAGTGCATTCCCTTGCATCTTAATCAGCTCCAACTTATCCAGGGGGCCCACAAACCCTAACCAGTCCAAGCCCAGATCCCGGTCCAACTCCGTCACTGTACCAACCACTTTTTTATTTGAATAATGGGTGTTTGTTCTGCCGTCCAAGGTAAATATTGGTAGACTATACTTGTTCTGTTAGTTTAGATCTTCTTTTCTGCATGTTGTGTGTTAAATGGGGCCCTCTTACTGCACGAAGGAGGGGACACTGAAGTCTTGGCTCAAAGAGTGTGCAAATTGACATGTTTTACTCTCCCAAAAGGCTGGACAGCCATTGTCATGATTGTTTACATTCATATGATGGCCACCCGCGGCTTGCTTTTTCTTCACTTGTGTTTTCCAATCACTGAGGAGACGTGACCCATTTAAATGCTTGTTTACTTGCATTAGAAAAAGAGCCAAAGCACTGCTCAATGAACTCTTGTCTACAATTCAATTAGAGTGGCCTTCCCAGTAGCACAATTTTCCACATTACACAATGCTCTCTTCAGCCTCACTGCAGTGCAGGCAGAAACAAGATGACCAAAGAGCAGCAGTTGTAGCACCTGCATTAACACAAGGTCATAGTTTGTTTTCAGTTAAGGACCTCTACTTTAAATCTGTGGAATCGAGAAAAATACAAAAATAATATATTACCATAAACTGGCACTTAAATCATTCAGAAACATGTTTTAAATGTTTAGAGTGAATACAATAAGAGCTGTTTAGTGTAGAGCTGCAACTAACAATTATTTTTATCAACAAGTTGGACTGCTAATTTAACGCATCTGCTTAAATCTTTGGTAACAAACTGATTAGTGTGGTTAATGCGCAGAAACGCCACTGAACTAGCGTTAGCTAAGCAATAGGCTTGATCAGTAATACCGTATATGGCGGGGTCATAAAAATGGCAACAGTATCAGTTTCAATACCGTCATTAAAAAAAAAAAATGCAATACACTTCCCCGTGACTGTGCAGGGTTCGCCACACACGTGTCAGAGAGTGAGTGAGAACAGTTAACCAAGATAAGCTTATTCAAGTTGAATTATTTCTATAGTGATGGTCAGTTCAGAGCGGCAGTCAGCAGGGATCACAGCCCCCTCTGTGTGCTTATGGCGGAGAGGAGCTGACGGCAGCAGCAGCTGGGACAGTATAACTACAGTGATACGTACATTAATGTCAGAGTCTCTAAAACACCAGAAAAATTATTCCAATTACACAAGTTAAAGTTCATACATTTGTCACTACTATATTGAGAAAGTCACTAAGAGTGTTTAGAAATTATACCGGTAAGGGAGGATCGGTTTCAGTTTAGAAATGGAGCGGAGAGAGGATTCTACGAATTGCAGCTTTATCTTTTTAAATAAGTCTACATTCTGAGTGAACTCATTGTTTAGTAACTCCGTAAGTTGTACATTTAAACCGTATAAGTGGCGCTGTTAATGAGTGCCATGAACATACGGCCGGAGTGAGAAGGAAAATAAGTGAGCAGTCCTCTCCGCTGTCACTCAGCTTTGTAAACACACACACACATTTGCATTCGGTCTGAATGCACCCTGAGCCTTGCGTCATATTTTTTAATTAGTCACGGTAATACCGTATACCGCAGTAAAATAGGGAGTATAACGGTAAATTCTGTCATATTCCATTTTTACTTGCTTTATTTATTTTTTAAGCTTAATATTGCCATTTAAGGAAGTTAATTCCATCTTTTCAGTTCATTTTCCATGATCAAGGAAAATCTGGGCCCTACATCTGCTGCTGAACTCTTTGTAATAGATCTATATGTTGTGTAGCCCCTGTCAATTGATCAGGCGCCGTTGTAAAAGTGTATCACTGACATGTTTTCCAGGGCAGCTGTTGTCATACAACAGAGTACAGCAATGTCCTTCTTTTGATCGTCTAATCGCATAAATCCAATTTGCAAGGCACAGTTAAATCATGTGCTTGTTTTTGACTTTTTTATGACCAAAATAATCAACCCAGTATGTTTCCTTGAGGAGTCCTGGGCTTTACTTTGAAATCTGCCCTCTTGTAGTTGAATGTTTTGGCAGGAAAGAAGCTGTCCCCAATGATGCAGCTTTTAAAGCCAAAAATTTTTTTTTTTTATATACCTTTTTTTGTTCAAAAGTCTTTAGTTTATTAATGGGAGAAATGTATTTTATAGAAGAGGGTTTGGAACCTCGGCTTTTTTATTCATTTGTTGCTCCATCGGGCTTTGAAACTGTTCAAAGTGCTGTTTGGAAATGTGTTGTAATCCTGATTGTTTTAAAAACTAAATGAGATACTTGAATGCATAACACTTACTGTAGACCAGGGGTATTCAACTCCAGTCCTCCAGAGCTGTATTCCTGAGACTTTTAGATGTGTCCCTGCTCCAACACACCTGGTTGAAACCAATATGTTGTCATCAAGCTCTGCAGAAGCATGACAACGAGCATTCATTTGATTCAGGTGAGTATGAGCAGGGACACATCTAAAAGTTTCAGGAATCCGGCCCTCGAGGACTCAAGTTGAATACCCCTACTGTAGACTATTTGCAAAAAAAAATAATCTAAACTGCTATTGATTTGATGATTCAGTGATTTCATAGTAGAACTACACAACTACATCTCTTTTTACTGCTCTATATCTATTTCTGCTTGTAACGTCACTTGTATTTGGTTTGAGATAACTTAAGGTTAAAATTAAATTTGCAGACTGGCAACTAATGTCCTGATGTTGCTTGTCTGGAGGCTAATTTTTCTTTGGTGCAAAAGTAGATGAGTAATGAACACCTCCTCAAACCATGTAAAACTGTGATTCTCGACTCAGTAAAAAGAAAATAAATCTGCATTTGAATATAATTTAGATTTATGTCAGTGAGTTTTTATGAGCATAAGCTACATTTCAAATGAACGTTCTGTGTTCATGACCATGTTATGTTGAAGTATTGTGGTCCAGCTCTGCGTTGAGAGAGTATATCCTTTTTTTTTCATGCGTGAGTATATCCTAACAATCTTTGAAATTAGGAATATTGTCACTTGTTTTATAGTGTCTGATGTTAGGCTCTTACATTTGGGTTTATTTCACAGATTTTATACCTCCATGGAGTTTATTGCCTTTTTGTAATTTTTATTTCCTTATCACATTACTACTAATGACATTTTGAGCATGCTGAACATTGCTGCAGCTGTCAGGAAAATTTGGATACATTACAACCCAATGAACTAAGTTCAAATGCTGGGTGGATTATTAGATAAATGCATACCTTTCCTGTACTGTAATAATTCCAGTAAGTGTTTTGATTAAATTAAAGCTGTCATAACAAGTCCTCATTATTGTGCTCAAAGACATGATAATCCCACTTGTCTGATTCTGAACTCACTGAACTTTTGCTTTAAAAAAAAATGCACTAGGACTGAGTTCATTTTTGCTTTCTTTGTTTTAAAAGGTAAAGGGAGCTCTCAAAAACCTTGGTCCAACCTCTACTAACTGACACAGAAGTACAAAGCTGCTTTCTAGGACACAGGACCAGAGTGGAGGAAAGGATTTGAGGCTGAACTCTCTCCCCCCAGTTATTCTTCAGGAGGGGGGAGGTTAAAAGGAGAAAACGGGAGCTCTAAGAACCACCTGGAGTATGGGGCAGAAAGTCCCAGGTGGCATTAAAACCATTGATATGAGGGATCCAGCGTTCAGCCCCCTGAAGTTGGAGCTACAAGCCCTTAGTCACACCAAACCTTCTCGACTGGATCTGTTGCTGGACATGCCGCCTGCTAACCTGGACTCCCAAGTCCAGCATTCGTGGAACAGTGACGATCGCTCGCTAAACATATTTGTCAAGGATGACAACAAGCTGGTGTTTCATCGACACCCCGTGGCACAAAGCACCGATGCCATCCGTGGACGTGTCGGCTACACCAGGGGATTGCATGTGTGGGAGATCAATTGGGCCATGCGTCAGAGGGGCACGCACGCCGTGGTAGGAGTGGCCACTAGCGACGCCCCTCTGCACTCTGTGGGCTACACAGCTTTGGTAGGAAGCAATGCTGAATCCTGGGGCTGGGACCTGTGCAGGAGTAAGCTCTACCATGATGGCAAGAACCACCCTGGAAAAACCTACCCAAACTTCCTGGAACCAGATGACATCTTCATTATTCCAGACTCCCTCCTAGTAGTGTTGGACATGGACGAAGGGACGTTAGGTTACATTGTGGACGGACATTATTTAGGGGTGGCCTTCAGAGGGCTTAAGGGCAGGAAGCTCTACCCAGTAGTGAGTGCAGTGTGGGGACACTGTGAAATACGGATCCGGTACATAAATGGACTTGATCGTAAGTATAAACTTTAAAATGTCTTAACCTGCTATCATCAGCAGTACTGCAGTAAGTGCTGTTTCTTCTTTTTACTGCTGAAAATTATATCCACACTGTACCATCTGAGTTATAGCATCAAAAACAAGCAGCTTTGTAACCAACAGGGGTTTTCTTGTCACTTTGGAGCGATTTAAAAGTTGCGCTGTGATCACAAACCGATCCAAATCAAGGCCCCAGATTTGGACTACACCCAAAGATTCCAGTCTTTCTGCAATATATTCCATCAAGAACGATACGTGAACAAACGCCCTTTTGACCTTTTCAGAGTGAGCGATATGAACAGTAAACAGTCCATTTTTGAAAAATAGATAAGTGATATCATGTTGGTGTTTGAGGAGGACTCTGTATACCTATTTTAACGTACATCCTTACAAAACTTTAATAATCATAGCGCCCTATATCTCAATATTCCTTCACAAATTCCATTGCCATGTATAAAACAAAATCTTTCCCTTTTTCTTTTAAACCAATTAAAACAACTGTTTTTAGTATTTTTCAGAAATACTGTCTGTATGATCTTTTTTTCAGTATTCAATCCATATGTGGGAGACAGAGTTGGGGTCAATTACATTTTTCAGTTGCATTACTTTTTCAGTTACTCTCTTATGATAATGGGTCCTAAATCAGTTGTAAAATACACTAAAAACAAATATCTACCATAATTTCCGGACTATAAGCCGCTACTTTTTTCTCACACTTTGAACTCTGCGGCTTAAACAATGACGTGGCTAAATTGTGGATTTTTCCCAGTTTTATGTTAACATTAAATCATTCTTGCTCGCTCGGAATCATTCTGATCACTCATTTTGTCATGATACACACTGTCTTATCATAGCAACGACGATCTGTCTCTCTGTCAGAGAGACAGAGCGAGTGCCTGCTGCAAGGTTCAGGTTAAACAGCATAAAGTTGTTGAATCACCGCGTTAGGTTTGTTCAATGTTGATTGGTGCTCTGGACTCTGAGGCTGATGGAGACGCTTCCGTAAGAAGGGAGGACAGACGGAGTAGAGATCAGAACAGACTATATCAGGGCTGTTCTGATCTCTGTTCCGTCTACAGTAAAAGTCAGCCAGTTTGTAATAGTTGCAGAACAGCATGAAGTTACCAAATCACCACGTTGGATTTGTTCAGAAGCGATCGCGTCCGTATTCTGACTCAGAGTCCGACTCGCTGTGATCACTCTGCGGTAGTTCACGGTAAGAACAGCGTATGAAGCGGTGTATCAGTCTGGTTCCGGTAAAAAGTGACCATAAAGAGCTGTAAATGGACTGATATGTAGACGTGGGGCAGTGAGAAGGTGACTCCATGTAGTAAAGGAAACCTATCAGTTGAAACACAAACATTTCCCTGCAACCTAACATGAGTACAGCAGCCTGCCTAACTGCTTGTTCTGATTGGCCGAGTTGTCTGAAGCCAATAGGGTGCGGCCTAGGTTGGGCTGCGGCATTTGTGTGGATTTATTAGAAAATTGCTAAATTATTGTAATGTGGCTAATAAAACTGTGCGCTTTATAGCCCGGAAATTACGGTATCATCTAATTTCTTTCCTATCTATTGGTTTCCGGATTAGGCTTCCTAATCAATGAAAATATAGGTTTTAACATTTTTGGTGTGGGCGTCTGGGCCTTTTTTGTCTCAGTATACCCCTAGATTTCAATTTTTTTAATGGTAAAATGTGGGAAAGCTTAATATGAATCATATTTTAATTAACAACAAATGTGTAGAACTGTATATAAAACTGTAACATGGTTCCCAGTTTAGTGTTGAATTATAAATATACTAAAGCTGTAAGCAGCGATGAATGCTGCTAAGATCTGAATGCTTATTGACACACAACTGAAATTATATTTTATCATTGTAAGTTACTAACTTGTACCCCTCTTTTTTTCTTGCCCACTCGTCACACACAGCTGAGCCGCTCTCTCTGATGGAACTGTGTAGGCGTTCAGTGCGAGTGGCGTTAGGAAGAGATCGCCTGAGTGAGATTCATAGACTTCCTCTACCGGCTTCCCTCAAGAACTACCTGCTCTACCAATGATGCTGCTGGCACTCACCGCACACACGGCGCTCCCCAGTAATTTCTTTGTCTCACGTTTCCCTCTGGTATTAAGTCTTGGGTTGAAACCAGTTTGACAGCATTGCTCAAACCTCCAGGACCAACTCAGCCTAGTTGAGGATACATGTACGCTCTTGCGTCAGCGGATGAACTTCTGTGTTTCTTATCCACCTTTTTTTAGACTCTTTACAATTGTATTCTCTAACCTCTGGAAAAGAAAAAAAAAAATCAGGAATCAATGAGCACTATGCACTCCGATCGTTCCAGTGGGACTCCAAGCCGGTGCTCTAGCTTCAGTCAATAAGTCAGCACCTCTGCTTTGAATCCAGCTGAATTTGCACATCTGTCGGGTAACATTCATCATTTAAATGCTATCAAACTAAAAACAAACAAACCTATGTGATAAAATGTTTTTAAATGTTCACTGCCAGTATCTGGCCACTAGGTGGCAGCACACACAGGACAACCAGTAGGTCCAGCATTAAGCTTTATAACATAGTTTTTAATTTTCTCAGTTTTTAGACATGAAAAGATAAACATAAGAAGCTTTTTTCACACAGATGATCTGCTGACCATGCTAGAGAGGAGTCTAGTGCAGTGTGAAAGTGCTGTGATGCTCGCTGCACACTCAGGTACCCAAAACACAAGTAATGTCACATCTGACAGGAACACGATCAGCAGAATTAGCAATGGAAAGATGTCACTGTGATTAATTGTAGCATGCAACTGTGGGACGTCTTGCTCATTGTAAACTCTCGGTCACTCCCTTCACTTCTGCTTTTTGTTGTATAGTTTTCATTGTCCTTCCCCTAGTTTCTCCACCCACAGACGTCACTGGTAGGTACGTATTTCACCAGTGAGTAGCACACAGCTGGTGAAAGCTGAAAATCATTTATTCAACTTTTAATTGTGTAATTTCTATGAAGAATCGGTACAAACCTTCTCACTGGGGGGAAAATAGACAATCCACAATGTGCTGCACAAAAATAAACCACATATTAAAACCATGTCAGATCATAAAGAAGTTAATTTTAGTGTTTTTAAATGTCCACATGTTCAGCAGCAGCAGCTGAAGGTGAACACAATGTGCTGTCTTACCTTTCCCTGCTTGCCGCTTCCTGTTTTGTTTGTACTTGTTATAGAATTGTTTAAGTATTAATTAAAGATTGTTTCAAATTATGCCTTGTATCAAGACTGCTTTGTCAATGCTCTCAGAAGGTTATTGTGCAAAATACGTAGGTGAACGCTGTGTGTTTTGATCTCTCGCTTAGGTTGGAATTATACCTAATCTTATAAGCATGAGAAAAGAAACAAGTAACTAAAAAAATTAAAACAAAAAACCCTCTTAGATCATGGTTGTTCAACTCGAGGCCTGGGGGCCAAATTTGGCCCTTTGGTTATCCAATTCGGCCCACAGAAGAAAGCAAAGTGACTAGTGACTTAGTAATTATATAACTGAAACTTCAGCATATTTGCAGGGGCTTACAGTTTTCCAGGTGTTTATTTAGCATGATGGTAGTCATTTTTAATGTTAAACTGTTTTTCTTTTCTTGCTTTTTTCTCCAAATTATTACATAACATTTCCCTAAATTAAGTAGAAATTGGTCATAAAATCAAAAATATTTAAAGTGAAGATCCTGTTTGGAGTGATATGTTACTTAACGCTTGGATAATGTTGGTTTCTTAAATATTTTGTGTACATAAAAGTGCAAAGTAGGGCACAAATATGTTGAAATAACTTGTTTTCGTGCTTATCATTTGTGGCCCACTTCAGATAAAACCGCTCCTTTTTTGGCCCCTGAACTAAAGTGAGTTTGACACCCCTGCCCTAGATACTTGGGTAGTATTTTTTACAATACAAATATCTAATATTCATGTTGGTGGCTGGTTGGGCATATATTTTATTAATTTTAGATGTCTCCACTCACTTTCATCCATCAATCCCAGATCTCACCTTTTATTTCTTAATTTCAGCTTGCAGCATACTTAAGAAACATGCTATATTGCTTAACTTCAGTTTAAGAGACTTTTGCATTCTAGGGCAAAGTCACACTGCCGTGACTACAGGGACATGTTGCAATAACTAGACTTTGTTCACATTATGAGTCACATTTTTTCACAGGAAACATAACGTCACTAATCTGGATAAGATATTTTATCATGAGGGGCGAGAAACCATAACATCTGTGCAACTTTTCAAGAAAACACAAACATGTTTGCGTTGCACCCTGCAGCAACAAGGCAATTAAAGACCTTGCGTAAAGCAGGCTAGCATAGTGATGAGGCCTTTACCGAATGTCAGGAGGACAATAGCATAATACATGTTCAATAAACCGATTTTATGACATATTGATAAATTAACTGTACCTTAAAATTGAGGTCATGCTGTAGTTGTCTGTCTGTGTGGTTCCTGGATTTGAAGATGACCATTTGCAACAAAATTACAAGATTATAGTAATCTATAAACTAGTAGACAAACAGTAGGTGTAGATTACATGTTCTCTGCTTCAGCTTCTGAAATCATGGGGATTCAGACCAAAGCTGGAAACAAGTGATAAATCCTGTGATTTGGTCAACACATAAAACACATTCTTGTGAAATTATGGAGATAGTGTTCATGGCTGCTGGGAAAAGCCCATTCCAAAAGAGGAAGCAAACAAAAAATGTTCTTGGAATTATTTATTGGACACCACTAAATAAATAGAGTGCATTGCCTAATTCAAAGGTGTTAAACTAATTGTAGTTCTGGGGCCAAATACGGAGCAGTTTATCTGGGCTGCAGATTTTAGGAGGCAAAATAAGTAATTTAGGCATTATTTGTTATTATTTCTAACTTGCACTTCCACTTATGAATACATTGTAAAACATGTACAGCACTGATCATATCAAAGCAATAAGTGACAGATATCAGTTCCTGCAGTAACTTCACTTTCAATGTGTTTTTATTTTGTGGCCAATTTTAATGTAATTTCGTGGTATAATTTAAGGAAAATTGCAGAATTTTGGAAGAATTGAAACTGAAAAGTTTTTTTTTTTTTTTTAAATTTTTTTTTTTGAACAATTTCAGATTAAAAATGACTTCCATCCATCATGTGATATAAGCGTGGGGAAAATGTGAGCCCTGCTAATATTGTAGTGTCATTGAATTTGTGCATTAGTTGGTAAATTACACAATGATTCACAGTTTCTCTGACACGTGTAGCCTAATTTGTTTGAAACCTGGTGTTTTAAATAATAATTATACTAATTTCTGTTACTATTAGCTTATATCGATTTAAAAAAAAAAAAAGTGCTAAACAGATGCTGTAAAACAAGTAACAATATAATGTATTTCCCCTTTGATCTTTGTAGATATGTGGATGCACAAGGAGTCTCCGTTGACAATATTATACGTATCCTTATATATCGTTGAATAAACATGTGCATTGTTTTTGGAAATGTCAACCTTATGTAATGTTTAAGATATTCAAAGTTACTGATTAAATTCAGAGGAATGCAAAGTTCAATATTTACTGATAAATGTGGGTCCAGACAAATTGATGTCCGAGCAACCTGGCTTCAGGTCACTGTGGGATAACCTGGTTAAACAATAAGATTGTCAGTGCTCACTCTATCCTGATGGGAGTCATGGCAGAAGACTGGGCCAAACTGGGATTCTGTATCCTCTGAGTGCCTGCATAGAAAACACAATAAGTTATTGTGTGAGTGAGTTGGAAGAAACTGTGTGAGACCCTGGGTGATCTCTCCTGTGACTGTAAATGTGTAAATACGGGATGATAGGTGTCACATTGTTGTGACATTAAACTGCACTGGAGACTGCAGGTGCATCTGTTTTGTCCATACTGTGTTGACATGTACAATGACTCAAGTGTGTACTATGAAGTCCTGCAGACAAAGTGCTCTCAGGGTGATTGTGTAAGGACACAACACAACCACATTCATGATTTATCGTCTCTGCGTTGTTGTTCTAGAACCCTGATGGAAAAAACATGAAGGTGGATGTCATGTCAATAACCCCTCCTCCCACACCCATGTTATTTTGTTCCCTTGTCCCTTTATCAGCATTGCTCCTAACAGAGATAACCAGTTATCCATAGACTGGATTCCACAGGAGTTGTTGCCCTTGCAGGAAGTCATAAATGTTAAATGATTGGACATGGGGTTGACCAACATGTATCCTGCTGTATATGGGATTGTTATGTTCATGCATCGTAAGGGGCACACAACTTTATACTGTATGTGGGTACAAATTTGACTGATAACTGGATAAAAATGAATAAAGACACTAAAAAGACTGAAAGTAGGTAGATTTCATTTAAAGCCCAGGTGCTACGTTACGTTCAACATCTTTTTAAAAACAGTGCATTATTCAACATTGTTTATAGGTTCAGTGTGAACAATTTGAAGGTTAAGACAACTTTCAGTTTGCACAGAGGGACAATTTATTTACGGTACTTGGCAGAAAAACTTACAATAAAGCTCTTCCAGGCTACGATAGCCACAGGAATAAAAAGGTCATTTTTGTGATTTATTTCTTTAAATCTCACATTAAGACTGAGTGACTCTTCATCAAGATCAGACATTGGCAAAACGTGGCCCGTGGGGTGACATGGTGCCCTGGGTCTAATTTTGTGTTGGCCCCAAAGTACTGCATAAAATGACGCCAAAGCACAAAATGAGAAATCAATATATAAGAAAAAGGACAAAATAAATGTCTCTAAAAAACCTCATGAAAAACCTTATTAATGTCCTGAGGTAAGTTTAAAGTTTGACCTGAATTGTCAGAAATTGCCATTATAAAAGAATTTTCTTTGTTGTGTTTAAGCTGATTTGCTAAGTGTTTGCCTGATTTATTATTGTAGTCAAAGTCATTGTACCGTAATTGCTGCAAAATAAAGTCAGTTTTTTTTTTCGATAAAATTTTGTATTTTGAGTTTTTTCCATAAAAGTTCAGACGGGTTAGCTGCGTATTCTTCCGTAAGTTTCTTAATTTTTTCTTCAATCTGTTTTTTCTTGAAAGAAGAGTATGATGGCAGCCTTGCCGGTTTCCTAGAGTAAGGATGGTGACAAACAGTCATTTGTTAATAGAAAGTCCTCCAATTCTTTTCTTATAATTTTTCCAAATTCACTGTCATTAAGTAATGAAGAATTAAAGCGCCATAGAGAGGATAATTTCTGATTAGAGCCACAAACAGTATATATTCACTGTATATAACAGTATATATTCACTGTATATAACACAGTATATATTCACTGTATATAACACAGTATATATTCACTATATATAACACTGTATATAACACTGTATATTTTCACTGTATATAACACTGTATATTTTCACTGTATATAACACTGTATATTTTCACTGTATATAACAGTATATATTCACTGTATATAACACAGTATATATTCACTGTATATAACACAGTATATATTCACTGTATATAACACTGTATATTTTCACTGTATATAACACAGTATATATTCACTGTATATAACAGTATATTCACTGTATATAACACTGTATATTTTCACTGTATATAACAGTATATATTCACAGTATATAACACTGTATATTTTAACTGTATATAACAGTATATATTCACTGTATATAACACAGTATATATTCACTGTATATAACACTGTATATTTTAACTGTATATAACAGTATATATTCACTGTATATAACAAAGGCAGAGGAAGGAGGTTGTGAGTGAATACAATTGGTGTACATTAAATTTACTACCCATATTGCACACTTTTTAACTTGAACATATACAGTATATTGTGGAACAAATATATGATATAATATATCATATAAAACATAATGTAATTTTTTTTCGGGGGTAGCATCCCCCATCATGGATTTATACATACAGTTTATTTATTTGCAGGGCTGGACCAAACCCTTATGGGGCCCTTTCATTTTGGGCCCCCCTCACACTGAAGCACTACACTAAATCTCTATAATCTATTACAATTATAATTATATTCTTACATCTTTATGTGTTTGTTTAAGAAGTGGTCTTGTATTAATATGCACCTTAAGATTAAAAGTGGCAGTCATTGCAGTTTACCATCAAGTATCTAGTATTTGCTCTTGGTTTGCAAACTTGAAATTTCAAAAGTGCAGACAGTAAAATAATTATAATTAATTAACAGACTTTTTAAACATAAAAAACAGTAATATTTATTGAATTAAGTTGATCAAAGTGTAATAGATGCAGCTTTTTAAAAGAAAAAGAATAGACTATAATGTACATTATACTGTTGTCATGCTTGCACATCTTCACAAAATAAGATATTTAAAAAGTGGACATAGACTTCAGATAAACAAAATAGAAAAAAGACAATTCAATAATTAAATGTAACACTTAATGATGAATTATAAATAAACAGTTCTACAAAATACTAATTTGCTTGTGCAAACAGTGCAAAAATTCCCTGAAACTATTTACACATCTGTTAAATAGTTGTACAACTTCCTCTTACAGTTCATGTTTTCTTGCTTTTCTTGAAGGAAGTCATTTATAATGTGCTCAGAAACTATAGGCTTCCAACTAAAGTGATTATCTCTAAATCTCCTAAATCTCACTGTATATTTTAACCAGCAGATGGCTCTGATGTGAGTTTTTACTGTGCTACAGTTAAAGGTGCAGTTTATATTTAATGAACTGAAAGTAGTGTTTAACACGTAAAGCATCTTATTCCCCATTCTTGAAGCCATTAGTATGCATTGTAAATGTATGATATGTCTAATAATAATGTGCTACACATTTTGACATTGAAAGCAGATTTTTAGAACACTCTATGTTGACAGGTCGTCATGGTAACTTATAATCTAAGATGAAAGGAGTGACTGCAAGATTTAGAATCAGAACAAAGTTGTTTTTAAAACGCCAAGATGTTGGGGCAGATGATGACCAAAATGAGGTTTGTGTAAAATTGTAAACTTTAAAGGGCCCATAGGCGGGTCGTCGTCTGGCCCTATGTCACCGTGGGGGGAGGAGGAAGTAGTGACCCGTCTATAGACACGCCCACTCATGAATATGCATAAGTAGGCCGTAAATCAACCTGTTTGTGTAGAGTTGCTCAGAAAGTGACTTTCCAGAGGCTAAAACTCTGGAAAACAGGCGACTTTGGGAAAATAAACCTCAAATACTATGTTTGTGGGGTTCTTAGAACAAATAGAGATGGGTGAAAAATAGCACGATATTGGACCTTTAAGGACTAATTCAGCTAAATTCCTGAATCACGTCACGCGGCTCGAATCAAACAAAGCATCAAAGAAGGCACACGAGAGACACGTAGAGCGCATGGCATTGTGGGTGGGCAGGAGAACCAGCTACAGTCCAAACAAAACATCAAAACCACCAAAAGCAAGGCAATTTGTTCCACACAATAATTCCAGCAAGATCATTTTGTTTTAATAATAATTATAATAATAATAATAATAATAAATTTGTTTTATACAGTGCATTTTTGGAATTCAAAGCCGCTTTACAGAAAACAGAAAAATAAAGAAATTACAACAAAAGTAAAATAAAGGTCTTATTTTGAATAACGGTTTTATTTAATCAGACAACTTTTTTTTATCATGAAATTTACCTTCTCCTGACATCATGTTTTGACTGTCAACTGTCAGTCTTCTTCAGAGGCTACTGCTGATCACTTTGATGCCTCAACATCAAAAACTGGCAGTTGACAGTCGAAACAAGTGTGAAATTGTCAAATCTATATGGAAATCTCTATATAATTAGCTGTTTTCTAATCATATTAACATTGATTTCTGGTCATTTCAAAATATTCTATTTGGCATCTTCCTTAAGAATAAAAAAGATAAATATTTGATAAATCATTTTATTATAATTACAAATTGTATTGACACAAATGCAGATTTTCTAGATAAAATTTACTTTTATGTGCTTTTTCACATGTCGTTTTGGTTGCTGAACTGTATTTGGTGGTGTATTTAGTTCATGTTTGTAAATGCTGTGCATTGATATATTACTGAGGCAGTTGTTGCATATTATCTTGTTTGTTAATAATAAAAAAAAAATTAAATAAAAAAAAATTACAAAAAGGAGATCAAAGTAAATTTCCTGAAAAAAGTTGTCTGAATAAATAAAACCTTAACATATTACTACAATTTGCTGATGCTCCATTGTTGAATGTTGTAAGATCAGGCGGAAAAGGTAGAAATGTTGTACGCACTCACTTTAACCAATAATTGCAAAAAAAAATTTTTTAGCAATTCTGGGGGGAAATATTGATTTTCAACATGTCACAAAACATTGTGATGTATCTTAAATCGATATTTTCCCCACCTCTATTTACTATACATTATTAATTTTCAGTCTGAATGTCAAGTTTCCTGATTAAGGTCAATATTCTTTGACCTCAATTCATTCGGGGCCCTCTTTGTTAGATTTGTGTCTTTATTGTTCAATCAAAAAAAAAAAAAACTTTTTCAATCAAAAGAAAAATCACTTCAATTAAAAAAAGTTTAGTGAATTTAAAAAAAAACATTTTCAATCAAAGAAATAAAGTGTTCAAATGCAATTTTTGCATTTGAACACTTTATCTTTGGTTTGTTTTATTTTATGATTTATTTTATGTTTTATTTTGTAATTTAATTGAAGTGATTTTTTTTTTTTTTTTTGATTGATTTATTATTATTTTATTTATTTATTTTTAATATTAAAGACCCAAATCTACCTCCATAGTACTCGTGTCTGCGCATGTCTGGTAATCTAATATTTTGCGAAGCTGTTGAATGTGCAGAATGCAGAAGGTTTGAAGTGAACATTTGAAGATCAAAGTTGTTTTCCAAAGTGTATTGTGCAAGCAGGGGGCAGCAGCACATGTGACGGACGTCACAGGCAACACCCCCGTCCTTCCCTCTGACGTAATATATAGGCTGCTCCTCCGGTTACCGTCAGACGTCATCAGTGCCGGGAACTCGTAGACTGACAACGTAGCACCGGCATTCTTGATTCATTTGGACCCTAGCTTGATTTTGATTTATTTATCCTGTATATATATCTTTTTTTTTTTTTTAGAACATGGTTGGAGTCTAAACGAGAGAAGATGGCACAGAAAGACACGCTCCTGTATCTCTTCGCTGGGGGGTAAGTCACAAAGTCACAGGGCACAACCCGGCACAGCTAACACTGCTTTCCCAAGGACACCCTGTTACTTATGGGTGACATTTTTTCATCCTGACTGTGTTGTTGTTATTATTAACACGACAAGTGGCGCGTTTGGACTAAATGTACAGCGCATCAGATGTGCTGACATGCTAACATCCGGGACTGGCTCGTGTTAACGCATTTCACTCGGTCGTCACATTACAGACGTAATTTTTGTATTTCCACAAATTAATCTTAACGATACTCTTCCATACACATTTTAGGTATTGGTATAATAAAAACAGAGCATGTATAAAGGAACTTTAGTTCACCCGGCATCACGTTCCATTGATTTGAGCGACAGCGGAAGTCTGTTTAGCAAGGAGAGCTAACCTGAGCCAACAGTGAAGTTGGCCTATGGATGGTTTAGAGGAACTTCAAGGACAATGCTAAAATAAATAATTTAATTTAAATAAAAAATGACAATAAATAAAGCCAACCCAAGTAATGTGTACATGTGGATATCACATAATTTCTATTGCTATGAAATTGTTATGATACACTGTTGTTGATGGTTAAAATGTACGTTTTTTTTTTTTTTTTAAATTCGTATTTTTTTGTCCAAATTTTATTGGTACATCCATTACCAGTTTTCCAATATCTGGAAGTAGTTGCTATCCAACGTTAATAGCCACACAAGCTTTTTCACAATTTATTATTTTTTGATTATTACAATTAACTGTCATACTAAAGTGTGTGTGTTTATGTTTTTTTTTTTTTTTTTTGGAGATTGTGGTTATATATTTTATGTGATTGATTAACCTTGGGAATATTTGGATCTTTTCTGTCTGCCAGAACAATAGGATTGCTTTTTTCTACTGAGGTACATGTGGAGTACATGTACCTCAGTAGAACAAAGCGGTCCTATCGTTCTGGCACAGTCATTACTGTTTACCCTGAGCAGACTGAGTTATGTAACACAGTCTGAGCCCAGAAAGCACTGCTTCTGCATCTCCTTAACATATGCATCACCAGTGTAGTGGTTACATAAATGTATCTACGCTGACACGTGTCCTGGCATTCAGTTATTGGAGACCTCAAAGGAATACTTGTCACCCTTGAATATTTGCAGTGTCTTGATATTATGTAATCAAGTCAGTTCTGCACCGGATTATACAATCCCACAAGAGGAATGACCAGATCATATATTTAAACACAAACATTAACTGATTTTTCAGGATTTAACAGTGAAGAATAAAGCCACAGCTGACGCTGTCAGTTTACTCAGTCTGTGTTGGACCAGTCATGTGGTTTCTCAAGCCCCCAAAATAACTTGACAGGCAAAAAACAGTTATCCTTAAGAGACGGGGAGAAAAACAAATTGGTAAACATAATTAAAGAAGAATTAATGGGTTTTCATGACAGTTTTGGCAAAAAAAATGGGACTTTGCTATCTTTTGTAATGCATCCCTAGTTGTTAGCTTACATAACCATCCCTAAAGGGAAACAGAGATCCAGGAGGGTTTTTCTTTTTCTTTTAAGATGTGAGAGCTGTGCATGCTCAGCACATGCAAATGGTGTTAAATCAGCCTGTCATGCCTGCATTTAAGTAGTTTGCACTGAGTCATAAAAACAAATAAAATTTCTGAGCTTGTGTGGCAGCATCTAGTTAATTTTGTCACTTTTCCCCCCCTTTTTTTTGGCAAGTCTCCTTTTCTTCTGTACATCTAGCCCAATGAACTTGTATCTTTCATGTCCAAATGACATGTTTACAGCCTCAGCCACTCTAAAACCCCACAGAATTTCAACACGGTAATGATGACATGCATTTTGTTTGCCCGATCGATAATGTGACGTGTCTAATTTAATCAAGAGGGCACCCTGCACCAGGTCGCTGATCTTTGGAGTGGTCAGAATTTCCAAATTGGGTCTAGTGTTGCTCCTGGTGTGATATTTGACATGACGCAGTACAGTTGGCTTAGTTTAATCTGTTCTGCCCTTTAAGTCTATGACGGGATGTACTAGTGAGGGATGAGAGGCTGGTAAATGAAGTACAGTCTGGAAAACTACCTTTTTTTGTTTAAAAAAATAAAAAAGAATACGTTTGATCAGTTGATGTTCACAATTGTAAATATACCGTAATTTCCGGACTATAAGCTGCTATTTTTTTCCCACGCTCTGAACCCTGTGGCTTAAACAATGACACGGCTAATTTGTGGATTTTTTTTCCCCCCTGTTTTTACAAGCTTCATGCCGTTAAAAAAATTGAGAATTTTTCTTGGAAATTTGCTAAATTATTGGAATGCAGCCAATATAGCGGTGCGCTTTATAGTCCTGAAATTACAGTGTTATTTTGTCGTTATGATAAAAACACAGCCAGCTTCTCCTAACTCAACATCTAATCTGTATTATAATCCTTTCACAGGTGTAGTGGTACAATAGGGGCCATCCTAACATGTCCCCTGGAAGTGGCGAAGACACGTCTGCAGTCGTCCAACATCATGCTCCGACCCGTCTTCCAGGTCCAGATGGGTGCACTGAATGCTGCTGGTGTGATCCGACCCGGGACCATGGCCCCTGGGTTGTTTCAGGTTTTACGGTAAGAAAGGATGTGTGCGTTTGTGTGGGTGGCAGGGTTGGGATCAACTACATTTTTCAGTTACAATTACTTCAATTATCCAACTCAAATGTGATTACAATACATTTCCCCCTGAAAGTCAATTACTTTCTCAATTGCTAAAGTTCACTTCCAATTAATCACAATTACTGAGACATTAATAAATAACCCCATAATATTTAACCTTCCTCTTGTGTTAGCGTTTTATTAGCATCTTTTATGATTACGGCTGGGTTTTGACCCATGTCTTAAATTCGCTCTAAAATACACTAAAAATATTCTCTATCATCTAATTTGTTTTTCATCTCTTGGTTACCTTGTTAGGCTTCCTAATAAAAAAAAAAAAAAATATTGGTATTAATGTTTTTGTTGTGAGCGTCTGAGCCTTTTTTTTGTTAGTATACTTCTCGAATTAAATGTAAAAAAAAATACAAATGGTAAAATGATCCTGAAGAGAACTGACCGGTAGTGGGAAAACTTATATACTTATAAGGAAAAACATTTGATTAATTGTTAACTATGTATGTGAAAGCCATAACATGGTTCCCCAGGTTTGCCTTTAATTAAATTATAATTTACAGTTTTTATAGAATTTTCATGCCAATTACAGTCAATTATCTGAATTCATTTAAAAGAGAAACTGATTTTTAAAAGTATGATTAAGTCATAATTATAATGATCTATCAATTACTGTACAAGATGGCACTGCAGCAGGGTGCGTGCGTGCATGCGTGCGTGTCACCTGATAAGACTAACCCAAACATGGTAATAAGTGGTTATGTGCTCAACTGTTGGTGCAGTTGAACAAGAATGATAGGTGTCTCAAATTCAAACAACATTGATTGTGCTGCGTTGAAGCATGCACATGTTGAGTCAGGTCCCAGTTTGTTCGAATAACACCTTTTAGTTTTGATTTACTTTCCATCTCTTTGCGTTCCATTTGCATTCTGCTTTCCCAGTCTCACACGGAAGGCTTCTAATCCTGCGCCACGTAAAGGCAGGATCAACGACACGGTGTTCTGCTGTTGTTTAGTGTCCGGACCCAGATGTTCCACGCAATACAACTTTTGTTTTGTCTCCCAGACCGGAGGTTGCAGAACACAATCATAGATTGTGTTCTGCAACCTGCGGTCTGAAAGACAAAACAAGGCTGCTTAGACCAGTGGGAAATGTGGAAGCCATCCCAGGGGGGAGGTTTTGAACTGGTCACAGCATCAGGGATTGTATTACAACTCCGTTATCTAGGGTCACGCACTGAACCAGTCTGGACTGGTGTCAGCTGCAGCTGTAGGCCGTATACGCTAAAAATGTGTTCCTTTTTTTTTTCTTTCTTTTTTTTCTATGTAAAGAGCAACCACTTTATCATGTTTCCTGTTATGTAAACATATTTCACAGATGGTTAAAAGCTGGTGTTATGTAAAAAATACATGAAACACTCTTCTGTAGGTCGTTGACCCTGAGAGTTTAATCTGGAACGGTTCATTCATCTTCTGACCACAGGACATTCCCGCCTAGGGTCAGGCCCGTCTCCAGTGTCAGTCCGTCATGGGACAGACACACATGGACAACCGCTTACTCCTATTGGAGGAGGCTGGAGTACTAGCTTAACACTACACCATACGTGATATGGACCAAAATTCATATCTCGATATTTTTTTTCAAAATGGCAATACACAATTTAAATCTTGGTAGTTTTAATTTATATAAAGTCTTACCAGAAAGACAATTCAGGTTTAAATTTGCTGATGCAAAATGGCACACAGGCTAAAAAGAAATTCACTGTACTTTAAGATTGGTAATAAAAATTAATATATTAACTTGTGCATGTATCACAAACATGGACAACTAATGGGCCCCAAAAGTAAATGTAGAAAATGACAGCAAAAAATACACGAAATGGCAGCAAAAACACAATACGCAAAATAACACAATAGGACAACAAAATGAGCAACAAAAAAAAAATGCACGATGGGACAACAAAAATACAAGCATGAAAATGACTCAAATACATCCAAAATTACAGAAGAAAACACATAAGAACAACAAAAATACACAACAGGAGTACAAAAATTCATGAAAGTGTCTGGCGCGTTAAACGTAGCCGTAGTGCCTGGGACAATAGATACATTTCGGGAGCTTTTCTGCATGAGCGCAATGTGCCTGTGTCACTAACGTGCGGGGGTAGTGAAGTGGTCTAAGGGGCCGCACTCACCGCCAAGCCACAATTTTTTTTTCTTTTCATTTTAACATATTTAACAAGGCAAATTCCACCTTTAAAAATGCATTTTTAACAAAAATAGAAATTTTAAGGATAGAGTTACACATAGGGTTTGGGCTAAAATAAGGGTTAGCGGGGTAGCTAAAAATAAATATGATCTAAAATACAAATGATGGAACTTTAAGTTACGTGGTGGACCTATCATGTGACCTAAACTGGCCAATGAGGGACGCTGCATATCCGTAGAGTGGCAGTCTACAAATACATTTAACGTACCTGTAGCCACGGCCAATATTTATTAACAAACCGCTTCACATTATGTGCCACTTTTGACTTTTTCTCCTATAAGGGACAGCACTTGTGAGTGAGTTCTGTGGTGTGGCTTGTGTAGGGGAAGGTCTGGGTTAGGACGCACTCAGAAATCCATCTATCTATAATTTTCATGGTGTTCTGAGATGTAGCAAAAGCAGCGACTCCTATAATAAGTATGTTGTTACAAAATATGCTATTAAATAAAAATATATATCAATATAGATGATACCTTAATTTTCTATATCAACAAAACAGAAAACTCAACATATCTTGAACCTCAATATATTGCTGACCCTTGTTTGGGTCTAGGAGGGTAAACATTTGAGCTGTCCATGAGTGTAGGTGTCAATTAACAACCTGTCCCTCACACACACACACCCTTCTATCTGCAGTCTTGGACAGAGCAGACTGTCCTAAAGAGTCAATGCCACTGCTAACAAAGGGGGAAACATAGTTGGCTGATTGAAAAATGATAAAATCATTGAGTGCTGGAATAAAATATAAGGCTTATGTCAATCTGTTCTCACTGCAGTGTTGTTTTTGAAGTGATTATATTTAAAGTCAACCCTAACTCTTTTTTTTTTTTTCAGATCGATACTTGAAAAAGAGGGACCAAGATCTCTTTTCCGTGGACTGGGCCCAAACCTTGTTGGTGTTGCTCCTTCGAGGTATCAGAAAGTTTCAGTTTTTATTTGTTCCTATACAACTGTCGATCTCCTGACTGTTCGTACATATCCATTCTCAACCTTCTTGTTACAGGATATATAAATAACTACATGTTAATTAGGAGTAACTCGAATATTATAAAGTTCTAAAAATATGGATGGATTTGCTGACTGATCACTCTTAGGCAGGGGTATCAAATTAGTTTTAGATCAGGGGCCAAATATACGGACCAGTTTGATCTTAAGTGGGCCACAGATTTTAGGTGGGAAAATGAGTAATTTCAACATTATTGTGCCCTAGTTTTCACTTCTATGTATACTTAAAATACAAAATATGTATGAAACCAAGCAATACTCATGCAATAAGTGATGGAAATCAGTCCCAACAGGATCTACACTTTAAATTTCCTGGATTTTGTGATCAAGTTCTATTTAATTAAGGGAAATATTATGTAATAATATGAGCCATGAGCTTGACACGTGCTCTAAGGGCAGAGCTGCTGTCATGAGGCCAAACTACCTCATAAAGCTGCTTTATATTTCCCCTTTAATAAGCATTATTTTTATAGCACTAATGTATAGATTATGAGTAAGAAATGTAACGTCAAACTATTATATTTGTTACAAAGGGTCCTCAAGGGTCGAGTTTTGTTGGTCTACAGTGATCGATCGGTCTGCAACTGAAGGCCACTTCTGTGTGCTCACCTTTTTTTATATGTATTTAAAACAGGCAGCTGATAATTCACCCTATCGCCTCATACCTTGGACATTAATCCAGTAGTATAAAAGTCTGATAAAAATTTCCAGACATAAAATGATCTTTACATATTGAAATGCTGTTATAAATGACTTTAACACAGATGTTCACCCTAGTTATTTGTGGTTGGTGGTGTTAGTCCATTAGCTCGCTCATTCAGAGCAGCCCTGATGCTTATTCAGCCCGTTCTGTTGCTGAGACCGTCTGTTCCAGAAACCCAGCAGAGACAGTCAGCACTGTGGGACACATTGCTTTGAATATACAGTCAGGAAATCACAACCGCCCCA
Source organism: Gouania willdenowi (assembly GCF_900634775.1). Taxonomy (NCBI): domain Eukaryota; kingdom Metazoa; phylum Chordata; class Actinopteri; order Blenniiformes; family Gobiesocidae; genus Gouania; species Gouania willdenowi. The sequence continues at coordinate 31,896,228 of NC_041050.1, read as the reverse complement.
AACCAGTCGGTTTCATAGTGATTATGCAGACAAAGTCCAGAGTAGCAAAATGAATCACCCCAGTCTGTTAATATTTACTGCATCAGTATGTTTAACTTTTGTTGTTTTTCCTATTAATTTCAGAGCCATTTACTTTGCTACTTACTCGAAATCCAAAGAGCTGTTTAATGGGCTGCTGGTTCCCAACAGTGGACTGGTGCACATGTTTTCTGCTGGTACTGCAGGTGAGCTGTCCTGTTATTGGCTACTTTCTATTTATTTTTTTCTTTGTTTTTTCATCTTACTAACGTTAGAATGGGTTGTAAAATATTACAAACTTATATATACAGTATCATAACATGGTAACCTGTTCATGAAGTACTTAATTGTGTTCTCTAAACACAGAAGGCGTTTAATGGCTTTGTTTTGTTGCACAGCTTTTTTTACCAACTCGCTGATGAACCCTGTCTGGATGGTGAAGACCAGAATGCAGTTGGAGAAAAAGTAAGCACACACTCCTTCAGCCATTTTCTTGTTTTGGTTTGGGTCCCTTTGCTCTGCGACCAACCAGCTGACCTATTTTAGGGGCTTTGTGGGTGAGAAATGACCTCGCGTTACATTATGTGACCTCGTAACCAAAGCCACCTTGACCTCTTCTGCAGTGGGTGGGACTGAGCGCGTGATGGTGGTCCGTATATACACAGTGACAGTGACGTCCTATCATGGGGTCTATATGGACACAAACAGGCACAGGGCAGTCGTGTCATGTGATGTCAGCAGCTCCTGGACTTGAGATTGTTTCATTAATAACTGAGAGCGATAGAATATCTTTCAGTCTTACATTTAGAGTTATACTGGTTACTCATTCATCACCATTACGAAGCACTGGTCTCCCAGTGAAGTTGACATTTAACAGTCTTATGGACAAAAACAAAATGCCTTTCTGTAAATGTATAACTTTTCCTTTTTGACTTGTGCTGTATTACCATATACATAGAATAGAGGTCTCAAACACAGGTTGTCTAGGGGTCACTGGTAGCACTGGTCCTTTACATGTAGAAGTGTATGGGTGGAGCAAATTAATAAACAACAAAATAGGGTTTAGAAACATTTATTACTTCCTGTTAAATTAAGGTAAGTTTAAATGCATTTTACCAACTAAGAATATTCTTATCCAAAATTAGGCAAATTTATTTATTTTTTTAAATGATTTTTAAATGGGATTAAATAAAATCTTAAATTATTTTAACTAATTTCATGTGAACAGGGACTTAATTTCATAATCACCTGTCAGCTTTGACTTGAATTGCCTTATTTCCTTTAAGGGTGAACTAAAGAGTAGGGCTGCCAACTTTGGTTGTGTAGTCGACTAATTACAAGATTATTATGCCCTAACCCAGCAACAGCTGTGTAAGTGCGTGCTGTGCTGCAAAAAAAAAAAGTGTCAGTGTGCTGTCCTCAGATCAGAGCAGAGAGGGAATGAATTAAGACAGGCTTGAAGCACAAGCATTCACTATTGAATCAAACGTTTTTCTGCACAAGAACATTGATTATTTTTATATTTGATACATGGATTATGTACATAGATCCTCTGCTGTCTCAGGCACTGCGGGGTGCACGGCGCACCTGTGTTTGATGTGCATTTGTTTCCCCATGCACAGATCTGATGTTGACATTAACAGTGTATTAATAAAAGCAGGCTTACCACTAAAACAAATGTAAATATGTCATTTGTATGAGGGAAAAATAGGTTTTAATTGTCGGTTTCAGGTCGGGCTCTGATATAAATACCTAAAGTCTGTCGGACCTCATTCATTCGCCGTTTAATTTTTTTTGTTTTTTTTTTTTAGTCGACTAATCGCTACGTGTGCCATAGTCTCCTGGTTGACTAGAGCCCTACTAAATAGTTTGATAAAAGAATTACATTTAATTAATTAATTTAAATATAAGTTTAGTAAAAGCTGTGTTGAACTGGGAGCTGAGCCAAAGGTGGGCCACAGACCAGAAGTTTGTTACCTCTGATTCTCGCCTTTACCTCAAAGGATTGTCATTAAGACTGAATTGTTTGACTTCTCAGAGCCCGAGGGGAGAAGAAGATGAACGCGCTGCAGTGCGCTCGCTACGTTTACAGATCGGAGGGAATCCGAGGGTTTTACCGCGGCCTGACGGCCTCCTATGCCGGCATCTCTGAAACCATGATCTGTTTCCTCATCTACGAGACGCTGAAGAAAAAAATCCTCGCCAAAAACGAGTTCGACTCTGGGAAGAGCGACAACAAAGCACCTTCAGACTTTCTGAGTCTGATGCTCGCAGCGGCTGTTTCAAAGGGATGTGCATCCTGCATAGCCTACCCACACGGTAAGTAGCCACAGCAAATGTCTTTATACACTGTATTTTAGGGTTGGGGTCAAATTAATTACAATCATGGCATAATTATAATTGTAATTTTAAAAATATGATGCTGTCGTAATCCTAATTAAATTTTAACTCAGTTTAGATAATTTACTTTTTAATTGTAATTGCCATGAAATTCTATAAATATTGATTATTTTACGCACAACTGTGGAACCATGTTACAGTTCTACAATTATTGTCAAGCTTTCCCATATAATACCATTTTTTATTTTTAAATCTTGTGGTATATTCATTGATTAGGAAGCCTAACAAGATAACCAATAGTAAGAAAGATATTAGATATATTTGTTCTTAGTGTATTTTACAGTTGATTTAGGACCCATTATCATAAGAGATGCTAACACAAGAAGGTTAACTTTGATTAAGTTATTTATTTCAGGCTCAGTAATTGTGATTAATTGTAATTGACTTTCTAAGGGTAAAAATTAATTTTAATAGGAAAAAATGCTGGTAATTGAAAATGTAATAGTAACTGGAAAATATAATTGACCCCAACCTGTATTTTTCAAAGACTGGTACTGAACTCTGAATTCTCTGTCTCTTCACAGAGGTCATTCGAACGCGTCTTCGTGAGGAGGGCAGCAAGTACAAATACTTCTTCCAGACGGGGAGGTTAATAGCAATAGAGGAAGGTTACACAGCTTTCTACAGAGGTCTCGTTCCACAGCTAATCAGACAAATCCCCAATACAGCCATCGTCCTGGCCTCGTATGAACTGATCATCTATCTGCTCGCAGACTCAAAGTGAACGTCAAAAGATTGCAGAGATTTCTCTGCCAATAAACACCACACTGAACTCAGCCCACGCACTGGGAACTTGTAGCATATATTTTATTTTGATGGACATGATGCTACAGTGACTGTGGCATCTGAAGAAGGTTGAACAATAAACCCACTATTTTCACGGCTTGTGAAGAGTTTTTTGCTGGATAACGCAAGACGGTTTGGTGCTTGTTGGAACTTTGAACCAGTGAAAGAGGTCACCCTGCACAAGAGGACTTGTTTTAAGTTAACTAAATTATTTTTGTTGTTTGAAAATATGTGTTTTCTTATATCAGCAGCCCCAGCCTGCACAACTTGGCACATTGTTTCAGTTAATGAAGGGATAGTGCTGCTCTTTGAAGGGTATGTTGACACTATTTTTTTTTTTTTTTTTTTTTAAGTTTCTGCTGTAATTGAGGGTAGTTACAGAGAAGTATCAGATTTTCAATAATATATGTTGATGCAGACTTATCAGTGTATTTTGTGGAAAAGAAGTCACTTTTTAAATATTATAACTTGGCTGCTTTGTTGACCAGTGGTTCAATAAAATGCATTGAAAACCTCAGTGAGGAAAAATGGAACTTCCAACAATTTTCTGGATATTGTATAAATACACACTCCAAGTTTAGACCATTTCTTTTCATTTAAGAAGTAACACTAAGAATTTGATCTGCTGTGTGGAGTTTGCATGTTCTCCCCTTGCTGCGTGGGTTTCCTCCAAAAACAGGACTGGAATCTCTAAATTGCCCATAGGAGTGAGTGTGAGTGGTTGTCTGTATGTGTTGCCCTGCAATGGACTGGCACCCTGTCCAGGGTGTACCCCTGCCTAACGCCCATTGAAAGTTGAAGATAGGCACTGGCAGACCCCTGTGACCCTGAAATGGGACAAAGCAGGTCTGAAAATGGATGAATTCAATTCAACTTTATTTGTATAGCGCTATTTCCAACAGTCATCTCAATGCGCTTAAAATTCATAATAACCAAACAAGATCCACATGAACAAGCATTTAGTACAGTGGGAAGAAGCAACTCCTTTTTAACAGGAAGAAATCTCCAGCAGAACCAGGTTCAGAGGTAGCAGCCATCTGCTTCGACTGGTTGGGGTTAATGGACAGAAGGACCAACAGAACAGGATAGAGAGATAGAACATCAGACTAGTTGAGTCGTGAACCACAGATCAGGAACTGCCATCATCAGCTTCACGACACCTGAAACAGAAAAGAGAGAAGGCACTGACTGCAGAAAAACATACATTATTATCAATTCAGCCTGCCTTGGCCTTGGGCTTCATTCCCAGTGGCCTAGTCAGCACTTATGATAAAGGCGACCAATCTCTTCCTTTTTATTGGTAAGCTAACAGTGACTCAAAGGTCTGTAAATGCGACTGTTCATAGACAAGCCCATGTCCGCTCTAACGGTTAGGTTATGTTAGGATTCAGTCCTGTTTATGCAGACTGTAAATCATAACCAGCAACATCAGAATTTGAATCTCTTCCTGTTTATTGAACCAGTAAATGCTACCGTTTACAGACGAGTCCATGTCCGCTCTAGCGGTTAGGTTATGATTCAAAATGGATGGATGAATGAGGAGCTGTTTACAAACACATCAACATAAAACAAACTTCATTGAGAAAATCTACAGGGTTACAGTTAAACAGAACAATATAAATATTTGAACAAAGTGAAGTCAGGAAAAGCATCACTTAAACAGTAAGTTAGGATTACACAGGTACCGTATACACTATACAGGTATCACATTACATTAAGTGGGAGGTAAATAAGTTCTACTTTCTTTTCCTCACTTTTTAGTTTTTGTTTCATATTTTGCAGTAACTCTATATATTTATATATATATTAAATCAGGGAACAAAGGCGCAATATGGCACTTGCTGGAGAAGTAAACAATGAATAAAAAAATCAAGAAAAAAAAAGAAAATGTAAACGCTAAAGTTCTACTTGTTTTGAATGTACAGTAAGTGACTGTTTCTTGGCTAGCCTACGCCCCTGTCGGATGCTAATGCTAATGCTAGTGAAGGGAGAAGGTGTCAGTGCCAGTGGGCATGCACTTAGCTGTTCCCTTGAAGTCAAAATATGGCGCTATGGGGCACTTCCATCTTATCTTGCAAATTTGACATCATTAGGAGCTAGAGTCTGCACAGTAGACACCTACCGCCTCTACTTCTTGGCTAAATTCAAGGATACATTGAAAAATTTTTTCACCAGCCACCGTCGCTTATTTTGACTTTTTTTAATGGCTCAGCGCATTGAAAAATTGCTTGCGTGGGCGTGGTTTGTAGGGGGCTGGTTTGTTGGCTTGGTCTGTACTCGCGGCTGCAGTTGGATATACTTAGACTTTTCGCGGGCCTGATAGTTTCAGATCCTTTCAACGCATGCGCGAAACGCATCTACACCCGGGCCTGATCATTTCGGATATATTTATGCCTATGGGTTCAGATCATTAACAACAGATGGGTCTGTCTGCAGGAGTTTTCACGTAACCCCCCACTAATACGTCATTGTCATGTAACGCCCACACTTTCACGATACGCCCAGACAGCGCTACGGTGGCCTTAAAGGCCAGTCTTTATTTATGGCGGAGGCCATACCGATAAGCCTTTTCACACTATGGAACTGCGCATTCGCGACCTGGGAGGGGGCGACGGGGGTCATAGGTCGAGAGGGATATATACGTCAAAAAGCTTGGTCAATCTGTTGATATTTCCAACCTAACAGCATTTGTAATTTTATTCCAGAGATCTTTAGTGGTTTAATAGTGTTTATATTATTAATATTAGATATACTCAGGCTCGAGGAGAGGACCAGGGCTTTCCACTGATGTCACTTTCGCTCGATCCGAGTACTTTTAAAAATTGATGGGAGCAGCAGGTTGGAAGCAAGGGCAGTCCCCTTGCTTCCGCACAGGTGACCCCTGGTTGAAAACACCTACTACCTGGGTATCAAGTCGGCGGAATTCGGACTCTACCCGGGAATGATGCACACATCCAAGCACTTTTGTAAAAAGACGTGTACAAGATGGACAGGCCGATGAGTGAAACAGTTTGAAAAGTCAGGAAAACCTGAATGTTTTAGCTCGTGTGCAGCATTAGCTTTAGCTAGAGAACGATACTACTCTTAAGCAAAAAATCTTTCAAGGAAACAACGCTCCAACGGGAAAAATAATCTAAATCCCAGTCAGACTTGCTGCCTGCCAAGGCGAATATATTGCTCTTGACCTTTGACCTCATGTGTGAGAACTGATTGACAGCAAGATTTCCGAGTGTGAAAAGGCTTATTAGGATAGGCTACAAGTATCTTAATTGTTATGCTTCGGAACAATAAATATGGCATGTTTTACGTCACGTAATTGAATTATTTTTCTTATTTTGCACAAGTAATGATTACTGATTTCACATCATTTTCAGCTTCATCTTATGTCTGCGCTTTTCACTTTTCCAAAGATCAAAGACAAGCTGTGCAATAATAACAATACACAGTAAAACATGTATTGGCTCTGGGATCATGTTTTGTATGGAGGTAGATTTGTGTCTTTATTATTCAATTAAAAACAACAACAACTTATATATACAACTTATAATAAAAAAAGTGTTCTATTGTACAGAAGCGTAGAGCTGCCACAAGGGAAAGTATATTTTGGATCACTATATCATTTGTACAATATAAGTCTTTTGTTTGTACAATATAATATATCATTTGTACAATATAAGTATGTAGGTCATACAATATAATATATTTTTTGTACAATATACCATCATGTTTGTACAATACAATTATATTGTTGATGCAATGCAGTGATCCAAAATATATTTTCAGCTGTGGCAGTTCTACGCTTCCGTACAATTGCAATTATTTTGGGTCTAAAATTATTTTTTTTAGTATTTGAACATTGATTTATGAAAGCATGGCCCTTTAGGGCACTCACACTTTTTTTTTTCGTTGATTGAAAATATTCATTTTTGATTGAAGTATACTTTTTTTTTTTTTTTTTTAAGTATTTATTGAATTTTTAATTTTTTTTTTCTTTATTAAAAATGAAAGACACAAATCTACCTTCATAGTTTTGATGGGACGTGTTAGATTAAAACAGCCTGTTTTTCAGTAGCTAGCCAGTTTTTGATCCCAGGACAAGGACTGTACTATTATGTTTTTTATTATTATGGTTCCATGGAATTCGCACGGGAACGAGCCTCGTGACCGCTTTGGGAGGCGCGTCAACGCGCCCCGTATTCTCGTGAACGCGCAGGAACAACAATGGCCGGTGTGTGTCGGCGAAATCCTAATCTGGACGATTTCGTCGGATTAAATTGGAGGTGCTGGGTGGACAGAGTGAATGTTCTGTCATCTGACGGTGAGTCGCACCTCTCGGCTTCTCACCGCACACACACACACACACACCAGGACAAACTGTCCCTTGTCCTGTGCTTTATTTAGTCCTAAAGACGCGGAGAGAGCGGCTCAAACAATAGACCACTGGGTCCTAGTGCTCACAGTTTATCAACAAGGAGAAGAGACAGAAGATAAACACACTCCTGAATCCTTGTCACCGTTACTTAACAAAGTGTGGCGGTAGAATCACCTGAACACGCTGAAAGCACCTCAGTTACATCTGTTAGCTTTAGCATGTTAGCATTGTTTAAACAACACTTGCTCTCAAGGGATTTGTCCAGATTGTTTACCGACCAGAAAGCAAGGAAGCAGACGGTGGGTTTCTGTGAAACACAAAAACAATAAGACATAGACTTACACACCAGAGGTCTGTGAAACACTAAAGTGATAAAGTGTAATAGCAAACTGTCTTAATAGCTCGTCTTTGATACACAACATAGCTCTGTAAACAACAATAACAAAAAAAAGACCTGCAACCCAACAAAGAACTGCAGTAAGGCTGCACTGTTTTAGCTCAAAACAAAATCACGATTTTTTTTTTCTTTCTTTGAAAACTCGATTTTCGATTTCGATTTATTTTTTTCCCCTTTAAAAAAGACACTGGATTTGATTATTACAAGTATTTTCTTGGCCGTGGCTATTCGTACGTAAACGTATCAATTGACTCCCCCTCTATTCGTACGGAGCGCCCCCTCATTGGCCATTTTAGTGATAGGTGCACCACGTGACTTAAAGTGCCGTCAGTTTTATTTTAGCTTATATTTATTTTTAGCTACCCAGCTAACCCTTTATTTTAGCCCTAATCCTAATCCTAAACCAGGAAATAATCTAAAATGTTTATTTTCGTATATGTATTTTTAACCCTAACCCTAACCCTAAATATATATATATATATAAAGATATATATATAGATTTCTTGAGTCAGGCGCTTAGACCACTCAGGCACATTACGCTTATGTAGAAAAGGTCCCGGGGTCTATTAATACGTTTCCGTAAAACGTACGTTTCCGTATCAATAGTCCAGTCGTCTATTAATATGTTTCCGTGTCAATAATCCCGTGATCTATTAATACGTTTCCGTGTCAATAGTCCTGTGGTCTATTAATTTGTTTCTGTGTCAATAATCCCGTGGTCTATTAATACGTTTACGTAAAACGTACATTTACGTGTCAATAATCCCGCGGTCTATTAATAAACAGAATCCCTAGTCGTTGCTCCGGACAGTATTCATTAAGCAGCACCTTGGCGCCCTGAGTAGCTCTGTAAAAGGTAGTCTGAGGAACCTTGGAGTAACTTTTGATGAAGGGATGTCCCTAGAACGGCATTCTAAGCAGCTTATTAGGAACTGTTTTTTCCATCTGAGAAACATCTCTAAGCTGAGACACATGGTCTCTCGTCATGATCTTGAGATGATTGTGCATGCGTTTGTTTCCTCACGATTGTAACAGCCTGTTTACATGCCTTAGTAACAAGGACTTGGCTCGCCTCCAAGTAGTCCAAAACTCTGCTGCACGGCTCTTGACCCGCACCCACAAGACAGCCCATATTACTCCTATTTTAAAATCTCTACATTGGCCCCCTGTCATATATAGGATTAATTTTAAAATCCTGGTACTGACGTTCAGGGATCTCCATGGTCAGACGCCTGGGTACATTAAAGGCCTGATCCAGCCCTATGTCGCCAATAGGAGCTTGAGGTCCTCGTCTCAGAACCTGCTGATGGTCCCCTGCACTCGCTTTAAAACGCAAGGAGATCTTTCGTTTAAAACGCATGCTGGACTCTGGATGTTTTTAAAAATCAACTAAAGACATACTTTTTTAGGGAGGCTTTCTAGCCACACTTTTGTATCTGCCCAATGTAGGCTTTGCATGTACCCTTTTATTTCTTGCATTCTACCGACACTGCACTGTACTGGCATATGTACTCTGTTATTGTTATTGTTTTAAACTGTAAAATGTGAAGCACTTTGTGACCCTGGTCTGTGAAAAACGCTATATAAATAAATTTTACTTACTTAATACGTTTCCGTATCAATAATCCCAGGGTCTATTTATACCTTTCTATATGAATAGACACTTTGTATTTATTTTTTTTTATTGAAAAAGTGAAAACAAATTTCCATATTGGGAATAAAGTGCGACTGCAAAGCTTTAACAAAGAATGTTAATTTCCCTGTGGGTTTGATAAAATTACTGCCAGCCCAACCAAAAATGAATCCCTCAGCATTTTAAAAAAAAGAGAACCTTTCATTAGAAAAAACCTCACACGAAATTCACATTTAAAAAAGAATTTTGACTTTTAAAAAATTTCCTTCAATAAATAATCTAAATTTGATTTTATATCGATTAATCGGGTAGCTTTAAACTGCAGCACAACACACTAGAGATGCTCTATGTCACATGTGTCATACTAGAGGCCCGGGGGCCAAATCCGGCCCTTTAGAGCAGTGTTTCCCAACCTTTTTTGTCCAATGTACCCCTTAACTTTTCTGTCTTAAGGCGAGTACCCCTTCATTTTGTTAATTTGTGTCAGAAGGCTCATCTGAAAGCTTCACTCATATTTTGCTGACAATTTGACCATTTTAGGTGTTGATCTTCACCTTTTTTTTAATGTATTTTAAATAGTTGTGCCACAATGTATTATAGATAGATAAGGAAAATGTCTGTAAGCAAGTGGAAATTTGTCTAAAAATTTTAGAAAAATTAATTGACAATTGTTTCTGTGTACCCCTGAGGTATGTTGAAGTAGCCCTAAGGGTACACATACCCCTGGTTGGGTACCACTGCTTTAGAGCATGTAATTTGGCCCACAGGAGAAAGTAGAAATGACAGGAAAAAATATGTATCATTGTGTAAATTACAAAATAATTCAGTCTTAGATATCTCAGCCTCAGTCACATGGATACAGATTGTCAAATTGATGAAAAAAAAACTTCCACAAATTATTCTACTAAATTAAATAACATCAAGGAAATGTAAGTGAATTTTAGATTAAGGTCAATTAATGCTTGGACATTGTCAGTCTCATATGTTATATGTAATTTATACCTGAAACTGCAAATTAGGGCACATTAATGTTGAAATTTTAGTGTTTCCTGCTAAAATCTGTGGCCCACTTGGGATCATACTGGTCTGTATGTGGTCCCTGAACGAAGATATTTTATTCCCATTAATAACAATAGAGTAAGTGTATAATTGAGGAACCGACCTGACATAACTAAGTCAAATTTTAAAAAGATCTGTTCATTATGAATTGAGATACACATTTTTTAAATTTCACCAATGATAACAGTTGATTTTTTACATTTTTAATCAGTATATTGATCCAGATCCCCTCCAAAATGTATTGGACTCTTCAATGGCATAAAGGTTTATCTTTGGTTAAAATTTGGTGAAAATCTGTTAAGTACCTTTGACGTAATCATGCTAACAGACAAATGAACTCTGGCAAAAATATTACCTCCTTTGCAGAGGTGATACGTTTCTAATTCTGTACAAGTATTATGACTTGTTTCTGCTCAATGTGATAATGTGATGCAGGGTACTTCCTACAAAGCTCATTAATCATGGTTGCTTTCTCCTTGCCAGCAGGTGGACCTAACCCTGAAGACAGCAAACATGGGGTTAACCACCCACAAACCATGACCCTCAGGAAAGAAGGTAAAATCTGTGGCTTTGTAAATCTCCATATAACCTTTTTCATCAATTTATTGTCTCTATTGTCCTTCCTCTCCATAGATATGCATATATATGGCCACTGTCCTGCCAATGATGATTTTTATCTAGTGGTGTGCAGCCACTGCGACCAAGTTGTAAAACCTCAAGCATTTGAGACGCACTGTGAAAAGTGGCACCGTCCTGTCATGAAGGGTGGCCAAACATCTGCTGTGGCTCCGCAGCAGCAGCAGCAGCAGCAGCAGCAGCAGCAGCAGCCCAGTCCTGTGCGACTTTTGTCACGTGCTTCATTATGTAAAGCCAGGCAGAAGGACAACAAATGTCGAAAGAATGGCGGACAGTTGACTGCAGAAAAAGTACTCCATCCTAACAAGTCTCCTAAAACTAACAAGGAGGCAGTCAGGTATTGGTTACCAATTGTTTATTTGTTTGTAAAATAGGAAAATGATTGTTTACAAAGTTGGTTCTCAAACGTTTTTGGCTCTTGTACCGTCTTTCTCTTATTTCTGAATCCAAGAACCCCCCTTTGTTCGACTACTAAATTTTGCTCTGAATTCTGTGAAAAAACAACTAATATAGAGCATAATGATGGAATGACATTTTAAATCATTTCATTTTGTAAATGAGTGAATGAAACGTATTTAGTGTCTCGTGAATAGAATTATTTCTATAGTTTTTGTCATTTACGGTCATCTCCCTCCTCATGTGGGATCATCACTGACTCTTGTATTTTCTATTCTTCTTCTAAGCACAGAGATGTCCAGAATAAAAAGCAGTAGGCTCAAAAAAAAAAAAAAAAAAGTACAAGGCTAAAACACCTAGGGTGGTCGGGGGGCATGCCCCCCTTGGAAAATTTTGCAAAAATTATGCTATATAGTGGCTTTTGGTGCATTATGTTAGTGTAATTGTGGCTTTACTTCTGTCTAATTTGTAGCACTTTTCTTAGCATGATGTATTTTTTCACCTAGTTTTTGTTTCCATGATGCATTTACTAGTTGAAATCTGTTATCCATGATAATGATGACAAAGAATTCAGCTAATAGAAAAACCTGACTTTTACAGATATTCATGTAATATTACAGATATTCTTTCGGTGCTGAAGGAATCATTTATGAACACGTTTAAAGCTTTAAGTCTTTGAGCATATTGTAATCAAAGTGTTCTGAGTGGACAGTGAGACTATTCTCCTTCTCCTGTTTCTGTAAAATGACATTTATAAATCCAGGAGCGTGACGCTGGACTTCAGCCAATCAGAGATCTTTCTACAAACACGTGTGCTCCCTGAGCTGGTTTTGGCATTACTATTGGCTGCTCGACTGAAGTAGTGGGGCGTTCAGGTACCCTTGGTAGTAAAAGTGTAATGACGGACATCAAAGTCTCCATAACAGCGTTAGACACAACAGTTACACAGCAAATCAAGAGGAAAAAGGTAGGCCGAGGTGAAGAAGCAACAGTTTAAAGCCACAAACATACCGAGGAGGAACGGATCACTTTGTGTCCTCATGGATCCCTGTGCAGAGAGAGAGTGATAACAGATGTGTGTAAACCAAGATAAGCTTATTCAAGGTGAATTCATTCTATAGTCTGGAAGCAGAGTGATGGTTGTCAGTCCGCTCAGAGCGGCAGTCAGCAGGGTGCACAGCCGCCTCTGTGAGCTCTCTGACTGGGACGAGCTGACGGCAGCAGCCGCGTTGCTCCGGACAGTAACTAGAGCGATACGTGCGTTAATGATAGTCTTTAAGAAAACACTAGAAAAATATCCATTAACACAAAATAAAGTCCATACATTTATCACTAATCTATATTCAGAAAAAAGTTGCTAAGAGCGGTCAGAAATTATATCGGTAAGGGAGGTTCAGTTTCGGTTTCAAAACGGGAGTGGAGAGAGGATTCTACGAACTGCAGCTTTAAGAGTAGAAGGCCGCCAGAAAGAGAGAAGTAGGCGATTTCGCCCACCGCCTACGCTTCTGGACATCCCTGTTTAAGCAAGATCATTGTGTATTTTGTTGTTGTTTGTTCTTTTTATTATTCAGTATATTTTTCTCTTATTTTGTGTGTTTTTGTAGTCGTTTTTGTGTGTTGTTGGTATTATTTCAATTATTCTCTCTTAGTGTGTGTGTTTTTGGTGTCATTTGGTTGTTTCTTATGTCGTTTTTTATGTTTCTCTGTTATTTCTCTGTGTTTTTCTCTCATTTAGCGCGTCGTTGTCGTTTTGTGAGTTGCTGGTAATATTTAGTATGATAATAACTTTTAACTAAAAAAAAAAACAGTGTAATACCCCATATTTTTAATGCTTTCATCTGTTAATTTTCCACCCTCTCTTTCCTAAGTGCCCCCGTAGTGCTATCGCGTACCCCATTTGAGAAATACTAGTTTAGAAGGTACTCAAACTCACTGTTGGTCTATAAGTAGTGTCTCAATCTTATTTATGTACGTGATCATCTTTTATGTCTAGTTATGAGCTGTTGTAATAGACAATCAAATAAGTTTTTGCACTGATGCAAATAGATAAGAATAAAACTGCCAAATTATATAATTATATAATGACGAATAAATGTGAAATATTCTATTTGCAGAATTTACCAGTGGTGTCTTTAAATTTGCTCATAAAACAAGTTTTAAATATTTTAGTTGCTCTGGGATTACATGTGATCAGGTTTTACAATTCTGGTCTACAGCACTGTTCACACTGGAGACTGTTGTTTAAGTTTGAAGCTTGTTGGTTGTCAATTATATCATATACATTATGTCATATATTTTTTTTAACTAGAACTGTCAATATACCAACATTTCAACCCCAATTCAGTTCAACACTTTATTTACCTTTTTCATGGGGCTGATACGACTTGATTTCTGTCTACACAGAAAGGTCCTCGGCTCTGAAAACGACTAAATGATTTTAGAAATAACTAGTGATTGTGGATTATCCACTCTTTAACCACATCTATCACACAAAAACTCAAGAAGTTATTCCCATAAAGCTTTGAAGTACATGTATACACAGAAACATAAAGGACTATTTCATAATCATTATTGTTGTTTTTATGATGTTTTTTGGTATTCTATGGTACATACAATGTCGTTTGGTCTAATTGCCTTCAGTGTGACCTTGATGATGCCTGATAAATGATGCCTGAATGGGAAGGTTTTTAAACTTCTGTCTCTACAGTGTTTCATCAGGAAAGGCTCTGGAGGAAAAGCCTCCCCTTCCTCCCCCGTCCTCCTCCTCCTCCACGCCTCACCCCTGGGCGCCACCATGGCACTCAGCACCGCAGCCTCCAGGCGATCGTCCCCCCTCTGCTCCTCTATCAGAAAAGCCCTCTGTTCAGAAGTCGACATCTGGGCATCCCGCTGAGCCTCCCTGTCCTCAGCGAGGAGCCAGAACTTCCACTCGGATGCACAGAAGCATCCACAGTAAGTCTTCTGCTCATCCAGCAGCTGTTTATGCTGCAGCTATAACATGGGTCTTATTCACAGCCAGTGTTTGTTGTGTGTGCTTTTGTTTTGTACAGAAAATGAGTGTGAGCTGAACAAACACAAAGTCTTAGATCCAGAGAAGAAGAAGGTGTGCAGTCAGGAGGTTATTATTAACGTAAGTTCATAATTAGGAATATCTGATGTCAGCTAAGGAGCTGATCGTAGGCGGAGTTGGGGGGGGGATTTGTGTTAACCACAATGTGTGTAACATATTCCGTATTTTTTGGAATATAAGGCGCACCGGATTATAAGGCGCACTATCGATGAATGGGTCTGACTGGGTTTATTTTCATACATAAGGTGCACTGGACTATAAGGCGCACCGGTTTGTTGTTGTTATTATTAATATTATTATTATTATTATTAAGACGCATTAAGCGAAATAAAATAGTCAGATAAATCAAACTTTATTCAACTCATTAACAATAACTCTCAACATTGTTCAGGTTTAACACATAAAATACAGAACAATACACTCACTTCTTCGGGTTCAGTATGTTGAAGCACAGTACAGGTACATATCTCTCCACGAGGCGCCTGACTACGGTAGCCCTAAAGTGCCAAAAATCCATCAAGCAGTGCAGCTTCATAGTTTACCATAGTTGTACTAAAACATTTTGACATATTAATTTCATACATAAGGCGCACCTGATTATAAGGCGCACTGTCAATTTTTGAGAAAATTAAAGGATTTTAAGTGTGCCTTATAGTCCGAAAAATACGGTACAATAATGCAAAAATGATTTGTAACATAATTGATTATATTGACGACAAAAATTTGTGTCAACGCGTCCATATAATGTCCACCGTCCCGAATACAGTTCAAAATGCATGTTCTCATTCATTCACGCTATTAAAGGGATTAAGGGTGTTCAAAGAAATTGATTCGGTGACATATCGCAATATTACGTTGCGCGATTCTCGGATCAATTCTCAATGCATCCATATCGATTATTATTTTTTTTTTACCTTTATTTAACCAGGAAAGTCTTCCACAGCAGGAGACATTGTAACTGCACAAAGAAGTGCATTGAAACCTGGGCATGTTGACCAGCTTGTGTTTTCTCTAAAAAATCTATAAAGAAAGTACTAACTTTCTGCATTTATTTGTTGTTTTAGGCATATACTGTACCTCAGTTAAGTTGCACTAAAGTCAAGGTTGGTTAAAAGGCCACTGGTAGATTGTTATTTTTTTTTTTTTAAGTTGTTGGCACATGGCATGTTAAAGCCAGTGTTTTGAGTGTAAAATATGCAAATAAAATGTATTTCATACATAATGTTCTCATGAAGGTGTACACATTTACAGATTAGTTGTTTCTTAAGTCATATATTAAAAACAAAATCGCAATAATCGCCTTATACTTTAATATCGGGAGATATTGTACCGTATCGTATCGTGATCTATGTATCAGGATACGAATCGTATCGCCAGATGCCAGGCATTACACACCCTTAAAAGGGGTCTTCCACTGTTTTTACAAATGTGGCCTAAAACCTTTGAAATGTCCTTATTAGAAGATCTATGCCTCAGAACAGCAGTATAAGTGATGGTGTCATGCTAGGAGCTCTGAGCAGCAGTCTGATCCTGGTTGCCTGTATTTACATGCAACCGGAGTTCTTCTTCTCTTCTTCATGCCGTCTACGAAACAGCAGAGTTGGAACTGTCGCCCCTGTGGTCACAGATTTTTTTGGCTCACAGATTTTGTTTATCAGAGGTTTACATCGAATTTTTTAACTTTTACTGATTTTTAGAGCAACCCAAAGCAGCACAAGTGGTCATTTTGAATGAAAAAGCTGCTGAATGATCCTGAATGCTTCACTTCTATAGAACTCAATGAACTGAAGGGGCGATTCGCGTCATCAATAACGTAATTTCAACATGGCGGTGCACAGACTCGAAAACGGTAAAGTAGTCCCATTTTAAAAAGTTAATAAAAAGAATATGGTGCAAAATAATGCATTTTGTTAAGCGTAGATCTTCTAACAAGGACATTTCAAAGATTATAGGCCACATTTGTAAAAACAGTGGAGGATCCCTTTAAGGGATTAAATGCTTCTTAAACTTAAATACAGCAGCATATTATATACAGCAGTATCATATACTGTTTGAAAGCTTGGAATCTTCCGTTTTTAACCATATAAACCATTCTAAGACACAACCATCACAGCAAACACAGTCAGTTATTTTGTCAAACTTGGGGAAAAAAATGGCGTCATAAACAAGGCAGCAATCCTCACCTTTAAAGCAATGCCATGTCTTACTGAATCTATGTATTTCATCAAATGTGATCTTAAAATCTTCTTAAGACATTACAAATCCAATTAATTCCAGCATTTAGTCCAAAACACAGTAAAACTACTGTAAAAAAAATAAAATGTTACGTCCTATTTACAAGAAGAAAGCAGGTCCGCCTTGTTTCTTCTTACTGGTTTTAGCCCTGTGATGCTGACCGTGTCATTAAAAATCCTCATTTTTAGAATAATGTTGTAAATTCATGATAGCTTTTTGTTTTATTTTTGCTGCAGTACCATAAATGAACTGCTGGGTGTAGTGTTGCTTTAGCCAAGTCACATGACTCGAGCGCCAAAAAAGTATTTTTAAAAGAACAACAAATTAATTAATATATATTTTGTACAGTCACTGTTTTATGGCACTTAAAATATGTGTATATTATGTACATTATTTTAAGAATTGTATATTTTCAAATGAATTTGGGAAAACTAATGAAAACTTTTGACCACTTGGGAGGAGCGGCAATGTCCCCACTGCCCCCCTCAAACTCTAAGGTCGAACATGTGCTTCATCATACTAAAGAACAGCTATTTGGTCATTTGTTTTGTGTAAAAACGGCCTCCTCATTGAGCTGTTCCTTCTCCACAGATGGATTCTTACGTTCAGCCTCAGAAACCGCCAGGAACGAGCGCTGACCAGCAACTTGTTGAACAAACAACCGAAGCAGGTCGAGATCTGAAGCAACTGCCTCTCAAATCTAAGCCCAATGAAAAACAGGTCGATGCTGTCGAGGAGAAAAAAGCAACTCAGGTTAATAATTATAGTTTCAACAGCAACTGCCACATCCTCAGGTATGAAACGCTTTATTTAAAGTCAGTTTACTAAGCCGTGAGTCGTGCAAACTACTGTAAAGAATATAATCCTGCAAACGTTTACTGTTATAACTATTTCTAAAGATGCATTTAGTGTTTTCACATTTGAGTGTGAAAGGTTTTATACTATACTGCAGCAAAAACAGTGCATGATGCAGTTTTATAATGAAATCACAACTATTGTTTTAATATTTGCCGTAAAATGTAATATTGGTTGACGTCAATATCAGTTTTTCAGCTGATATTTTTTTCATTTTTATTTTTTCCCCTTTCTTTTCCCTATGTCTGCATTTATTGTTTTAGGTTGACACTCTGTCTTGACAAATATGGACGTCTTTTTTTCTTGCAAAAAACATTAAACCACCACCAGTCGTCTTTAAGGAAGGGTATATGAAAAGCTTTATTAAGGGAAAATACTTACAGTTCACCACAAAAGTATGTGTAACATGGTACTTCCAAGGAGATATATATATATATATATATATATACTGTATATATAGAACCTAAAGTTAGATTGGGGGTTTGTGTTTGTCTATATTGGTTAATAGCGGAAATTAAGTGTTAAGTGTGCAAAAAGCCAATATCTTTATTTGCAAGTATTTCTTACAGAAAATAATGTGAAGTAATAAAAAGTAACAAATTGAATATTAAGCTGTCAGAATGACCTTTAATGACGTGGTTTTTATTCAGGTCTAAGAACCCATCGGAGAATGTACCACCTGACAAAGGGAACAGCTCAGTGGAGGTGGGCGTCCAGCCTCCGTACCCTTTTAATCACAACCTGCTGTCCGGTGACAACAGTGAAGAAGAGGAGCTGGAGGAAGATGCAGAGCTACCTGCTACGCCGTGGCATCCCAAACCACTCGGAGTGAGTAAAAACACATCCTCAGTTTTTCTATAACAGATTTGTATTAAGTTTAGAACCTTTGTGACTATCCCGGACAAGCCCCCATGTTTGTTACGGCTGGTTCACGCTGTGACACAAAGGTGGGAGACAACACTGTCTTAAAGGTGTGGAAAGAAAGATTTCATTTCAACAAACCCAGAGGTGTATATAAGGAGCCAAGATGAAGGATGACAAAGGAGCAAATGTACTTAAAGGTGCATATTTGATTGCCTTTGGATAAAGAATATATTTCTGTTTTGTAGCTGTGCACTTTTGGATGCCGCACGTTGGGTTGCAGCATTTTCACATTTGATCGACGTTTGCATCACCTGCGGTTTGCCCTCACTGCCATGTTGGAGCATCACGCCAATGCACACCTTTGGAAGTGAGTACCACTGCACCACACCTACCAGAATTGCAGAGGTGGAAAAGGTATTAGTCTTCAGTATTCAAGTAAAAGTATACATATTATATTAAATAATGACTTTGGTAAAAAGTAAAAGTATTGAAGTTGCTCCCTTACGTGAGTAAAAACAAGTACATGCTACTAAATGTACTTAAGTAAAAAAGTAAAACAAATGTCCCTTCAATAATAAGACAGGGTTTTTAAACCAGCAAATTCCTTTTATTTTATTTTTTAAAGAACTTGTAGAATACTGGTACACGGAAACAAATGAAATTGGTTACCTTTAAACACCTGGAGAATTTAGCACTTGTTATTGATAACATTTGTAGATAAAATGTGTCAAGAAATAAAATGCAAATGGTCAATTAAACCCAGAGCAGCTTTGAGTTAAACATTTAAAAAAAAACTTGAAAATGTTAACCATGAAACAGAAACAAGCTCAATCTACCAAAATATTTCATTTAGCCTCAAGAGAATCATGTTCTCCAGGTTTACAGAAGGGAAACGTGCCCTTTTTGGTCTGAGAATGAGTTCTGCTGTGAAGTGGGTAGTGGTGTGTTTAGTTTGAGTGACAAGGCTCATTTTTCAAAATGTAAGTAGTAGAAAGTGCAGATATTTGTTTTAAAAAGTAAACAGTAAAAGTAAAAAGTCGCCAAAAATAATAAATACTCAAGTAAAGTACAGATGCCAGAAAAAACTACTTAAATACAGTAACGAAATATTAGTAAATCGTTACTTGTCACCTCTGCAGAAATGTGACATATTTAAACAGAAAACATCACGTGCTCACTGAGCTGGAGGAATAATGGCCATTGGAGCAAAGAAACTACAACAAAAAAAAAGCCCAAAGCTCATATACAGTATATACTGTATGACTGATGTATATTTTAAAATGAATGTGAAAACTGCAGCTCATAATGTAATGTGTAAAAAAGACAAAAGATCTCCGAAATAAAGTTTTCTTTTGTAGTTTTTGTGCAAATATCTAGGGCTGTAGTCAACCAAGGAAATGGTTGGTCGACCAAGACTATGGCACGCGTAGCGATTAGTCGAGCAAAAAAAAAACGGAGAATGAATGAGCAGAGGAGGACGAGGAGAAAGAAAAAGAGAGACTTTGGCTTTTTGTGGTGCCGATTTGTTTTTAAACACAGACCATTTATGATATGAACCTTAATCAAGCTTTGACCAGAATCCGACAAAGCAAAAGTGAAACCTACAGGTCCGACAGACATTAGGTATTTATATCAGAGCCCGACCTGAAACCGACAATTAAAACCTATTTTTTCCTCTCGCAAATTACATTTTTACGTTTGTTTTCATGGTAAGCCTGCTTTTATTAATAAACATCTGTTGATGTCAACATCAGATCAGCGTACGGGGAAACAAACGCACGTCAAACACAGGTGTGTGGTGTGCCTGTGGCGCCAGAGAGAGCAGTGGATCTATTTACATAATCCACATATCAAATATAAGGATAATCCATGTTCTTGTGCAGAAAAAAGGATTGATTTAATAGTGGATGCTTGTGTTTCAAGCCTGTCTTAATTTGTTCCCTCTCTGCTCTGGTGACAGCACACTACGCTAACAGCTGAACACTTTTTCTTGTTTTTTTCACAGCCAGCACGCACTCACACAGCTGTTGCTGGTCATAGAATCATGTTTAGGCATTAAATAAATTATATTTGATATTTAATCCTTATCACCTATATAAGTGCATTGCATTTTTTTTAAAAAAACGGTATTGAAACTGATACCATTGCTGGTCGACCATTGAAAATCTTGGTCGACCACGACGGCATCGACCAATTAGTTGACTAATCAACCAAAGTTAGCAGCCTTACAATTACAGTAAAATGTTCCATTCGTCCAGAAATACTGTGCAGCAAAGTTAGGATAGATGTTTGCCAAACAGTTATACTAATTGGACCTAACCTCGCGTTTATTTTTTAGGAAAATGCCTAAAGTCTCATCAAGTCTCAGGTCACAACGCGTCCCACCTCCAGTCAGGACAGGTAATAGATCTTCTAATGCCACTGGCTCACTCTGCCTTCAATCTACCTCATTGGAACATCTGGAAACCAAAAGCAGTCAGCATGACTCTGAATGTACCCAGTCACCTTATTCCACCATTTCTGCAAGCGTCTGCACTTTTAAACAACGCCATGTGATTGGGCGACCTGGAAAAGCTGAGCTGACTGAGATGAAGGTTGTCAAAGATGCAGCGCAGAAACATCCAGAGCTGCTACTCATCACTTCAGCCGATGAAGATGACAGCAACACAAAGAAGTTGTCTAATATTCATCCTCCACAAGCCAAAGAGAGAGCGCAGTCAGGTTTTCCCCTGGCATCGCTGTGCTCTCCTCTCAGAACAGAGGGACTTCCTGGTGCTGTGCACGAACAAGTGCTCAACATCAACAGAGGTTTAGGAAAGAAGCGCAAACGCAACATTGAGTCGTTACACCTCAGCTCCTCGCTCTCCAGGAGCTCCAAGTTAAAACGTTTGTCTTTACCGTCACGCAGCAGCCTCATGTCCTGGAAAGGAGAGGTGGTCCAGGATGTGCTCACATGGGGCTTAGAAAAAAGGTCAGATCATTGAAGATGGCAATAGTGTCTGGTGATTGGTGATGAAGGTTTAGCATGTCATCACCTATTTCATTAAAGCTGCTGAAGATGATGTTTTCATAGTGTGGGCCTCATAGATAATAAATCAAAAACAATTTGCTCAAAAAAAAATATAAGGTTGAAATTGCCGCTCAAAAGTTTGTTTTTATCTTCACCTTAAACCAGTGTTTTTCAACCTTGGGGTAGGGACCCCATGTGGGGTAGCCTGGAATTAAAATGGGGTCACCTGAAATGTCCAGTACCAGTAATTGGTTAAAAAAAAAAGTTTGAATTATTATTCTTTTTCACACACACTGAATATCAAATAACTGTATCCTATACTTAAAGGTAGAGTAGGTGATTTTTGAAAGCTAGCATGATTTTGAAGGGAGACGGAGATGTGATTGGTCGAAGTTTTTACAGGTTTACAGCTGCTACAGATGACAGATTTTTTTTTGTTCCTTCTTCAGAGCACATAACATCTTAATTTCTGTCAGGACAACAAGAAAATTTCAACCAAAAACTTAAAAAGTGTATTTGGAAATAAATCGCCTACCCTAGCTTTAAACATTCTAGTTCAAATAAAATGCAGTTTAAAAAAATCTGAGGTGGCGCACTGAACACTTTGTGCACTAATCTTGGCTACGCTACATTTCTAAAGCACTGTAATAAAAATATAAATTAATAAATCATAATAAATTCTAGAAGAAGAAAAAATGTCTCTGGGGTCTCCGGACATTTATGATATCAAAATAGGGTCACGACCCGAAAAGGGTTGGCAACCTCTGCTGTAAACATTCAGTTTATTGACATTGTCGGAAAAGTTTTGCGCATTGCAATGTGGGATGTGAAGTCTCGTAAACAGATACATATACTGTACAGGAAGTGTTTTTACTTCATTCTTACCCTGATTTTTTTGTGTGCGACAATTCTGCCAAAGTGACTTTCCAACACATTTGTGATTTTTTTTTTTTTTTTTTTTTCGGAATGGAAGTTGCAGCAAAACAATGACGAAATATTTAATTTGGGGTTTACACGGAAACACCGGGAACAAACTATAACAATAATTATGTCAAACAAAGTTTTTTCCTCCTTGTCTGGAAGAAATCACGGCGAGAATAAAGAAAAAACGCGTCCAACCATATACGTTTACGAGACTCCACATCCCACAATGCAATGCGTAAAACTTTTCCAAAAATGTCAACAAATGGAGAGTTTACCATGGAGATGAAAATAAACCTTCAAGCAGCAATTGCAACCTTTGACATCTTTCTTTTCTTTAATGATCTTCAAATCTCTTACATATTAATAAATTGTCTTTATCTGATAAAATACTTTAATAAGTAAATAGTTTCAGCCCTGTTTTAGTTTTTTATAGAGATATTGTGACCCAATGAATTTGATTTCTTCTTATTGTTGTATGCATTCATGTATACTACTTATAACTTATATTACTGTACAAGCCTGCCTTAAAAAAAAGACTTCTTAAAGGGACAGGCCTACAGTGGATCAAAGCAGATGGCAGCATGTGTGTGTTTGGTCCTGGTTTTGCTAACGTTGTGGGGACATAGCTCTGTTTACACTGTGTCTTTGAGGATAGTGAGTCATATTTTGGTTCATTTTCAAGTCAGGTATTTTCAAGTTGGAGCAAAGAGCAGCTTTTGTAAGCCTCGTTTAAACGAATGTATCCATATTTATCCTTGTTTGCACAGCCGTGTCGGTAAAAAGTATTGTTTATCACTACACTGTAGTTTTGCAGAATCTCTATTTTTCTACTGGTCTAAAAATCTCAGATGAATATCTTTTGTTTGAAATCATGCTGCTCATGTTGACGGGTGTATTGGCAGAAGACAAATGGTTTTGCATCCCACCCTGTTTTTGTTTTTTTTTTTTCAGTTATTCTAATGGAATTTACTGCACATGATAGTTTAAAAGTATCTTTTAATGGCTGTTTTTTTTTAGCAGCAGATTGTGAACACCAGGATATTGTGGAAAGATGCATTTGCAAATCCACTCGTCTTGCTGCTTGAAGTAGTTAATGCATGCTAGTTGAATTAGTTAGGCAGTCATTAAGACATGTGAAATGTAGTCTTACTGTTGATGTTTTATGTAGTTTTTGTTTAGTGTTTTGTTTTTTTTACCTGCAAGCTTGCACTAATTTGTATCTGTGGTCAGAAGTAGGATGTTGACCATCTCTGTTCAGTATTTAATTTCCAACTCAAAAACTGCCAATGACTGTAAGATGTGAACACAAGATCACGACTATATAGTGTTGTCCTTTTTTTACTTAAATTAAAGCCTTGGGAATTAAATTTTTTAACTAAAATATAGTGATATGCTACACTGATTTACAGTATTTCCACTCATGGGGATCGCTGCTACATTTGTGTTTACATGACGATGAATAAATGCATTCTCGCTCATGTTTTATATTTTGCCATCGAGGTCACATCCACTATTTTAACTTTACAAAAGTTTTTTGAAGAACAATGACATTTCCATGTTTTTGTATTTCAATCTGAAATAAAGTTTGTTTAAATTGTTTTGGCAATTCTGGACAAATGCAATCAATATGAGCGGACATATTTATTCTTGAGAATAAATGATTGAATAAATTACATTTAATCATTTAAATGTACTTCAAAAATTATGAATAACGATAAAAGATATACTGGGGAATGTATTGATTCATGTGACTTTGCAAATTGGTGATAGGTGGAAAATCATTACTCAATAAAAAATAAAAAAAACTCTCCCAGGGTAGAAATGTAAGAGGATATACATATTAACTATCATTTGAAAATACATATAATTATAAAAATGTTTAACAATGCAGATTACAACGTGAGTATTGCACTTTTAAACGAAAATTAAAAGAGTGAAGCTAGTAATTTGAGTTTCCACCGCGCTGCATTGTGGGAGATTTGATGTAATCAGAATTACACAAAGACAGTCGCTAGATGGCGCAATCTGCTCATGTAATATTTTGTATTGCCAGAAAATCAGCTTTTTAACGAGCTTACCATAGTTCTATCTGCAGGATGTACAGGCGGTATCTTATATTTTATTATTAATATATTGAATTATTTCCTGTAAGGTTATAATAATTCTAGCCATCATAATTAGCATATCCACAGTATAAATGCAGGTGCTAAAGTGGCTGAATATTGACACAAAATAAAAAAACATGAAAAATTGATTTCTCTTGGGTTAGAAAATAAATAAAATAATATCACATTACTAATAACTGATTAATTTTCAGGGACATAAATATATATATACATATAATGATATATTAACCCTGTATTCACTAACCAAAACTGGTCTTCTGTTTTGTAAACATGTGAATGCCTAATAGAAACAATCCAGCAAACTACCAGTATAAATGAAAAGGAAAAAGTAATTTAGATTGAAAAAATAAAACAAAACATTGCGTACATCATGCTGCATGGTACTTATCTGTCCTTTAACCGTATTATCACAACTGACTAGGCCTGGGCAATATATCGAGATTCAAGATATATCGAGATTTGTATTTTGGCGATACCGAACATTAAGATATCGCCTTTAACAATATATATATATATATATATATATATATATATATATATATACTGTATATATATATATATATATACTGTATATATATCATACATGACATACTCGTTTTACGATTTGCTGCTTTTGCTACTTCTCAGAACAGCATGAAAAGCACAGTTAGATGAATTGCTGAGTGCGTCCTAACCCAAACCTCCTCGCCACACTACAGAACTCACTCACACATGCTGTCCCTTACAGGTGAAAAAGACAAAAGTGGCACATAGTGTGCATCTTTTTGTTAATAAATGTGCCTGTGTGGCATTTTGCATCAGCAAATTTAACCCAAATTTGTCTTACTGGTTAGACTTTATTGAGTTAATATCAGGATTCATATTGTATATTGTTATTTTGAGAAAAAATAAATAATAATAATAATAATAATAATAATAATAATAATAAAATATTGAGATATACAGTATATCACCCAGCCCTACATGTGACGCAATTAACTGAAAGATAAGACTTGAAAAATGGTCAGAATTGTCATTTGGTATAGACCAGAGGTGGGCAACTTTCACAAAACAGGGGTCACGAAAATGTGTTTGTTTGATCGAAGCCACATTATGTACATTCATGTCTGCATTTACAATAATGACCAATCTGACCATTAACACAGGAAAGAACAAAGAGTTTTTATAGTCATTTTTGTGTGTTTTTCTGTGCATTTTGTGTGTTTTTCTGTGCATTTTGTGTAATTTTCCTGTAAAATATGTTTTTTGGAGTCGTGTATTGTGTATTTGTGTTATTTTGTGTTTTTTTTTTTTTTTTTTTGGAGTAATTTCTGTGTATTTCTCTTGTCGTTTTGCTTGTTTGTTAGTACTGTGGGTTTGCAGAGTCATTTTTGTGTGTTTTTCTTGTCTTTTTGTGTACTTTTGTTTTAATTTCCTGTGATTTTGCATATAATTTTGAGTCATTTTCTGTTTTTGTTGTTGTTTTGTGTTTTTTGGCACCATTTTGCATATCACTGTTCTCGTTTTGTTCATTTTTGTAGCAGGTTTGGAGAATTTTCTGTGTTTTTCTTGTCTTTTACTTTTCCTGCAATGTTGTAATTCTTATGTATTCTTTCTTTTGTTTGTGTATTATTCTGTCATTTTGTACATTTACTTTGGGGTTGCATAAAATTAGACAGAGGGCCGTATATGGCCCTCGGGCCGCCAGTTGCCTATGTCTGGTATAGCCAATGGACCACACGTGATTTTGTTACAGCAAGAATTACAGTAAGTGTGTGAATATTGATTGAATTAGATTTTTTTCTGTAATTCTGGAGTGTGAGGACAAAGCAAAGCAAAAGCCATATCCATTCTTTCCATTTCAAATCCAGTGATCGACCATCTCATGCTAAAGCGGTGGTTATCTAACTTAGTGCTTTAGGAGCTGCTAAAAGCTTCTTTCTTGTGCTGTGGACACTTGTGGTGCATGACCCTCTTTTTAAAGCAGCTAGCTTTTAGCCTCACCATGTCACTGCTGTCCCTGTAATTGCTCTGTCATGGTTGGATGAATGGGGCTGTTACCAGGCAATGAGAAACCACTATTCCATCCATTATATGAAAAATGAGATAATACATCATAAGTGTAAAAAGCAACGAGTCTATACGAACGGCTAATATCTCCCAACCTCTGCACATTTATTATTAATGGAACAGGTTCCACCTTGTGTGATCAGACTGTCCTGTGGGATTCAAACCATCAACTATTGTAACAGAGTCTCTGTTAGCCCGGCAAATTAATGAAGCTAAAAATGTTCACGTTTGGAAGAAAGCGTGACAGTTTGTACATGGGGGGGTTTTTGAATTCTGAAAATATTTCAAACATTTGTTACGTTCATTTAAATATTAATCAGATATCTACATCAAAAGTTTGAGTTGAACATTTATACATGTTGGCAAGTGCCGCAAAATAAACACATCATCAGATTACTGCTTGTGCACGCATGCACCAGAATCACAATGGATAGAAATGAATGAAAATAGATCAATATCAATTCACAAATTGATGGGGATTTAAATAAAATCTTTGTCATACACAGTTGTGGCTGCAAAGAAATCACAATTTCTCCCTTTTCATGCTTAAAGCATTGCAGTGGCCATCTTATATTTTACTCTGGATGCAATTTACAGTATTCTAAGCTATTTCATGACTATTTTTTGTCTCCAAAAACCTACATTTTGCCACAAAAATCATGTTTCTACCTCTAACAGAACTGAAGTTATGATAGGATTGAAATTCGCGATACGGATGGTGGCCATCTTGGATCTTGCTCTGAGCAAAACTTACGGTATTTTAAGATATATTATTGAATGTCAGATAGAACCAAAGTTAGGAGAAAATGTCTACAGTGGCGATACGGATGGTGGCCATCTTGGATTTCTTGATTTCCAGTGGGAATCGTTGGTTTGTCAGCGTGGATCCCTTTAAAAATAGATTCCGCAAACTCAAAGACTCCCATGTACACATTTTCATGCTTTCTTCCAGAAGTGAACATCTTTTTGACATATTTGCAGTGCTTCGTGTGTCATTTATTAGTGAGTGATTTCTTTCGTTGTGGCTCCATTAAAAAGGTCTGACTCCTGCACCGCATTGAAGTATCTCAAAAAACATCAGTCTGATACAGAACTGGGTTTTAATTGTCTGATTAATAGTTTTTTGTTTTCATAAAATCATTTTAATGTTGATTTTTAAACCCTGTTTTGTGTTTTTATTGATTTTTGAAGAGTTTCATGTTTTGTTTTGCACATTTTAATCTTGTAAAGCACATTGTGTATAGAAATAAGCAATAAAAATAATGTCCTCTGCCCCCGATAAGTAGGTAAGATTTTTAGATGTCCCTTTATGACATCTTAAAAGATTGATTTTAAGAACAATTTCTTTATATACAATATCATGAGAGTATTATTAGGGAGTATAATTTTAGTTGTTTAAAAGCTGCGGCTTGTATCATACAGTATTAGATGCATGTTTGGATACATTTCTCAGTAAATCCACATTCTTCACTGGTCAAAAATAAAAGTAAAATATGACTCCTATTTAAAATAACAAACGAACAAACAAACAAAAAAAAAAAACAGAACCTAAACTTGAACCTGATAAATAAAATTAACTTTTATATAGACATGGTTGTTAAAACAAGTGACTGAAGCACAGTAGCGTCTAAATTGCCAAATGAACATTGAATTTTACAAGAATACAGTCAGCAAACAGAGTACACAACTAATCAATATGTAACACTACATATATACTGTACATGTACCATAGATTTTATATGTTGGATATAGGAATGCTGATTTGCTTAGACAACACAGACACTCTTCTTCATATTTGCATTGGTAAAACAGAGGAAACCGCCAACCTACCCTGGACTGACACAGAGAACAAAGTTAAACAAGAAGATTAATTCACTGATTGCTACAGTTGATATAATTGTATGGGATTCTCATTTATAGTTGAAATATGTGCCTTTTCTCAGGAAACAGCTCAAAAGTGTGAATTCCGGAGGGTAAAAATTAAAACCGGGACGCTTTCGAATGTGACGGATTCTTGGCCATAATTGGTCCGTCTGCAGCAAAGCTAAAAACGAGACTCATTTTCAGGGTGTTGTGGTATTTCTGCTGCTCTCCACCTGGTATTCCAATGTGTGACAGAGTGGAATGATTCACGCACCACCTCTCTGGTAAGTGTGACTTCCTATTCTCACCCACACGCAGTCGATGGCGCGGCACACAGAGACTAGGAATATGCCACTTGATTTGCGTAGAAAGCCCCAGTGAATCCACAAAAGAGTAGATGCCGTGAGTTCATAATGAGCTTCAGGATGTCTGTGTGCATCTTTTAAAGGTGCAGTCTGCAACTCTTATAAAAGTGACTTTTTGTCATATTTGCTAAAGTTGTCACTATGTAAGGACAGCCTTACATGAAACTAGTCGTTTGTGTGAAAAAAACAGGCTCATTGAGTCCCCCTGCTGCTGCTGATGCCTTTGGCAGATTGCCAGAATGCACCACGACCGAGCAAAAAGAACCAATCAGAGCCAGGATTGTGTTTGATGGACTACGTGACAGCTGTTGCTCACAGGCCCCGCCCCTTTCCCGGGCTGGAGCGCCGCCTTTTTTTCCCAGTGTATGATCTGGAGGAGTAGAAGATGGAATTAGCAAATTTTCTGCTTGAAAGGTAATTGCTGCTGCTTGATTTACATTATGTTTGATTTGTAATTGTTACACTAAAACTCTGTCATGCTGTTTGTGTGCGCGCAGCAGCCTCTGTGTGGGCTGCTGTAAGTGACACTGTGTTGTTGCTGCTATGTTGGTGTACTGTGTGCACATAGAGAGAGCGAAGCGCTGCGGTAATATGCTTTTAACAGATCAGGTCATATTACTGTGATGTTTCTGTCAGACAAATGTTTGCTTGTTAGCTCCTCTGAGGGAGGGACTTTGGAAAGTTTGGAGGCAGGGCAAGAGAGGGATTTGCGGACTGCACCTCTAACAGCTGCAGTTCCATTTTCTCTAAAAGCTGTAGACTTTCTCCTGTGGAGCATTATATTTGCTTTTGAACTTGAAGCGTTCTCAGAGTGAGAATGAAGTATACACACAGAAAACAAACACGTCTGGGCTGAACCACAAAGCTTTGATCTGCTGTGACTCATGAGCAGAGGGAAGCTTTGACCCATCAATGCACACAATTACTGTAAACACCGAGCAAGCCTTGTTGTCTTATGACATGAATGCTGGGAAGCTGCAGCTATTTGCTTATGCCATACGTGTCAAACTCAAGGCCCGGGGGCCAAATCCAGCCCTTCAGAGCATCCGATTTGGCCCGCTGGAGAAATTGAAAATGGCAGAGAAAACACGAATCATTGTGTAAATGACCAAATACTTCAATTGTAAATTGTTGTTGAAAGAAGTCTAAATTTTTTCCAAAATCCTGAAATTGTTCTCCAATTATTCCACAAAATCTCCCCAAATTAAATAAAAATTGCTCAAAAAATAAATAAATCACAGGACAGTTAATTATCTGACACTTATTGGGTATATATTGTTGATGCCTTCCATATTTTATGTCTAATTCATAACTTGAAGTGCAAACTTGGGCACATTAATGTGGAAATTGTTTGTTTTCCCGTCTAAAACCTGCGGTGCACTTTGAATTAAATATGCCTTGAACTAAAATGAGTTTGACACCCCTGGCTTATGCCACTACACTCTCTGTTTAAACACCTTTAATGAGATGAGCACGGTGAAACCAAGTCAATGCACATTAAATGACTTTTACATGAAACTGATGGTTATTCTTCAACAGCTACAAACCCTCAAGTGACACACTTCACAATGTACAGTGTTATCAGAGTTGCTTACTGTTTTATGGAGAAACAAACATGACCTGTTTAATAGTTATTTCCATTCTAATTAATACCTGCTAATACAGCAGCATAGATATTGTGTCAACGCTTCTAGGGAAAAAAAAGCTACATTTAAGTTGTGACACTGTTCATCTCAGCAAAATGCAAAATGATCGGCCTAAATCTATGATGCATGAGTAAACATGAGATCTCTTTAAACAATGCACAATAAAACATTTCAGGTTTTCCCTGGTAGAATAACATTTCACACAGGATAAAATATTTGATTACACTTTGCAGCTTCTAGCGTTGGCTCTGCTAACTCTCTGGCATTGTTCCGGATACAAACAAATGAACGAGACGAGGAGTCAAACTGGCAGTGAAGCCGCACCTGAGCTGACAACAAACAGAAGCCTGTTCCTCCATGAAAGGTCTGTGTTACCTGTCTGTGTACAGAGGTGAGACAACGTGTTGATAATAAGTCACAGAAAACACAGCCCTGCACCCAATGTGCGTATGTGCATTGGAGGGGGGCCATGTTGTTTTTGTTTTTTTTAATTGTGTTGTAAGGCGTCTCGAGTTTCTTCAGGGTTACACTGGTGTGTAAAAACTCCATGCCAACTAAAAAAAAAAAAAAAAACACAGACAAAAAATCTTATTAACTATATCTGAGTGCAACAAACTGTTGAACATGAAGGACGTTGTAAAGTCATTTGTGCTACTGCCCTCTTATCATGGCTAAGTTCACATTTTAATGTTCTACACCCTATTATATCCCTGTTTGAGTATATTGTGTATACAATGTGGTGTGCTGCTGCTTCACAACTAATGACTGCAGGTTAATGCCACTTCTATTCATAGCCTGACATCAGCCTGACTTCCTAAGGCTCTGTTCCTATAAGTGTGTCCATTAGTTAAATTATTGTGCTAATATTTATGTAGGATGCAATCGACCCCAGTCTTTCCTAATTCTTATACATATGAGCTCACTAGGATTTCAATAGAGAGTATGTGTAAGCGTTGATGCTTTTATTCTAGTAAAGTTCTGTGTATTTCCAGACAATTTGCTTTGAAACATATTCCCCTCCTGAGTGTTGATATCAACAGGTCCATCTTCAGTTTCCGCTGTCAGTGTGCACTGCCATCGTTCACAGTATGTCTAATAAATGCTACAGATTATAACACAGGATAAGAAGTCCTGCTTTCATGCCCTCCTCAGTTTGTTTTTAACTCCCTTTTAGAGATCAAGATCTTTCCAAGAATGCCCCCCATTTAGTCAGTTTATCCAAGGAACACATAGCTTGCAATGTGCCATGTATATCCAGTCATGTGGCATTCTCTGTCTTTGCCAGTTCCACCTCAGACCACCATGGGAGTGTCTGAGAATACAGAGCTTATGGACTCTGCTACTGATTTCTTCCTCTTTCCTGTCATCAGAGACCCAGCTTCTGCATCCAGATCATCGTCGTTCTCGTCCCCGTTAGGATTTAGCTTGCCATTCTGGCCGTGCAAGTCCTTAGAGTCAATGAACGCAACATGCCTGTTCAGCTCCGCCTTGAGCGTTGGGTCTCCGTGGGTGGGTGTCACACTGAGCATCGAGGAATGAATGCTGTCCTCCCCCCGAGGCTTGTCCTTGTTGGGGCAGCAGAAACAGCGACATGGAGTTAAGTACAGATACATTAGCACCAGCACCACGCTGGCCAGGCAGCCGACCAACGTGGTATACGCTGTGTTCAGAGTGTCTCCACCACCGTGCATGGTGAAATTGAAAACCTTGAGCACCACATAGATAGTCTCGTTGAAGGTCTCACTTGTGGCAAAACAAGAATAGGTACCGGAGTCCTCAGACCGCACCGAACTAATCTGAAGACTCCCATCTGACAAGACTTTGGCTGTCTGGTTGCTTCCAGGAGTCACCGGAACATTGGCAGGTGTCATCCAGATCTTTCGCATGTTCCTGTGTTTGGTGTCGCAGTGGAGAGTCAGCGTTTGTTCCAGATACGCCTCTTCCTCTTTCTCCTTGAATGTGCTGCAGTTCATGTAGTCACCACTGAGTTCAAAAACACCCACTTGGGTTTTCTGAGGACCCGGGAGAATACACGTGAAGTCATCTTTAAAGTCCACAGCAGAGTTGAGCTTTCGAATGTACCAGTGGGCGAGAAGTGTGTAGAGGTCACAGTGACACAGCAGTGGGTTGTTGTGGAAATAGAGGCTATTTTTAATCCAAGCAGGTAGAATCTGAAGCTCATCTAAAGGCAATGTCTTGATCCTGTTTGAAGACACATCCAGGAGACTGAGTTTTTCCAGGTGGGACCTCTCCCTGACCAGCTCCACGGGGAAGCGGGAGATAAGGTTCTGGCTTAGGTAAATCTTCTGAATGTTGATCATGCTAATAAAAGCTGAGCGATCAATCTGTGTTATTTGGTTGTTGTATAGCAGGAGGACCTCCAAGTTCACCAGAGGCTCAAAGATGAATTCATCCAGCTGGTGCAAGCTGTTGGAGGACAAGTCCAAGTACCGCAAGTGCTTCACGTAAATGAATGCCTCTGAGGAAACAAACTGGAGGCCGTTGTGACTTAGTAGGAGGTTGTGCAGGTTTGGGAGCTTGACCGGAGTCCACTCCGATCGCAGCTTAATGATCTCATTGTAGCTGAGGTCCAACACAGCAGTGTAGAGCGGCAGACCAGTTGGGACAGTGGTCAGGTTCATCTTGGAGCAACTGACGATGTTTGAGGCGCATACACATGTTTTATGGCAGTTCAGTGTTGTTCCGGATGCCCCTGGAAGCCAGAGGAACATCGAGGAGAGGCCGAGGAACCAAAGCCATCTGTGGATTAATGTTTCCAACAGGCCGTCACCTGCTCTGTTCGAAGGTTGCAACATGCTGGCAGTTGTTGTAAATTCAAGAGATGTTTACTAGGATCTCATCCTCAGAAAGAAGCATGGAAAGGCAGCTGGAACACTTTCAGGCACATCGCTGACTGGGCTGAAAAATAAAATCAGAGAGAAACCATTTTTTAAATCATTTGGATCTAAAAATCTTCTTTTTGGAAATACTATGTAAACTTTCATTTCATTCAGACAACTTTTTTCCAGGAAATTAGATCTCCTCATATGTTGCGTCTGCCAACTGTCAGTCTTTCTCAGAGGCATCTAGTGATTGCTTTGATGTATCCCTACGTGTTCCCTCAAAGCGAAAGCATCAAAGCATCTACTGATCGCTTTCATGAACTCAAGAACTCATTAGGACACATGTACACATCTAATTTTCTGAAAAACATTTGTCCGAATAAAGGAAACCAACATATCATGCTCTCGTTTTTACATTCAGTCTGATCCTGGAAGTTTCTGTATAGTCCATTTGTTTGTAAAGAGCTATTTGAAAGTGCAGTCAAACGGAGAATGATCAGGCTGCGTTGGTTCATTGAAAACTTCCTCCATCTATTTTCTATACCACCTTATTCCATCCACTCAGCGTTGCAGTTTTCAAACACAAATTTACTCCTACGGGCAATTTAGACTCTATTCAACCTAACAATTACTGTATATATTTGGATTGGGGGAGGAAGCTGGAGTACCCAGAGAGAACCAACAAAAGCAGTAATTGATCAATTCAATTAATCAGTTCAATTAATAGATGAATATGAATCACATTCTCATACATGTCTATCTGTGTTGGAGAAAAAAAAACTAATGATAAGACACATGATCCCTGCATTGTTACAACAAACACTGGCTTGTGATTCTTACCATTGATTAATTTGAAGGTATTATTTTATTTAAAAAAAATCTGCTTTTTTCTCTCTACAAAATGCATAGTTTTATTAATCCTATCATTGGAATTTACCTTGATTTTCTTTAGTACGCTAAATTACATAATTAAAAAGCCATTTCTATCTGAGATTCCCATTTTGACAATTTGATTTTAAGGCAAAACATGAATGTAAACGAATACAACAGGTGTTGGAAGCGTCTTTAATCTATATGGGTTTTCTTGGCCTCTTTTCGTGTTTTTTTCATCTTTTGTGGGGTAATTTTAATAATCAAAATCTGTTTTGTGAAAAGAAATTATGTTAATCTATACTCTATGTGAGTATGTGCTGAGTCACTGATTTTATTTGACAATCTGACAGATGTACTGGTTTTACAGTTGACAGACTGATTACTAGGACTTAGTTCTTCTACCTGCGTCTACTAAGAATATCTTTAACATTCTGTTTCTGTGTGATGCTGAAATAAGAATCCCTGACTGTCTTTGTTGTTTTATCCCAATGAAAACATTATTTACTGACAGTTAAAAGAGGGAGAGACCACATGCTTTTCATTGTTGTCTGATAAAGTGCAATTTTGCCTAAAAAAAATACATTGATTTTTAAAGAACAATTCGAGTTTCGATTTTTTTTTTTTTTTTAATGCACCTTAACATGACTGCAGACATCAGATATATTGTCGAAAGTGCAACTTTATTGCTGTGATGGTTCTCAAGAGTTAAAATGCATTGAACAATCCCAAAATAAAAAGTAAATGAGGCGCTGTCATTCAACAATTTCAAGCTTTAACTCAGGTTTAAGCAAAAGTGCAATCAATTTTCTGATTAAGAAATCAGATAACTACATATTTTATAACATATAACATTACAATTATAAAAATAAAAAAAACTCTTCCCTTCGCATCTCAGCATAGTGCGAATAAAAAAAATTAAACATGCCTGTGGCACACATGTAAACTACTCAAATGGTAAACAAATGTAAACAAAGAGGGGGATGGCTCACATCGCGCTACGGTAACCCACAAGGACGGAACGCCAAAAAGCCCCAAAAAACTGTCAAAACTTCAAATTAAATATTTTTTTTTTAAACTCAAATTTGCAAAAATAAAAATCGTTTTTATCTACAAATTTGATTAATCGATTAAATCGATATTTTGCCCAGTCCGAGTTGATCATTATATTTAGAGTGTAGCTACCACAATGCTCTCAGTCAGCTGGTTGAATGGATCTTCCTAAAGTGCAGAGCTCCCTCGCTCCTGTTTTTTTCCCAATTTTTTGAGATTAGGTTGGACTTTTTTGGGTTCGCTCGTAAACCATTAAATGGTAGTGATTATGATACAATATAGCACTTTCTGTGGTGCACAGAGCATCTTTTTGTTCCCATCAGGACTCCTTTTCTCTACTGCTTATGACTGAGAGGCAGATTTTTAGAAACATTTTGTTGTTGATTTAATGTTTTGTTTATTTATTGATATTGTCAAACTCTGTTTAATGTTTTAAATGATTTTATTGATTTCAAAACTCTGTTTAATGCGTTCTGTTGCATTTTCTTGATCCCGTAAACCACATTAAATTGAAATGTGCTATACAAATACATTTTCCTTGCCTTTATTTAAGTTTTTCCCCACTCCGAACAAGTCGTGAAATCAAGACTCATGTTATTGTCTGTCTTTAGTTTGTATTAATGCTTAACACTACGGCAGAGGGTCTCCACTCCTGACTCAGTTAAAATATATTTTTACCTCACTAATATTGATTATGTTCGCTTCGGTTGAATTGTAGTTATTGTATTCTTATTCAATATACTTCTTTTGACACTGTTATATTTGCTTCTAGAGATCAGTAACATACAGAGCTATGCATGAATATAATTCATTACTAAATGCCATTGAAGAATCTTTTAATTTTGAAAAAAAAAATCCCGAAAAAGGTAATATTTATTAAGAAACTTTAGTGTCAGACACTAATTCAAATATTTTGAAGCATTTACTGTATGTCTGTTGTTATTGATTTTGTTTAAGTTGTAGTTGTTGATATATGTTTCAACAACTACAACTAATGTGATTATTTTCATTGTCTAAATTGTAATGTCATCGTGTGATCTGCGGACCCCAGGAAGAATATCTTATAGTTTATGCTTAAACTAATTCAGGAAATAAAAAAACCTAAATTTATTGAATGACATTTATAGTTCGTGGTATTTGGTACTGTATACATATTAGTAAGCATATGTCTTTATACATATAACAATACAACAATTAAACTGTTGTAAATGTACCTATTATTCCCATGTCTTGAGCAATGTGAGCATGCAGTAACCACACAATAACTTCACCCTGCTTCCTTCTTTTCCAACAAGCACTCAGTACTGACCCTAACCATGTGCATTCACACAAACATTGATTTATCTCCTCTTCTCATTCCTTGTATTTTCATTGACCTTTTCTAAACCCCATAAAATAACCCTTTTAATGACCAAAACACGCAAAAACACCCCGTGAATCACCAGTGTAGCCTTTACACTGGTTAATTTAGGTTATTATGTCACCATCATCTGAGATGTCCTTGTGCAAAGTAGACGTTGCACTGCAGCACCATCCCCACCAAAGGACAACACACGAGCACAAGAGACATGCTGAGATCTGCTTACCTTTACTGGGCTTTCACCAAACCAGCCTGGCGTTTGTTTACAACCCAGTCGGAGCGAGCCTGGTGAGGACAACAACGGATGCTGGGAGGAGGAGGAGGAGGATGAGGAGGAAGAGGAGGAAGATGACGAGAAAGAGAACGAGGAGGAGGAGAGAAAGCCGCGAAACTACAGATCAGCACGATAATAATCCACGAGGCACCCAACAAGCAAGACAGGAGATTATGTAAAGAGCAGACATGTGTGCCTTTCCCAGACACGCATCGATAGCACCAGTGCGCATCCATCCATCCATGCATCCATCCGGCCTCTGCGGTCAGTCACTGGCGCAGTGTGAGCAGCAGGTCCGGCCTCTGTCCGCTCTCATCTCCAGCCATGATGGAGATGATTAAAAACAGCTGATGTCAGGCCTGCTGCTGCTGCTGCAGTGGTGGTGGTTGACGTGTCTTCCTGGAAATGCTGCGCGCTGCGAACCACAAGGTGCCGCCTGTTCATTCACACGCACGGAAAGTCCAAGACCTACAGTATAGGTGGAAGCCCGGATGGATCAGATGTTTATTAGTTAGCATGTTCTCGCCTCATTGTGGGCTTCTCCTTTCACAGTCCGATCAAATGTATTTTGTTTTATTTTCACTTAAAGCTGCAATATGTAATTTTTTGGTTTAGGGTTTTATTTGGTCAAAAATCCATAATCATCTTATTATATTGTATTGCATATTGTAATCCAAAGTATTCTGAGTGGACAGTGAATCTCTGCTCCTTCTCTTGGCTCTGTAAATGAGCTTCAATACAAGAGTGTGGTGCTGGACTTCAGCCAATCAGATATCTTTCTACTTGGGGTGGGCGATATGGGAAAAATATCATATAACAATTTTTTTTTTTTTTTTGAAAAATCACGATCATGATTTTATCACGATTGTTTTCATACAGATCATTTAGACTATTTTAAAGTTATTTACTAATAAAACAAACCAATTCACCTACTTAAAATCATCGTCTTAAAAGACAAAAAGATTATTTTAGGTAGTTTTCAAACATTTTTAAAAATCTATGCAAGCAATTCATCAAACTGGTTCCAAGTACAATTAACATCAAACAAAAAGGCTGACAAGTTATTTTAGTCACACTTTTAACTTTTAATTTTTACAGTCTTTTAGTGTAGCATTAGCAACATTTGCTGCATAACAAGGCAGCAGATCAGTCTAGTGATTTCCATGTGTTTTTTAGGTAACACTCGTGTTAATAAAATCCTACTTTAAGCAGTGTTTTGAACGCCTCATTTCACACAGTTTAGTCAATCATATCCTTTACAAGATAAAATGTTATTGCTTTGGTTACATTAAGCCTGAAATTGAATTAATCACAATTACTAAGTCTGAAATAAATCACTACATTAAACGTAACCCTCTACTTGTGTTAGTTTTCTATTAAAGGCACGCTGTGTAACTTTTGGCCACTAGGGGTGCTAGACCTGTAACGTTCACGTCAAGCGCCCCCTAGTGGCCACAAGCGCAGCAGCACTGTCACCAAAATCAATATTCAGTCAGTCGGGCCTCGCTTGTCCTTTGGTTGTGTATGCAGACAGTAGTTGCCCTCTAGCCTCGGGAAAAGGATTGGCTCTAAGGGCTGGGGTGCAGTTTTAAACTTTTCGCTTGCCTCGGCCATGACCAGGAGTCGAACAGGCGGAAAAGTACTCGCAAAAGCCTTAGCCCAATGGCTACATCCAAGCCTGTGGTCACGTGACGGCCATAAAGTGAAACGTTCTCCAAGCATGCTCCACGTCACATGACCTGGCCAAAGACGGTCCGTTTCTCCAAACTTATATGGTCAGTATTTCAAGAGGGAATCCCCGCTCGGAGCATTGATTCTGTCAAGCACTGTATATTGGCCTGAGGAATCATTTAAGATATCTCATATGGGTCAACTGTCTAGGACCAACAGTCTGCGGTGTCTTAAATCAGCTGTAAAATACACTGAGAGTGAACAGACAGCTGAACATGTTCAAGGTTGAATGGTTGAAATCATTTGAAGAATGGATGAAAGTTCCAAGTTGAAGGTGTGGATGGGAAAATTAATGTTTTCAGACCCGCTTTGTCCTATCTCAGGGTCACGGGGTGAGTGGGAAAATGAAAAGTTAAAAAGTGTAAGAGTTTAAAAAAAGTTGTAAAGTTAGAAAAAAGCTAATACATAGCATAATGGCCAGAAAATATCTGAATGTTTTGACACCAGTGTGGTTAGAGTCAAATGGAAGAAGAATAACCAGAATGAAGTTCAACAATTACATTAGTGAGAATGGCTTACTGCAGGGGTGTCAAACTCATTTTAGTTCAGGGGCCAAATACGGAGCGGTTTGAACTCAAGTGGGCCACCAATTTTATGCAAGAAAACGAGTAATTTCAACATTTTTGTGCCCCAGTTTACACTTCTACGTATACAGTACATAAAATGCTAAATATGCAAGAAACTGACAATATCCAAGCAATAAGTAACAGATATCAGTCCCAACAGGATCTACACTTTAGATTTCCTAGATTTTTTTGACCAATTTCTATTTAAGTAAGGAAAATAATGTGTAATAATTTGAGGAAAATGTAAGGATTTTCAGTTTTTTCAATATTTTAATGTTGAAATCATGTGATATAAGCACCGTGAAAACTGTGAGCATCTGCAAATATTGTTGCGTTTCATTTACACAATGACTCATGTTTTTTTTTTTGTCATTTTCACTCACCAAATTGGATACTCCAAAGGCCCAGAATTGGCCCCCAGACCATGTGTTTGACATATGTGGCTTACTGCATCCCCACTAATTAATGATCAATTATGTAACTACTTATATAATTCACCCCAACCCTGACCCTTACCAATACATACAGTGTTACATTGACAAAAACATTAGAAAAGATCATTTTAAAGTTGGCAGATATTTGATTGCTCAGAGAAGCATTATTTCCACCGTGACTAAAAGGTGATGTGATTTGGTGCCACTGAACAAAGAGTGGAACCTGTGATACCAGAGAGGGTTTGTGCTGGGACTCTTGTTAGATGGAGCTGAAAGTGATTAATGTTGTGTTCGACCACTTCCTGCTGTGGAAGAGATAGTGTTGCCTGGCAACGGCCTGCGGCCTTTCCCTGACTGCTTGGTGGAAAAACAGAGGTTGACCCCCCCCCTCCTCCTGTTCTAACACACACCTGCTCAGAGGAGGTTTCTGACATGCATCAATGTCTTTTTATGAGAGGAAATTTACTTCCATCAATGGATCCAAAGGAAGTCAGTGGTTAAAAAGTAGCTACGACAAAGGATGCACACTCCCACAATTAAATCTGTTGGTGAAGATATCAAATGGATGGAAATCTGACAGTTCCTATTTTTTGACTGGCTCCAATATCCGGAAAGCTATAAATTCCATCCTACTGCATGGTCCAGAGGAACAGTTTGAGCTACTAGATTAAATCATAAACACAACACAACATAATCACAACATCATTACATACAGTATACCCATGTGTCTTTGAACTTGGCAATCATAGCTGGGTAGACAGCATAGCATTGAATAATAATAGTTGAATTTTATCTGAACTTTAAAGGCACATTGTAACTTTTGGCCTTTCACGTCGAGCGCCCCTGCAATGTCGCAAACAGTCAACAAATCAACAACAGTCAGTTGGCCCAGCCTCCCTTGTCTATTGATTGTGTATTAGTTGACCTGTAACATTGGGATAAGGATTGGCTCTAAGGGGTGCGAAGTGGCTGGAGGAGCAGCGTTCGGGGCGGATGGGGGACGGGCAACGCGGTGTGCGCGGGGCGGTGTCCGCTCTGATGTGAAAAATAACTGAAAAAAACAGGCTAAGGCTACTTTTAATGCAATGCCCCACTGGACGTATTTATCAAATAAACATATGTGCAAATATTCAACTGTAGTAATAGAAAAAGTGCCATTTTTGTTTTTATTTTTGTAAAAAAGAGTCAATTTTGTCGTTTTCGTCGACTACATTTAAAAAAAAAAAAAAAAAAACTATAACTAATTAAAAAACAAACAAACATGTTCACAAAAACTATATAAAAAATATATTTACATTTTCCACTGGTGTGGAAAAACCGATATCAATGTGGACCAAAATTACATATTGTGGCTAATATCGATCCATAATATAGACCATCTAATAATAAATGTATTCTTTGTGTAACATGCGTCTAGACTGCCCTTGGTTTCCATAGCAACTCTTTCAGCTTTGGTGCCTGAATGAGACAAGATCATAAGAAGAGCGTATTGTAGAGAAGATGCACACATGGATGACACATGTTGGATAGAAAGCAAAGCACCATCCTCTTTTATTGCTTAGCAACAGTTCCCTGATGGGGAGACCATCCCCTCCAAGCCATGGAGAGAGTGAGGCAGGTGCCAGCCTCTGCACCACCAACAATGGCTATAATCAACAGGCAGCGTTATTGCACACTGTTATCAGCTACTAATTAAAGCCATTTTGACAGCAGTGACAACAAATGCTGGAATAAGCAGGAAAACATTGGTTTTTGCTGGGAGATCCATAAAGGCCTGAAAACGGATCTATTTAAAGTCGGGTTGAAACAACAGAAGATGTGATCAATAGGTCTGTAAAAATAAAAAAAGCACAATGTAATTACCTCTGAATACCATATAGATAATGAAAAAGAGGAAGAGCGAGAACAATAGTGATTTCTTATCCGTGTAACCTTGTAATCCTTTCCTCGCGGCATGAATAAAGGATGGAGGCAGATGATTCCCAGTTAATTAACTATAGAGGAAAACAACAATGATCCTCTGTGTGTGCCCCTGGTTATTAGGAAGAAAACTGAATGCGTAAAGGCTCACTCTATTCAAAGCAATTTAAATTCTATAAGAAAATCTTTATTATATGTGATGGCACTCCGAAGACGTGCACATTTACTGTAACAAAAGGTATTGAAAATATAGAAACTTTATTCGCACAGAAATGAATAAGGTAGCTCTAAACTGAACATTATTTTAGGTTTAAGAAATGAATAATGCATGGTTATTATTGTTAGTGTTAAAGAGTAACTAAACCCCTGCTTTCTCCTGACCTGCCACTAGGAGGAGCAGTTAAGACACGCCCAGTCTATACTATAAAATATCCAATGAACAATCTATGCTATGTTAATTAGCTACTCATTACTCAATATACCGCTCTATTTGCTCTTCTCTCAATCAACCTACGCACCACAGATTGTTGAGCCCACAGGTGCTAATTTTTGACGCAAGATGATTACAAAACGTCACATGATCTTATTTTCACCATAGACTGTACAAAGAATTGATGGGACAAGCTCCCCAGTGGAGTGAAGCTTTTAATTTTAGAGCTCCCCCCGCTGACTGGCCACAGTATAGGTCATAAACTCCGCCTCCTCAATGATAACAGATGGGATGTGGGTCAAACTATAAAGTTAAAATACTTGTTACATAATTTTTTTTCAAACCTAAACTCTGCTGCGATCATTAGTTATTGTCACCCTACATTGTGTTCAAGTGCTCATTTTTCTGTGACGTTTGTTTGAAATAAGTTATTTGAGGTTGAAAAATGGGATTTTACGTCATATATGACAATGATTGACAGCCTCGGATCTTGCGTAGCTCTCTTTATGAATAGCAGTTAAGTCGTGAAGGAAAGCCGAGACGTCATTTAACTTGATATTTAAGTTGAAATACATATATTGTGGATTTGTACTAACCTCTATGATCTGAACAAACCGTTGGTAGAATTTTCAGCGGGAAAGACACTTATATTCTTAGCGTAGCTGGGCTTGCGTAAGTCATCAGGGCAGTACGTTAAATGGGAGGGGCGTGTTACCAGGGCTCCTCCCGCCGGACTCTACTGCGCAGACTCCAAGTGTCGTCAAATTTGCAAGATGGAAGCACCCCTAAGCGTCATATTTTGGCTTCAGTAACGTTGAGTGGGAACAGCTACAGTGCACGCCCACTGGTTTTCACGCAGTAGCAAATATCAATTGTAATAGCTCGGTTTCAACTCTGACATTTTACAACAAAATATGCCAAATTGAAATAATTTCAAGAGTTGGACCAGGATCAATCAACAGCACTACTTCATACCCAAATACATTTGTATTCAGCAGGAAAAAAGTGGTTTTGGGCTTCAGTGACTCTTTACGGTATTAAAGCTATGCCCACCTTCACCTTTGTTGTAAATTGTCCTTTGTTTTACTATCCTTTCATGATGTTGCTCCTGTTGTTTTAATTTCCCCTGTGTTCTGTACAGCACTTTGTGAATTTTATCTGAGAAAAGCGCTATATAAATAAAAAAATTCTTACTACTTACTTACTTACTACCCCATAACTGTTTTTTTTAACCAAAATATTGTTGACATAGTCAAGGACCACTGTTTGGTGCATGTTATGACCCAGTTTAGCAAACAACACATCTATGAATAAATAATTGAGGTCACGACAACAGCCCAATGCAACAGAATGAAGTGAAAAT
Source organism: Gouania willdenowi (assembly GCF_900634775.1). Classification (NCBI taxonomy): domain Eukaryota; kingdom Metazoa; phylum Chordata; class Actinopteri; order Blenniiformes; family Gobiesocidae; genus Gouania; species Gouania willdenowi. The sequence continues at coordinate 31,852,680 of NC_041050.1, read as the reverse complement.
ATTCTGTCAAATGAGCACATTTTAAACTAACACTCAGATACTCCGTCTTGTTTATTCTGAGAGGCTATGGATAGAACAGAAAAAATGACCTGTTGGGTTTGTTTGCTGCATGCTTATACTTTTTTCCATGTCTTGCTGCCGGTGACTGTGGCCACTAGTGGCACGTCACGATTTAAGGAGTCTTGACTACAGTTCTCCATTCAAACGGCAAAGATTTTGCTCCAGGGAAGACAGACGACTGCATCTGCGTTTCTGAGAGCTGTGATGTGCAGTTAGGAGGTTGGAAGGAAGAAGAGGGTGGAGATAACATTGCTATGCTAATTTTGACTGCAGGCCTAGAATGAATAAAAAAAAAACAACATTTAAAATCCATCTCCTCCTCTTTTCTGCCAGATTTTTGTTGATAAGACCTGAGAACCAAGCATGGAAACATTTTAACAGATGAACCTCAGCTTACTATGACACATGAAGACTTTAATGGGCTAACTGGCCTTTCCGACAAAGTAATTTGATTGGACAACAGACATTCCAAGAGCGCTGATATAGAGCAACAACAGCACAGGGACTTCTTACAGATCATATCACTCCGCTGTACAGTTGATCTTAATACTGTTAATTACCGTTACATCTTGGGCTAACTAAACCACAGTACAGTACCATGTTCACACTGATTTTTTCAAAAAAATCTGATTTCTTTGTGTGTGATGGTTCATAGTACATATTAAATGCGTCTTCAATCAGTTTGGAGTACGAGTGGGAATGCGACCCGCGTGCACAGAAGAAGCACATACAGTGTTTGTTTACAAAAGTAAATATGGAGGCGTCCAGTGTAGGACTGTGTCACGCTGAGATATTTTCTTTCCAACAGAAGTCAGCACTATAAAACTTTAAAAAGACTGAAGAAGTAGAGAGCCAGGTTTATCGCTCTAGTGTGATGGCTGCTACATGTGTACAATGGAGTGTTTGGATGCAATGACGTAAGGAGTCATATAGAAAGCTGCTCTGCCGTCCAGACTGCAGTCGCATTGCAAAAAATCAAATACGTATTGGATTTAGGACCACGTATGTAAATGACCTCGGTCGGATTTGAACAAATTGTAATTGAGTTGCTCAGACTGTCTTTAACAGTTCAGATACAGGTCCAACATGAACAAAAAGATCAGATTTGGGTCCCACTCTTGTCCCTTATTACTGTTAACTAATAAAATGAGGTTGTAGAACTGTTGTATAAAAGCAATATTTCAGCACATCAGCACTCCCTCTTATGTGATATGGCTTAATTAGCGCCAAACAGAGGCTTGGGGAGAAATCAGTAGGACAGACCTTTAACCTGATGGTGTTATTTCAGCTGTAAGTGAACAGCATAAGAGTAGTGAGAGATCTAAAGTCTGGAAGAGGAGAAGGGAGGATACAGAGTAAGACAAGGGAAGAGTTGGACAGAATATCCTTTGTAGATAAGTGTCCTGTTGCATGATTGGATCAGGGGGTGTTCACTTGTGTGCTTTATATACAGCTCAGGGCTGTGAATAGTGAACGCTTGTGGTCAGCAGGGGTGAAGATGCAGCCAGCTGAGGGAAATCAATTCTCTATTTTTACTTGCCTTTGTGCTTCCACCAGTCAGACTGATCTTCTGTGTGTATAATCTAGTACACACTCCTTCAATGGTTGGAGACATCAATGCTTCTTAAATTAGTCCTTGTACCCAAAACCTGCTGAGGCTCCTTCCCACTTCCCATCATTGACCGTTACCACATGCTGGAACTCGATCCACTCTGGTCTCCGTTGGGCATTAAAAATAGAAGTAGGCTTAACAGAGCATTGATTGTGTTTCTACTAAACTTAGGCCTTTACAATAAAAACCAAAACCAAATTTGACTCTCGAGATCAGTGGTTCTCAAACTATTTTTGTACCCCTTTCTCTTATTTCTGACTCCAACTTTTGTCCGACTACAACATTTTGCTTAGAAAACTTTTTAAAAACTGCTATAGAGCATAATGATGGAATGATGACACACACTTTAAAGAATCTCATTTTGTAAATCAGTGGAAAGAAACAGTATTTAGTGCAGTGGCTCCCAAACTTTTTTAATCTTGACCCCATTTTCATATCAAGAATTTCTGGCGACCCCAAACTTTTTTCATCAAATTAGTTTTTGTTCATGATTGAGCTCATATATTATTTTTTACTGCATTTTAGTTCAACTAGATTTGTATTTAACAAAGTAAACTGATTGAAGTACAGTTTAAGATTCTGTGTTGTTTACTTTAAAAAAAATACTTCAGGCTACCCCATTTAAACTCCAGGCGACCCCACATGGGCTCCCGACTCAAGATTGAAAAACACTGATTTAGTGGTTCCAGAATAGATTTACTTCTATTTTTTTTTTTTTTTTTTTAATCATTTCTGGTCATCTCACACCTCAGGTGGGACCAAGACTGACACTATATTTGTAAATGTTTCTCTTTCTCAAATACCCCCTGTAGTGCCATTGCGTACCTCTAGGGGTACACGTACCCCCATTTGAAAAACACTGGCCTACATTCTATGACAACACTTAATGCATGACTGCACCATATTTAACTCAAACTTAACATGACTTAAAGGATTTAATAACCCGTTTCCAGACTGTTAAACCATTCCCACTCTTACATATATTCTAACAAGTTGTATCTCACGCAAATCCCACAATGCACCAGTGAGGAATCAACCTAAAAGAGCCAGCTCAGCTTTATCTGAGGCAGACAGACTCTGCCCTGCATGTGTTAAGGTGGAGTTAGCTTCTGCAGCTATTATATAATTGCTGCTGATGCTGCAGACAGTGTGTGTGATGATGGAGAAAACGAGTCGGGATGCATCTATTATTCAGGTGTGGGGTCACCCTTGGGTGCTTTCTATGGAGCCTGTCTTTTGGATGTGGTAGCATCAATCAGTTGCTCCATTCAGGATTGTTAAATGTCCCATTCTGCAGCATCACAAAGGTGTTCTGTTCGAATTAGATCAGGTGACTGCAAAGAGAATTGGAGGATTGCAAACTCATCGATTTGGAAACTATTCTGAGATGATGTGATGTCACCAGTGCAGGTGAGAATACAACAGGTTGTCACTAATATTTAATAGTGCAAGCTTTACAAATATATTTTCACTGTTGGAAAAAGTTGTGCATTGGGTTTGCATCAAGTTTGTGTTATTGTTTTTCTGCCACTCCCTCCACAGCTGCTGACACTGCTGATTAGGGGGTGGAATTAGTGCATAAAAACACCTGTGAAACCTGGTTTTTGTGCTCTCTACCCCCTTCTTGGAGACAGTCTGATGGTTGTTGTGCAGCAAGAGTACTTTGAGGTGCTGCGTTTGGATGTCCGCTGTATACCTCAATATACTTTCCTACTTTTGACAGGTAAACACCATTTCTAACATATAGTGTGCTCACGCAGTTTGGACATGTCGTTATCTTTAGCGTGCACTTACAGCAAATATGCGGCATCATATGGTTTTTTTCTTTTCTTTCATTAATACACATTCGTTTTAACCTTTTTTTTGTTAAAGGACCAGGGCTGTGGGCTTCTTGGTGACCTTGTTCCTTCCCCTGGTGGTGGGTTTTCTTCACTGTCCCAGTGTGAAGTGCAGTGCATCATGGGGGGGTTAGTTTGAACCCTCCTTTACTTTATTTTTGGTAAATTGGACCTTTAAGCCCCAGCTTTGGTTGCTGAGATTGTTTTCTATGTTGTAATGCTAACCACAAAGGCCTGCCTCTTTGATCTGATTTCTAATTTAATAAAGTGTCTCTATTACGCCATATCGCGTTTCTTGCTTCCTGAGTGTACAACGATTCTGTTCACCTTTTAGTGAACGTTTTTGAGTTTGAAAGCTAGGTTTTACTCCCAGGGTGCCATTTCTCCAGGTGGCGCAGCTGAGTCGTGAACAAATTACCTTCTGTCTCATTTTCTTTAAATCTGAGCAATTTTGTCACCTCCAGCATAAAATTCATTTTATTTGAAGAACTGGAACCAACTGGACATTTCCTCTTTTTAATTAAACGTCCCCTTTAATGCTGGAGATGTATTAGATTCCCTTTTCTAGAACTACCTTCTAAAATCCCCATACCAACCCAAGCACAGAGAACCACTCCAATCAAATTACCATTCTGACGCTCTATTTGAATTTCATGCTCATTTTGACCACATGTTATTTTTGCACATGTCGTGCAATTAGGACCAAAACTCATATCTCAATATTTTTTTTCTCAAAATGATCAAATGCAATATAAATCCTAAACAGTTGCACAAAATATGCCACTTTGAGCTTTTTCTCTTATGAAAGGACAGCGTGTGTGAGTTCTTTAGTGTGGCTTGTTTAGGGGAAGGTCTGGGTTATTGCTTTTAATGCTGTTCTGAGATCTAGTGAAAGCAGTGACTCCTAAAACAAGTGTTCAACCAAATAAGCTATATATAATATATACACAATTTGGCCAATATTGATAATTTTCTGTATCGCCAAAATAAAAAACTCTATCTTGAATCTTGATATATCGCTCAGCCCTTTGTTCAACACAATGCAGTTCTGTTTGCACAATGATTTTAGATGAAAAGATGTATACCAATTTTAAAAAGTGTGCAATGGATACAATTCCCCTTAAATGCATCATCATCACATATAGGGGCATTTAACTTCTGAATGTACATTAAATGTTTCACATTCAACTGCTTCATTTTTAAGGTATTTACTGCATAAAACTCTGTTCTCAAATATCAATTACTCACAATTCTGCTTCAGTGTGTAAAGTTTTTGAGTTTTTTTTTTTTTTTCACCTTGCCTATAATGTTAAAGGACACAAAATGAGTATTTTAGACATGATCTTTGATTATCTCACTTTTTTGACTATATTATAATGCCTACTTCATACATTTTCCCTAAAATTTGAACAATCCCTAATAAGTTTTTTAAATGTAATTTAATTTTTTTTTTTTTAAGCTGTATACTACTGTTTTGAGTCCCTGAAAACCACACTGTATGATTACAAGCTGCAGATCAAAGCATTTTAGGATGTAGCTTATTCTCCTCTGCTTTTACAAGAAACACAGACTCTTTTTAAATCGGGACGTACTGACTCATGTCCACCAAAAGAAGAGTTCCAATGTATTTGATAATGTAGATTTAAATGGGAAAAACCTTCATTTTGTAGTGCAAGTAGTTAGAAAATGACTAATGGACAAGCTAAAAGGAAAAAATGAGCAACAGCAGAAGCAGATTTAAATCTGTGGTGGGTATTCTGTGAGTCTTCGCACAGATTTCACTTGTCGGATGTTAAATTTCTCTGTGGACCATTTGGTGTGGGTCAAATGGCAAACAGTTGATTTTAGAGCCTCCTGCTGTGACCAACCGATGCTGGGCAAGAGTCACACAGAAGCCGAGAAGGCCAGTAGAAAAGATTTCTGATGTGTTTATTTCACAGCTTCTTCGTTTTTTTTTGTTTTTTTTTATGATAAAATTAAATCAAGATCCAGTGAATGACTTGTTGATTTAAAGGTTTTCAGATAGAAAACCCTACAGGCACGATTGGGTGAAAACCTCTCACTATTGGTATCACTAGAGCATTACTGTTAATTACAGATTTTCAGTTTGTGTCACAGTGATAATCTTCTGCTGTGGAAACAGCCTTCTGTTGAGCTGTAATGGACTTAAAAAGCTCCACTTCATTTCCTGTTGCATCCATTAATCACGGCCTTCTGCTCTCTGTACAGACCTCCTGGAAACTGGGTTTATTGCTGAGTCATTAAATCATTAACCCTTCATCCAGTGTCAGCCAACTGTCACAAGGGCGTGGCAGGACTCAAATGCAACACAGCTGCTCCAAAAGAGTTTGATATTCTTATTGTAAGGTGGTTCAAAATGAGTTCAATGATTAGATTGCCCAGAGTGAGAAACTAAACCAAGAATTTTTTATTACATGTTAATATTCATTAACATGCAATGTATTGCCCTATTGTACACATTCGAAGTTGCCAAATATAGTAATGAATTTGTAATTTTCTGTGAAGTCTATCTTAGGTTTGATCTGATTTTACTACCAGAACCTGTTTAAACACCTTTAATTTGATACTCACACAAAGTTATAATACATTCAAATTTAAGTAATGTATGACATGGATTAACACTTGTGATTTTGTTAGCGTCCCACATCTTGAACATTGTTGGATTGTGTTATCTGTAATATTATAAAAAAACATAGCATTAAATGAAATCTATGCTTCTTCTGAATCTCTTGCAAACAATATTCTTTGATTGAAAAATACCTCACAAGACTTATTTGCTAAAGTAGGACCGCACTCATTGTACACATTTGGATCCTTAGAAATGTTCAACATTCTACGTTTTATTGGGTAGGATCCAAATGTGTACAATATTACTTACATTTGAATCTGTTATACCTTAGTGATGTAGTAAAAACTTTGTTTCAGTGTCAAATTAAAGGTGTTTTTGCCTCTGGGCCTGGGATTTCCAGGGCGTCTTGGGGCTGCTCTTTCATATTGAGTAATATTTCTCTCCCTTTCACCATTATTTTAATCTTTTTTGTTTGAACTGGTCAGTACAGTTTATATATGCTATAAAACAAAATCAGTTTGTTTGACTGATTCTTGTCCCTGCACTGTTAATTTTCCCTCTTGTCTTTGCCCCTGTATTTAGCTTTGTCTGCATCGCTGATCTCATTAAACATTTTAACCGTCTGTACTTCCACCGCTCTCTTCTTCACCTCACAGACTATCACAGTTACACCATTTGAGCTGCACATCTCCTCTGCACTCCTCGTGTACTCTTCACTACACTCAAGGGAATTCAACTTCCCATCACATCTCTGGCACTTATAACACCTGATCTAAAAGCCTTCACTGGGAAACCCCAGCAACACGCTGTGTGTAAGAACCATTCCAGCATTACTGACATACATTCTGTTCACTCTTCTCCCACAGTTTCTACTTTTCACTTTTCATTTCCCCTCCATTCATTTAATTTTGATTCATGAAGGGCTCTATTCTCCCATGTGTGTAAGTCCAAAAAGCTGCGCTGTTTTTGCTATTCTCCCCCTGTACTTAAGTCAGTCGCTGCGTGCCTTCATCCCAGTTACGCACTGTGGGTGGAGCAGCCCTGAATTGTGGGTGTTCCAATTCAAATCTGGCTTTATGCGCATTCTCTGGTGTGCGTAAGTCCTTTTCCTCTTACGCGCTTCTAACCCTGGAATAAGTGCAGCGCCCCGATAAGGTGAAACATTATATTACACTAGAAATGTGGACTTGGTTACATTTGAAGCCACACGGACTCATGCGTTGCGCAGCAGCAGCAGCTGTGATCACTCAGCTGCTGCTGCACGATTAATTAAAACTCTGACAGACGCAGACTTCTGTCCACGTTGGTCACAGTGATTCAACTATTTTTACTATGTCCAATGTAAAGTCACAGTTTGATTCACTACAGAGTGAAACAAGCTGTAATATGCAGATGAGGATGAACCAGACAGTGTTCCCATACATTTTAATGAGGCTCAGGTCGCTTTAAACTATCTATATTTAAAACTGTGTATTATGGAAGCCAATAGTTCTGTTTCACTGCAAACATCCCTCTGTATCAAAGCAGGACGCTCTGCGGCCGCATTATTTCCTCATATCTCCAGTGCATCTTACTCAGTCACGCTTTACAGCAATGATGATGATTAAGACGACGATGCTGATGAATCGCTGATCAAGGAGAAAGATTTTAACTGTGACTCAGTCACACTGAAATAATTTGATGAATGATCTGATCAAATCAACCTGTTATATTGTTTGTCAGCAAAGGTGTTTCAAATTAAAAGTGAACTTTATCATTTTCACGGATTTCAATGACATTTACAAGCGTTGGGAAAACTCAGTGTTACGTGATTTCCAGACAGCTCCAAAAAAATGACATCACCGCCTCCTTTCCGTCAGCCTGCCTTTATACGCGTAGAAGAGTAGCAATAGAAACTGCAGGCTCATAAAAAAACGCTTAAGTCCAGATGGGAGAATGGACCCCTAACTTACACAGAAACAAAAAAAACCTTGTCTGCACTTTGCATCATTAGGGCTTTAGTGTAATCAGTCATTTCCCCTTTTTTTGCGCTCTACTGAACAGGCACATTGTTTACTTTCCTGCTTCTAAATGCTGAATTATTCTTGCGTAATCTGGGTTAAAAAGGGAGCACTAATCCCCTTTATTGAGTTTTCATGTAAAAAGCCACACGTACCACTGTGTCCTAAAAGGATCTAAATGACACATAAGTACAAAATGGCTTTTAACTTTTTCATGCATGTTCCTCACAGAAAGACTGGGATTTGGATTGTATTTCATTTAACAAAAGTACTAAATATTGGATTCAAAATAATGTCCCACATTAACCAAAACAACAAGAAAGTCATAGTTGTTTTATGTATATGAATAGATTAAAAAAGATGGATTCCTCTCTTCAGAATTGTCAAAACTCCAAGTTTAGTGGATGAATTATAAGTTTTGGATTATTTCATAGATAATAAAACCTCATAAAATGTTCCTTCTAGGTGTTGTCCTCAGCATCAGAGAATATTTAAACTGCAGGTGATAGACAGAGGAAATCCTTTGAGAATCAAATCATTCTTAGCGCAGTAAGAAGTAATATTTTCACCTGCGTTTGTTTATTTACCTTTTAGCAGGTATACGTTAAAAGTCTAACGGATTTTGACAAATCTATTAGGAAAGACAGACCTTACGCCACAGATGATTTCATTAAATTGTGGAGGGGTTGGCTGGATTACACAACATAATAGGCACAATATATTCTACAACCTCACATCTCACCCTCACTGCAAAACAGTCTATTCTTCCCCACCTTTTCTATTTCCTGCCTTGAGTCTCTTCTCCCTGCTCCCTTTCTCCTCCCCTTTCCCCTCCCCCTCCACTTAGGTGTAACACTGCTCTCCCTTTTTATATCCTCCCTCTAATAAAAGTTTTCTTACCCTTCCTTAGGGAGGGCTGGTGATGGTCACAATTAAGCAATAAAATAAATCAATGTATTTTATTGCAATAACAAAATGTGCATTGCTGTCTCATAATGATTGCACTTCCTGTGGTGTTGACCTTTGACAGCATGTGCAGACAAGTAGAAAAAAAATAAATAAATAAATAAATTGTGGAGGGGATCCGGATAAATATGATTCTGGATCAGTTTGAAAAATGGAAAAATCGGTATCTCATCATTTGCAAAATGTGAAAAATTCATATCCCGGTTTATAATGATCGATTACTCTTCCGACATTAATCCGGATCAGATCCGTATTGCGCATTTCATAGCAATTTTATGAAAAAATTAGAGTGCCTATATATTTGGACCTACTACTAAGTTGGGTAACACTTTACTTGAAGTTTTATACATAAAGGCTGACATTACGCTGTTTATTATTATGACACGACACCATGTCATTAGCATGAATAAGATATCATTAACCCATACCCTTAACCCAAACCCTACCTAAATCCACTAGATCCCTCCACCTAACCCAAAAAAGGCCAACATACCTCCAAAGGTGTCATAATTGGGCAAACAATACTTAGTGACAGCCTTCATGACACCTTATTAATGCTACCTAATGTCAGCCTTATTTATAAAACTTAAAGTAAAGTGTAACCAGCCTTTAAAGTGTAAATGATCAGGATCACGGATCCAGAATATCTGAGAATGTCTGAGTGCTCTTTTTTCTTTTTATTTCAGTTTAACTGATTATTTGTTGCCTCGCTATATTATGTGAGTTGGAGATCTGGACTTAGAACAGTGGTTCTGAACTTGGGTTTGTTACGGGATCCAGCAGGGGTCAAGACACGCTCGCAGTTAGGATGCGTTGCAGGTTTTAAGTTGGTCAAAACACATTTCTTATTCCTATTTGCCAAAGTGGTCTTGCCTTACTTTTCTTGTGTTCACCAGAACCTGGACCCATTGTTTTCCGTCTGTTAGATTATCACAAATGTCATCACAAATCCCTGTCAGCAGCTGTGTGTTGTAGACACTGAATTGTGCTTCACTCACATTGTGTCAAAGTGTCCAAGCATCCTGAATGCTGATTTTCAGTTTGTCACCCTCTGGATGCTGGCAGCTAGCATGCATTATTAAACATGCAGCATCTGTCTGGATTTCACAGCATCATCCTGCCCCCACCACTCAGTCTCCTCCAGCCTGCAGATATCTCTGCAACTCCTGAGAGGAGTGAGGAAGTCCTGGATATCTGGCAAACTCTGCTATATGCTGCAATCTGATATGCTGCAGGGCAATGTCTCATATTCACTCTCAACGATGACCACGATGACCAACTCAAACAGCAGAGAGAAAATGATTCAAACTAGTAAAGCATGACAGGATGTAGTTTCTTGTTTGTAGACCTCTGCTATTAGTAATGTTCTCATAAATATGCATACACTGACTATTTCTGTCACCTAATGTTGACTTAGAGTGAGTAATACTTCTTCAGCTCCATCAGCAGAAAAAGAGTGAGTCAGTGCACAATGACTCTTCAGTCACTCACTGCACTGATTGTTTCCTTCAAACTTTTTTTTCAACTTGAAAAGCTTTTTAAACAATGTACTGTTCATAGCTTAAAGGTCAGGGCTCTTTTTTGTCATTGTTTTTTTTAGTCTTGATCTCATGCTTTGGTTCTGTAGCTCTTTGTTTTTGGATTATTCGTTGTTTTTTCTCTTAGTGTTTAAGGTTTGTGATTTGGTCTCATCGTTAGTTCTTTATTTTTATTTTTTTTCTTCTATATAGCGCTTTATCACCACACTGAAGCAGTCCCAAAGCGCTTTACATATCAGCTCATTCACCCAATCACTCTTACATTCACACACCAGTGGGACAGGACTGCCATGCAAGGCGCTAGTCGACCACTGGGAGCAACTTAGGGTTCAGTGTCTTGACACATAGTCAGGTACTGGGATCGAACCCCCAACCTCTCGATCAGAAGACGACCCTCTACCACCTGAGCCACGGTTCCCCATATATAATAGGTTCAGGGTTGTGTTTTTGGATTGTCAAGGAAGTAATATTTATTGGCATTTATTTGTCAGTTTGAAAGTTAGACCTTATGCCATTGGAAGATTACATTACATTTCGGAGGAAATCCTGATCAACATATTGATTCTAGATCAGTTTCAAAAATTGAGAAATCTTTCATCATTGGTGAAACTTGTAATAAACTGATTTTTATGGAATTTGACTAGGGCTGCACGATATTGGGAATAGCTAACGTTGCAATTTTTTTTTTAACCCTGCAATATATATATTGTGATATGAAAAAATAAAGCAATTTTCGCCATATGACTCAAATGGAATTTTATGTTATGTTGCACTGCTGCCATCTTTTGGGACACTTAACCTGCACTGTTCTATGTATCTGTGAGTGTCTGAGTGCATCACTCTTCACACAATGTTCACAGCTTTTCTAACTTTTGGTTCACAGTTCTGCCTCGCGACAACTGCTTTCACTGGACAAATGTGTGCAGAAACATTGCAGGATCCCACAATGTGACTATTGCACACACAGTTTGCGATGACGATGCTCAATTTATATTTTGTGCAGCCTTACATTTGACTCTGTTATATCGTGTTGGTTCCTCAATAACCCCACATAGTTTCATCCGGGTCGACTCTGTATTGCACATTTCTTTGCAATTTTTCAAAAAACTGGGGGTGTCCATACATTTGGACCTACTGTATGGTTATTAATGGGAACAGAGATTGAAAACAAGCCTTTAAAGTGTGAATAATCATGGTACCATGATTGGAATCATTGATCCAGAAATTGTTGAGCATTATCAATTGGATTCACCTGATTGTTGTGGTTTTATGCCGTTGTTTCGTTTCTTTTTAATGTTAATTTTAATTTACTTTATTCTATTCTATTCTACTGTTGTATATTTGCACTCTTATCGTACGTTGGCATTTATTTTGTTCTTACTGTGTGCTATTCTACTGTTGCTGCAATGTATGAATTTCCCCTCCGGGAGATCAATAAAGGTCTTTTCTATTCTATTCCAGGTTGTTCTGGTAGGTTATAGTTTAGTCTTTTTCAGTCTGTGTCTGTTTGTCGTTCCATCTTCCACGTCCATCCATCGTTATCCTCACAGCATTAGACAGTAAAGTCAAGTTGTTGATTGCAATATATTTATACATTGTCTTGTTTTAAAAACAGTTTTGAACAGAAGACAGTTTTGAACTTATTGCTGGAACTTGAGACAAGGTTGAGACAGTTAGTTTATGTACCAGAGATGATTAAGTAGGGGCAGATAGAAAAGGAAGGGCTGGGAGGATGATGATGATGATGATTTGCAGAGTGGAGGACATGCAGGCTGTCAGACACGGGTGATTGGAGGAAGATGCATTTACTGTGGCAACCCCTCAAGGGAAAATGTCAAAAGGAGAACATTAAGTTATTTATTTATTATTTATACAGATTTTTTTTTCCCACTCCCCCTTGCAGGTTATGTGCTGCTAAACCTAAGATTAAAAAAACAGCACAGGTGACAAATGAGCTATAGGGATGCTAATGTTTCATGCAGTTATTTTAACGTTGAATGTTTATTGCTTTATAATAGATTGTTTTTCAAATTAAGAGCTCATTTATTTTGTAAAATAGAAACTATCCTCTATGAGATAAGTTAAAAAGAAAGCGTACAGATTAAAGCCACACCTACGTCATCAGTATGATCAAACCCAGAGAAGTGAGTGATGAGCTGAGTGGAGATTGAACGGGACGGGATGGGGATCATTTACAGCAAATACTCATTAGGAGGAAAATCCTTTCAGTGCTAATTGCTGTAGCAGTGACATTATTGACATTCAAACTGAAGCTGGTGTAAGTCAAGCTTCCTGATGTCAGCACATATAGAGTAACGATTATCCTGAAGGAAGTGCATTACTAGAGATGAGGTGTCTGGTCTATGGAGAGTTTTCCTAATAGTATGTGTAAAAAGTGATGACATGGCCATCGTTTATATATATATATATATATATATATATATATATATATATATATATATATATATATATATATATATATATATATATATATATATATATATATATATATATATATATATTAGAGGAGTGACTGCTCAGATCGATTTAAAAAGAAATAAACGACAGCTTTGCAGGCCGGGGGTGGGGGACGGAGGCGGGGGTGTCTATAAATGCCTGGAGCTGTAATCAGATTGCCAGCGTAGTGGATTTGTCAGGCCTTTTAATCAATAATATTTGTTTAATCTGATTAAAACTAAACTCAAATCAAGGCAGGGTGATAAACTATTCCAAAATTGATTAATATTTAAATAAACAAAATAAAAGTAAAAGTTTTGTTAAAATGTAGGAAATATCCATCTATGACTTGTTGTGAGATAACTTTTCATTTGTTCTTTTGCTTGATAGTCATGTTTCTTTGGTGATTCTATTCGTTTTTAATTTTGTCTTCGTCTCCTAGTAATGTATTCCTATCTGCTTCTCCACTTTCCTGTGTGAGAGACAGAGAAGTCCCCTTTTTTCCTCTGGTTTCCACTCAGGTGTGCCTTATTTCACAATTGCCTTTTGTCATCGGCTTGTCAAACTCTAGAGAAACTATGATTAAAAAAATAGAAATAAAAATTCTGAGAGCTTTCAAATGTTTATCAGCAGCTTCACAGAAAACAACTGGTATGAGGATTCATGAGGTTAGTATAAACTCTAACTCTTTACTCCCAACTCTAGGGTTAGGTTCCAAGAAGAGATGCATTGTTTTAGCTGTTTTCACTATAGCATTTTTTATAATGTAACGTATGATAACTTTAATATTGGTTTAAACCACTAAACATTTTCATTGAAGAATCAATAGAAAAAAGGCTTCTATCATGACTTGATTATCTGAGTTCTTGGTTCTCTCCTTTAAGTCTTACGCACACGTCAAGGTTTTCCTGTACTGTGATTGTAAAGCAGAAAAAAAACAACCTTGTGTGATTAAACTAAGAAGCCCTGAGCATTCATTGCTCTCATAACAAACTGTGAACATTTTTCAACACAGTCCACAATCTGCACACAAAGATGACATGTACTTGTAAACTGGTGTCTACTTTCTGTATTGATGATGCATTCCCTGAAAGGACAACGTTTTGTAACAATCAGTAATTGGCAAATGCATCATTCCGATTCAGATTACTCAGAGCTGAATAATAATGAGGCGTAAGTTGTATGAGAATCATTATGTTCTCACAGCGAGGCAAAGAAAAGCATGGCTTTGGGTTGATAACACACGTTGCCTCTTCAGGGTCACGGGATCCGAGTTTCTGCCTCAACTCACAGGAGGTGATTCACACCCTGAACAGGTCACTATACATTATGCTGACATTACGCTGTCGTGAATATGACACGACACCTGTCATTAGCATGAACAAGGTGTCAAGAAGGCTGTCATTGAGTGTCGTTTGTTACCCTGGGCGACCGTGGCTCAGGTGGTAGAGGGTCGTCTTCTGATCGAGAGGTTGGGGGTTTGATCCCAGTACCTGACTGTGTGTCGAAGTGTCCTTGGGCAAGACACTGAACCCTAATTTGCTCCCAGTGGTCGACTAGCGCCTTGCATGGCAGTCCTGTCCCACTGGTGTGTGAATGTGAGAGTGATTGGGTGAATGAGCTGATATGTAAAGCCCTTTGAGACTGCTTCAGTGTGGTGATAAAGCGCTATATAAAATCAAGTCCATTTACCAAGTCCATTTACCCTAATCCCTAACCACTAAAGCCCTCCACCTAACCCAAAAAATGCCAACATAGCTCCAATGGTGTCATAATTTAGTGAAGAACAGCTTAATTACACCTTATTCATGCTAATGACAAGTAATGACAGTGTAATGTCAGCTTTATGTATAAAACTTCCTGTTAAGTGTTACCACATGCACTAAGGCCAATATACACATAATTATATACCCTCAGTGATTTACCAAACTGCTGCTTGACGCTTTAATGGGTGCAGCAAGAAAGGTTTTCCACTATAAATGTAAATTTGCCAATGAAGATTTAGTTCAGAACAAAAATCCAGATAATCTTCTCACCTGAGACTATCAGGAGATATTTTTTCACTGTCAGAATTCCAGGTGCTGCAACAATAAGCGCTTGATGGTTTTGTTTTTTTTTTTTTTACATACTATTAAAGGGATCCTCAACACAAATAACAGACAGCTCCACTGAAACACTATTATTTGTAAACTTTACTTGTGAGAGTGCTAGAGGATTACTTAATAATTTGGATTATATGTAATTAATCCCTGAAATATTGGATTGAAATGCTTTTTCATTGTAGATATAACTTTGGACCAGAAGAGTGATGTGACAACAACATGATTTGCAAACACTGATTGGCTGAAATCTCCAAAATGGCAAGGCCCACACATGTCGAGTGATATTATGATTATTTGGAAGCTTCATGTTGTAAATACAAAGACATTTTTATCAAAATTAGTAAGAAAGTTTCCTCTATTATCCAAAGTGCATCGATGTGATGTTTTTTTTTTTTTTTTTTTTATCCCTTTAAAGATACATTTCTAATCCAAATTAGAATGTTAAATAAATATGTATTAATGTCAGTGCAGTGCTTCTCACTAATGAGATAAATAGGAGGTTGTTTGAAATACTTCAGCTCCAAGTTATTTATGGGGGTTTGACGTCAAGATTAAAGATTGTGTGTGTGTGCCAAATTTGTTCTGGAAAATCACAGAATAAACTGAGTTTCTATTCATTCTCAAAGCTGAGAGCGTCCTCTAGTGGTGATCTTTGAGACCTGAGTTGGTCTTGTATCTATAAACTGAGGATGAATCAACTTATCACGTGTACTGCATGAGCTTCAGAGGGAAAAACCAGTGTCAGACGAAAAAATAAATTAAAAAATCAATAAGAACATAGACTATATGGTTCTAAAAGCACTTTGAGAAGGACTGCATAGACAGTATAATGCTGTCATGCATGCATTGTGTCAGTGGTAATATCTTTTTCTTCAGGTGGATGATGGGAGTGGGGTGGGGTGATGATGGAGACGGGGTGGGGTGAGGGGATGGGTGGGAGGGGGTTCAGGCAGGCGAGGGTGAACTGAAGTCGGGGGTTGCCATGGGAACCATTGTACTTTTCCTCCCTTGTGATTGGTACTGCTGGCATGAGCCAGTATTTGCTATTTCTGTCATTATTATACACACACACACACACAGAGGGGTCACCATCTTTACATCTGGGATGGTTGCACAACAAGTTCCTGGAGCATCATTTGTCTGTGTGAGCTGTGCTTCTGACTGTCATGATAGCATCATGTCATATGAGCAACCACAGACTCTCAGAGGCGCCCAGCATCATTAAACTGTTCATGTTTCAATTATGCACCAAACCAACACTGCAGATTTCTGTCTCTATATATATATATACAGTATGTCTGTAATGATTCACTATCACAGGGAAATGAGGAGGCATATAAAATGAGCAACACATGTATTAACAGTGTGAACTAAAGCAATAAATCGAGAGCTGATCAGGCTTTGCGGAAATTCTTCGTTTTATTCTTTTTTTGTGAATGACTTTTCCATCAAAGTGGGATGATGTGAGCAGCTGATGCTGATCCATAAAAACTCGTTGACAGCGCATTGAAAGCCTAAAATCATTCCACTTTTGGAGTTTATGAGTCAGAAGTGCCATAGAAACATAGAATAAATGATTAATGTCTGGAATAAATAATCCAGATTTTTTTCATTTCAAAGCATATAAAAACGAGTAAAAAGCAAAAAAAAAAGATAACGATATAAAGCAGGAATCAAAGTCAATCAAAAATACAGTAAAATCTCAATTTTCATTGTCATTGACAGGTGATAACAGAATTTTGTCTTTCAGCTTTGCCATGAGACTTATTTGTTTTAATCTTTTTTAGGAACAAAACCTTTTAATTTGGCATCATTAACCAGATTTTAATTAGAGAGGATGAAGGCATCCTCCTCACTATTGGTATCAGTTTTTTTTCTTCTTATGTCGGTCATTAACTCGACAGCAGATTGTATGCGCCGACATCACAAATTTCCCATGATCCTCTCTGATTCGCTAGTTTACGCCATCTTTTATGACAACTTTTATTTACAGCACGGTGTCAACCGTTGAGAAAAGCGCAAAATGGGAATTATGTGCGCAGTTGTTGGGTGTTCTAACAATTCTGCTCGCAACAACGTTTTTTTTTTTTTTTTTTAGTTTTCCGACTGTTAAACAGAAATTGAAGGATTAACTTCTTTGAGCAACACCCATGGCTTAAGTGGGGTCTATTAGACCTCTGAGAATGAGTGACCTCAAATTAAAAACACAAATTTATGAAATAATCATTAAAAATTTGTGAACAATGAAAATGTCATCACGAGTTTCTGTACAGGCACAATGTCTTTATGATTATCATACTCTGTGTCTGGCTATGGTCACGTTTACTTACCCTGGCCAATGTAATTTTCCTTTGTTCGTGAGTCTCTTTAACTACAATATTCCTCACCCAACTCCATCTGTCTCCGTTACAAAACTTGTAGTGAGAACCAAGTTTACAGCAACTTTAACAAATTGCTGTAGAGGTCAACCCCACCGCACTCCTCTATCTTACCGTGATACCTAGCTTTATCTGGAATATTTAATCCTTGATAAATTTGGGAAAAATCACATGAATCTGCCATTGAAGATGTGTTGTTATGCAGCTACATAATAAATGGCGGATCCAAGCAAATTGGAGAGGATATGGGATATGTAGCGTCAGTTGTAAACCACCTATTAAGCTATCAAATCATTCAGAAGCTTCCCAAGATTTATGATTGTACTTCTGTAATTTGTAACTTTTAAACGTTTTAAGTCATTCATATTTTTTTTTTTTTTTTTTTTGTGAAACTGAATTGACTTTTCAGCTCTGATCCCAGTGGACACCTCAAGCTCCTCAAGTTTTTACCTTAAAATCTTTGCGAAAAAATTACAAATCATTCAATTTTATTGCTAATGTTAAACTATTGCTAGGTTAATGCTAGATTAATGTTAATGCCATTCCTAGGTTAATGCTAATGCTAGGATAATGCCAATGCTAGGCTAATGTTAATGCCAGGTTAATGCTAAAGCTAGGAGAATGCTAATGCTAGGTGAATGCTAATGCTAGGTTTGTGCTAATGTTAGATTAATGCTAATGCCAGACTCATGCTAATGCTGGGTCAATTCTAATGCTAGGCTAATGATAATGCTAGCCGATGATGATGTTAATGCTAGCCAATGTTAATGCTAATGCTAAGCCAATGCAGTGCGACGCGGGTCAGCACTTGCATCCTCACTTGCATTTTCTTCAGGAAATGCAAATATCCTAGTTTACTTTTGTGTTCTTATTGTTTGATAAAATGTGCACTAAGCCTTTCTCTGACTAATGAGCTTTCAAAAAACTAAAGAAATATCTAATATAAAATGTTGCACCATTTTCCAATATTGAATGTAGTATGTGTATTTGTATGAATGTAGATTTCATACAAATATTTATGGTGTTTAATGTTTACACAGTGAGTGACAGACCTCAGACCACGTCTGGTCCAAAGGTTTATTGCAAGTTTGCTGAAAGATGCAACTTTAACAATAAGCTCATAGAAGATTTACAGACGAGTTATTAAGATCCAACCAGTGCAGTTCTGATAAATTGTAGAAAAAAAACACTAGCTTAGCGAAATTAGAGACAGAGATGCCATTGAGACAGCTTATGGAATGATGATCAGTGTTGCTCTATAGTCTAGTATTTGTCTCTTGCTTTCTACACTCGTTTTCATGAGTTTGGGAAATGGATTCTACCAGAGAAAGCAGAGGAGCAATCTGGGAACATTACAAATATAAACAGAATTGGGATTTTCTCACAGGACATAGCATGCGTCTTTTTGAAAACTATTTAGGTAATATTGTAAGAAACCAGATGAGAGGTCCTGGATGGATAACTTTAAAGAACAGGTGACTACTTTGTGCACCAAGAGACAAAGACCTACACAGATCTTTGGCTAACGAATGATAACATCAAGCCGGCGGTCATACAGTTCTGTGTAATTCAAAAGAATGCTCTTTGAGAGTTACATTATTGTATGTTTTGTGCATGCTGTTTATGAAGTTTAGATCTTGCACAGGATTGTTGTGTCACAGTCTAAGTATGTGAGTGAACTTTGTGAGTTTTCTGTTGTCTATAAGTCACGTCAGTTTGTTTTCTTTTCTTTCGTGTGGTATGTTGTAGGGGTTTGCATTGCCATGAATCTGACGATACAATTCACGATTTGCATGTCACAATACGATACATCCCAATACTAAACAATTACGATATAAAATCACAATAAATTGCGATATCGATAATTATAAATTTCACCTTTACAAATACAAAATGATATAAAATACAATTTATTTTATTTTTTAAACTTGCCAGACCAAGTGAATGGTAAATGGTAACTAACTGTAATTCAAGTACCAATAACAAAAACAAGTGGTATGTTTGTCAAATTACATTTTTCCACTTTTGCTTTGACAACAGATTCTGATTCTGTTAAGTACTTTAATTCTTAATAAAAAAAATTGGATCAATACCATAATTGTGTGAAATCGTGATTTATCGCCAAATAGTTTTGTTCTTACATCCTGAGTATGTTGTGAGTTTGAGGCCCAGGGGGGTTATTTTATAGACATTTATTTGCTTTAGTTGGGCTTGTTGTGTCATTTATGTTTTGTCAGTTGATATGTTTTTTTTTTTGTTTTTTTTTACTGTTTAGATTAAATTATATTAGATGGACTTTATTAATCCCTTGTGAAGGCTCCATCAGGGAAATTACATTTCCAGCAGCATTACAGAAAAAAATCAAATAGGGTTAAAACAATATATAAATACAAAAATAAAGAATATAGAGAATATAGGGGGGAAAAAAAACAGAATGTACAGAATAAATAGCAAACAAGGTTTGTGCTACAACTACAACTACTGCTGTTTGTGTGTTGGGTAATACTACACACCCAATCTTGTGAGTGCAAAGAAAGTGAATGGTCCATTTTCCTGCTGTTTCCACTCAGGTGTGCCCATGTCTTCTTATTGCCTTTTCTCACTAATTAAAGTGTGCTTGAACAATGAGCGTTGCTGGTCGGTTGTACGTCTCCCACCAGTTTCCAGTCAGACTGCAACTGTTTGTTTTTTTTCCTGGTCGGCTCTTACGGTTAGTTTGATTTTTCAGTGAGAAACTTTAAGTTTTTCACACAATTCAAATATGTCAGATGAAAAGAAGCCCACACACTGCTGACACTCTAGTAAAGTGATATGTGAGTACTCTGTGTGCTAGGCTTGTGTATAAATGTTAATCTGAGCTCATTAACAATAACCACTGGCTCTCTTTCCTTCTCTCAAATCAATAATCCAACCTCGTGAGAAGGCTTTTGTAGGACTGAGCATTGGCGGAAGTTCAGAGCAGGGAGTCCTGAGCACCTGAGCAGTTTATTGTGAGGATATTAGTGGTGTTTATTTGCTTTCTAACCCTTGTGCATTCCTTTAAAATTACATACACTTCTACACTTTGTGTACACAAACGGTCCGTCACATAAAAGTGCAATAAAAATAAGCTGTTTTTATTTATTTATTTTTACTTCCAACGCATCAGATTTTTTCAACTACTTCAGACTTATCCAAATGTATTATACATTTCAAACCTTTTTTATGTTTGTTTGGACTTTTTATCATGAGAACCTCAAATACTGTATTTTCAGCTGGAAAAACACTAAATATGCAGTATTTTCAAAAATGAGGGCCAAAGTGAAATACAGTCATTAATTGATCACAGAATGGAATTTAATGCATTATTATTTTTGGCACAAGGACAGTTTTAAAGAAAAAAAATTACTCTTCTACACCTTGTATATTTTGTAAGATAATAAATCCAGGCCTTCACTGAAATTTCCAAAAAATGTACGTGATTGGTACCTAAAACATATTTTCCCTTTATTTTGCAAGTAAAGGCTTAGATCTATTAAGTATTATAGAAAAAGCATTATAATATGTCATGATTATATGAAAAATATGTGGTTACAATGGGGGTCAATGGGGCAAATTGGGTCACAAGGTTACTCAGTGTCAGTATGATGCATATCTCCTTTTTTATACACTTCCAATACACAGGGCTTTGGAATTAAGCAAATACAAATGTAAAAACAATAGGCAAATATAATTTTCTGGCGATTTGTGTGAAACTTGCCTCTATTCAGCTGCTGATTACGGATGAACGAAACAAGCTATAGAAACAAATTATACAAAATATTCTGTGGGCCTTAAAAAATCAGTGGAAATCATCTAAAACGCCTGGTAATATGGGGTTGGCTGCTCTGAAAATGGCTGGCAGTGAATGAGTTAAAATACAATAAAGTTTGTTTTTGTTTTGGTTTTTTTTACTACTGTACAATACAGTTGTTGGTGAGGCACTAGGACCCAGTGGAGAACAGCGCTGTCTGCACACACTGGATCAGCAGTTTGGCTCAAGGCGAGTCAATTTATGAGTAGAGCACATCTTACAGGGGGTCATTTAAAGTATGTATGCAGAGAAAGGGTCCATGGAGGAGAAAGGAGCCCCCTTCTTATCCAATGATGCGTCTGGAGTCTGTACTGGGGTCCTGAGGTGGAGAGCGCAGGGCGCACAGAGGGGTGCGCTCCGCTCTTGAGGAGGAGGAGGAGGAAAAAGAGGAGGAGGAGGAGGTGGTCAGCGTGATTACGAGGTGAAAAGGATGAGCAGGAGACACCGGAGCGTCCCTCTGCTCTCTCCCACTCTCTGTGACGCGCCGTGTGTCCGTGTGGCGTGGACGAGAGAGGGAGTGCTGGACTGGCATTGCCCACGCACGCACACTGTGGATCAGCACCGGAGGACGCATCCCTGTCCACACCGAGGTATGTCATCATGTTACACACATACATCTGTAGCTCTAGCCACTAACATATATATATATATATATATATAGTGTGTGTGTGTGCATTTATGGTGGAAGTTGGACAGGTGGACCTACATCCTTGGATCTGAGTCAGATCCAAGGTGAAGAGATCTTTATCTGCACATGGAGGGGATAAAAATGCTCCTGTGTCCAACCTAGTCAAATGTGACAAATGTATTCGATGTTTTCCTCCTGTGGTGGACACACACACACACACACACACACACACACACACACACACACACACACACACACACACACACACACACACACACACACACACACACATGCATATGAAAGGAGGATCATATGGTTTTCAGTCAGCAGGCAGTCACACACAAGAGAAGCAGCATGCAGTGCAGCTTTTCATGCTTTAATGTTGACTTGGAGTCCACATGAACATAACCCTGGAGGGACTGAATTATTTGATCAATTACATACAGTGAGAGGAGCTCAAGTGTCTAAATATTTTGAAAACTTTTGTTTCTTGGTTAATGGTTTAATGCTGACATAGATGTCTTTTTAAAACAATCATAACTGATCAAGAATATCAGAAAGTTCTATCTCTGCTGCTCCATCATTTAAAATGTGAAATGAAGGTGAATGTCACCTTTTGACCTGTTAGACGAAGGCCTCATGCTTCTGCCTGTGTCAGTATATTGGGATTGACGTGTGTGCATACATGGGCAGTAAAAGAAGATGAGGTGCCTCACAGGGACAAAGCCACCCACACTTGTGGAATGGAAAAGTTGCACCTGCAGTAGTTGAGTGTATGGAAATGTACCACAGGCTCTGTGCTCTAACCATGTGTGGGGTTGTGACAATAAACACTGGCAAACCCTGCTAGAGGAACACTGGAACCATGGAGTAATCATGTGTTCATTTTATTGACAATAAATAAATAAAAATCATAATCATAGTTTTTAGCGATAACAATTATGTGATCACAACTAGACTATGACCACCTTGTTGACAAAAACTATATCAAAATATAATAATACTGTATTTTTGTTGACTATTAAAAACAAATTAATACATT
This sequence comes from Gouania willdenowi, assembly GCF_900634775.1. NCBI lineage: Eukaryota > Metazoa > Chordata > Actinopteri > Blenniiformes > Gobiesocidae > Gouania > Gouania willdenowi. The sequence continues at coordinate 31,829,637 of NC_041050.1, read as the reverse complement.
TGTCACATGGTACAAAATCCAAACAGAACTCATACGCATTGATCACATCATATCAGTGTGTGTATTTACAAACATTTATATCATCCCCTATCACGTTGATCAATGGTAATTTAATCTTTTTTTTTCTTTTTTTAAAAAAATGCATTAACTTGTGTTTTATATTTTTGTCAACTATATCACATTTAGTCAGCTAAAATCTTAGTGTCATTTACTGTAGTTGACTAAAAACTAGTCTGTAACTGAAATAGTCCTGATGCTGAATTTTCACTAAAACTATGAACTATTAACTCTGGAAGTATTTATATGACATTTCGGTTTGTGTTGGAAGATAGAAAAGCTCTGAAAATTTAAATCTCTACATATAGTCTTTCCTATAAATATGAACGTGGTTGTACTGCATTCAATGGCTTCTGTAATGCTGAGTTTGCTTCTTCAGGGGCCAATCTGGGCTTTTTGCCTTTCCCTCAGGTACAGAAATCCTTGAAAACACACTTTTGATGATGTTAAATAAATGTGTTGTAAATGACCCCAGCTACACAGCTAAAGTAAAGTTTGGTGACCTTTTTCCAATTTAATTTCAACATTACACGTGCATTTTGAGTTATAAAAGTTAAAAAGCTTATGCTTTATAAGAGTAAAATAACTTTGAAATACTTCTGGGTGGTAATTTTTGTGATTTATTTTGGTGGCTGTAGTTTTTTTGTATCTCAACAAGGTGATAATTAAACATTATATTTACACCAGCCTCAGAAACCTTGGGGTTGTTTTTGATCAGTCAATGTCTCTGGAGGGTCACTGTCGTCAATTGACTAAAAACTGTTTTTACCACCTGAGAATTATTTCTAAAGTGAGGCATCTATTATCAAAATCAGATCTCAAACTGGTCATACACGCATTTATATCATCACGCATTGACTATTGTAATTCTGTTTTTACTTGTTTTGATAAGTCGACCCTAAACAGACTCCAGATCATTCAGAAAGCTGCTGCCAGACTTTTAACTGGCAGCAGTTAAAAGTCGTGTTGTGCCCCTACACATCAGGGCGAAGCCTTCAGTCTTCAGGTCAGGGTCTCCTAAATACCCCAAAAATGAAATTTAAAACCCGAGGAGACCTGGCGTTCCAGGCTGTGGCCCCCAGACTCTGGAATAACCTGCACCAGTCTCTCCAGGAGCTCAACTGTGTGGACACTTTTAAAAAGACTTCACTTTTCAGAAAAGCTTTTAGTTACTGGATTTAAAATTGTTATTATCCTTTAATGTTGCTGCTCTTATGATGTTTATGCACCTATGTTTTATTATTCTATTATGATGTTGCACTTGTATTTTTGCCACAACTCTGTACAGCACTTTGTGATTTTATCTGCAAAAAGCACTTTATAAATAAATTACTTACAATGTTTTTTCAATGTGATAGCAGCCTGCTTTAAAACCCTCAGTCAGTCTCTTGGCAGGTAGCATCTATAAGAAAATGTGATCATCTTGTTGCTCTGCGTCTCCTTGTCAAAATAAAATCACAAAGTGCTGTACAGAGCAGTGGAGAAATGAATACAGGTGCAAAATCATAATAGAATAATACAAATTTAAATCCAGTTAACTAAAAGCTTTTCTGAAAAGCAAAGTCTTTAAAGTTTGAGATGATGATGGGGAAAGTGTTTGTTTTGAGTGAATGAATGTTCATTATTTTATTTGTTTTTTATTTTATTTTATTAATTATTATTATCTTTAATAATTTTAACTTAGCATTTGGAACTCTCATTGCCATCGTTGCACCTTATCACTAATTTGCACATTCATTCATTTGTTATATTTCTTTGGTTTAATCACTGTATTTGCTGTTGTTGTTTTTAACTTGTAAAGTGTCTTTGAGGCTCTTGAAAAGCACTTTTAAATAAAATGTAGTATTATTATTATTATTATTATTATTATTATTGTTAATTTTTACCTTGTCATTCATTTTACCTTACAACCTTTTTGTGTATTCTTGCTTCTTGTTTTCTGCGTGTGTGTATTATTGCTGTTTTTTAATATGCCGCTCTTTGCCTTTCTAATTACCTCTCAAGGATTAATAATGTTTTTCCTGATTCTGATTCCTTTGCCTGAACCAACAGCACCACATTAAACTGGACCGTGTTTTTCTTGTTTCAGATCATTACCAATGAGCAGCTTCATACTGGAGGGGGAGGAGGCTTCCCATCAAGAACGTGAGTGAAGGCTCGTCGTTGGCACACCTCCGGGCTATGATGGTCAAAGCCTGCACATTGCCAGCTGCTGTGACTGACAGCGCCGCCTGAGCTCCTTACAGGCACCCTACGACAGGGGAGGATGGGTGATGGGCCCGTGAAGTTCAGTGGACTCTCTCCTCTCCGTCCCATCCTCTCATGGAGCGTCCGGTCACACCGAGCCCCGCCTGGAACGTCTCCCTCTCACCAGTTCCCCTGCAGCCAAACATCTCCCACCTGGCCCCGCCCATAACCGGTATTTCAGGTGGGAGGGAAGTCAATCAGTACTTTGCGCTCTGTGCTATGCTCATCATGGATGTGCTGGCTGTGGTGGGGAACCTGGCTGTGATGGTAGTCATCATCAAAACACCTCAACTGCACAAGTTTGCCTTTGTGTTCCACCTGTGTGTGGTGGACCTGCTGGCAGCGCTCGTGCTGATGCCTCTGGGGATGCTGTCGGACCAAATATTAGCAGACGAGGCGCTGTGTCGAAGCTACCTCTGCTTGAGCGTGTGTTTAGTGAGCGCAGCCATCCTCACCATCTGTGCCATCAACGTGGAACGCTACTACTACATCATCCACCCCATGCGTCATGAGGTGAAGATGACGGTGGGCGTGGTGGTCATTGTGCTTGTAGGGATCTGGATTAAAGCGGTGTTTATGTCGTTGCTGCCTCTCCTGGGTTGGATGCTGCAGGGGGGTGCAGGCCCAGCTGTTGGATCTATCATTGGTCAGAGACATTGTTCCCTCCAATGGACTGGAGGCAGGACAACACGTCTCATGTTCATGGTCTTCTTCACATTCATCTATTTTTTGTGCCCCATGCTCATCATCCTGGTGGTCTACTGTAACATGTTTAAGGTGGCCCGTGTCGCAGCAATGCAGCATGGCCCGCCCCCCACTTGGGTGGACACACCCCGACAACGGTCCGAGTCCGTCAGCAGCCACTCAACGATGGCGGCGAGCCTTGGAGGTACAGGAGCGTGCAGCACCCCTCAAAGGACCTTCAGTGGGGGGAAGGCTGCAGCGGTTCTGGTAGCAGTAGGAGGTCAGTTCTTCTGCTGCTGGCTGCCTTATTTCTCCTTCCATTTGTACTCGGCCGTGGTATCGACTTCTCCCACCTCACAGGCCCAGCTGGAGATTGTGGTTACATGGATTGGGTATTTCTGCTTCACCTCTAACCCCTTCTTCTACGGCTGCCTGAACCGACAGATCCGCCAGGAGCTAGGCCGACACCTGGCTTGCCTATTCAAGCGGGCCGGACCCAGAGAAGGGGAGCAGCTGCCAAGCCACGAGGCCTCGATACAGGAAAACTTCTTACAGTTCCTTCAGGGCACTGGGTGCAATCTGGAGCCATGCAACTCTAACCGCAGAGCCAGCCTTGAGGAGCCAGAGACTGGAGGCCTTCAGGAGTCAGCTGTGCAGCAGAACATGCCAGATGACTACCACATCCCAGGGCAGATTCTTGAACAAACCTTAGATCTCATTCAGCAGCAGCAACAGCTGAACAATGAGCTACATGTTTCAGAGAACTGTGGCAAGACTCTATCAGAGCTGTAGCTGCCTTATGCACTGTCTCTGTTATACCATCAGAGGATCTAATAAACATGCTCTGTTTATTCATAAACATATTCATATTCACTCTTCATTTCACAACATGTTTTTGAGCTTGAGTCACCAAAATCCCTTCGTACACCACCAAATGTAGCTTTGTATTCGCTAAATCTAAGTTTTTTGGCTTTAATTATCTAATATATTTTTTCACATCCTACATATGGCATAATTTAACTTACAAAGTCATGACACAGAAGGTTTACATGTTTTTAGATATATGCCAAACTGAGATGGAGGTTAAACAATCAAATTAAACATGACATATTATTATGTAAACATGTCTATCTGAATATTTAAGCCAAACCAAGGGAAATAAACCTATGGACGTATCAGGTAGTGTTCTCGTACCAAGGAGAATCTGATCCTTCACCGAAAGTGTCCATGAAACCTCACCTTGCACAATCATTGTGGTTTTTGACATTTGATAGAAATCACATTATTTGCTTTAATTTCTTTTGCCTGCCACCCTCTTCCCTGAACATCACAAACAACTATCCGCATTCCTACAGACATTCTTTGCATGAAACCCAATAGTTCATTGGTTCATTCATGTTAGTGTTTATAAAGCTTTAAAGTCCTCCCAACAATTCCTTTGATAAGGTTCAATGTTTGAAATCAGGAAAGGTTACTATGGCATTTAGGTGCTAAAAAAAATGTATGCAGAGCTGCCCGTTTGTTGATAAAAGATTGGGGAGCTGCTGTTACTGCTGCAGTCAGTTTGTTTGGTGAGTGAAGAGTAAAAGAGAGAATGAAAATCATCCTCGGTAAGAAATACAGACTATTCCGTCTCTCACTGGAAGAGATTCAATGCCAGCTGCTGCTTTGATATTAGCAATCAACAGGACAACTTTGTATTTTTAGCAGTTGTACAGGAACCCTCTTATCAAGCTTATCTGTTCTTCGTCTTGTGATGATCACCTTCTGACTGAAATCATCTCACACATAGAGACTCGTGATTTCCCTTCCACTCGCTGAAAGAAAAACATTGTGACCACGCAGTAGAATGTTCCCGATAGTGTTCTGTGGAAGTACAATGTTTTTTTAAAAAAAAAAACCCTCCACAGCAGGAGCGCATTGACAGGTTAGCAGTGAGCGTATACAGATTCAGACATCACGCACGATGCCTGTTCTGTTTACAGGTAAACACAGGAGCAGTGCGAGTGCTCCTGTGTTTGTGCAATAAACAAGCAGAGCTGTTGTGGCTACACGCGGCACACAGGTGTGACCACACTTACACATGGAAAGCTTTGCCTTTGGACTCATTTAGCAAGTGATTGAAGGCACTGCTGCTACTTTCTCTCTAGTGGATTACAAACAGGGGTGGACTGGGACCAAAATTCAGCCCTGGAATCTTCTATCCAGACCAGCCCATTACATTATCAGCAGTTATTAAGTCAGGGATGCTCAACATGTAGCTCTTTATGTCTTAATTTGATTTATTTTGCCCTCAGAAAATCTTAAAAGGAGGAAACTCTTAAACCTTCCTTTTTCCCTTTTCTAAAAGTTCTGACACTTTTTTTTTTTTTACAGATTTTAGCTCCTTTTGACAATAAATATCTTTTTTTGTCCATTTTGCAAGTTCTTTTTGACACTTTTATCCAATTTTTGTCCTTTTTTAATTTTTGTTATCCTCTTTTCATTCAAATAAGCTAACTTTTGCCCAATAAAAAACAATTGTTTCTTTCCCCCTACATTTGGCCTATTTTTTCCCACATTTTTGCCCTTTTTCATTATTGTTTGCCACTTTTTTGCTCATTTAAGCTACCATTTGCCATTTCATACCACCTGGTTTCTCTTTATTTGCCCATTTTTTTGCCACTTGACTTCTTTTGGCACATTTTAGTCATTTTTCACTCTTTTCTTAACCTGTTAATATGTCTACCTCCACTGCTCGCCAAAAAAATAAATAAAAACAGGCAGCGGACCGGATTTGCCCACTTCGGGTCGACGGCCCACCGGGACAATGCCCCATATGCCAGATGGTCATTGCACGAGTCACACCAGCAGTGACCGAAGCTCCAAAGAAAAATACACCAAAACCTTCTCTGTCACATAGATCAAACCTGTTTTCTCTGTTGTCTTTTGACATGCCTTGCAGGAGTTGGCATTACAGGACATTCCCCAAGACTCCAGAGGCTAAAAGCTCATCCTCTCAAAGGGGAAAACTTTGGGATAAAATGTGTATTTGGACAGTTTCAAGCCAGGATCTTGGAGAAAGAAATACTTCCATATTTCCCACAGTACTTTTATTCATGGCTGGAACATCTTTCTCTAAAAACACAGGGTAAAAAAAGCAACTAAGCAGTTTTACACACCAGCATAAAACTGCCTGAATTTATTCCACCAGCTTTAAACAGTGCAGACAATCAAATATATTTCCTTGTGGAGTTTCATGTGGCGTTTTAAATATACGACGATACAGATATTGTTACACACTCTTTTGCTTAGTGTACCTACATTGATGGTCATATCATCAGCTGGATTTCCATAACCACAATAGGAAAACTTCTCCGACCAATCACATCAAAAGTTTAAAGCTTTGTTTATGAAATAATCCATTTGTTCCTATAATGGAGGAATATCCTTGTCACAGCGAGCAGCAGGTGACACTGTATGGTTTTTACAGTTTTTGGATAGTTACAGCAGCATTGATTGTAAATAATGGGTTTGGTGAGTGGGTTAATTTCCTTTCTCTCTCTGTTTAAAGATAAAAAGACTGTTTCTCCCTTAGTGAGTTTTTTTTCTTCTTATGACTGTGAACCTGATCGCCTGAATTCATTAAAGACAAAAACTTATAATAAAGTAGAGTGTTGTGATTGCTGTGTAATATATTTAAACAGTAAATGAGTTTGAGGAATGATTTATCACTTTCTCTGTGTGTGTGTGTGTGTGTGTGCATAGCATGCACGTGTAAATGCTTAAGGGTTTGTGACTTCAAAGAGGTGATGGAGGATGACTGACTTTTTAAGGTAAGTCAACACGATTTCCTCGTTTTTTTCGTGTTGCTTGGAACAAATTTCAAAATGATGTATTGAAAATTGAAGTTGTTTTTCTTAAACCATATCTCTTACCCTAACCCTGAACCCTTCCCATTTGCCCCAGCCCTAATCCAAACCAACCCCTTATTCTGTACCACATCATTTTCTATAACTTCAGTTAAGGCCTACGGAAGCTTATTGCATTCACTTGAATAAAAAATAAATAAATCTGTTTTTTATGAGAAAAGTTTCTGTTTTTACAAGTAAAATAAATCATGTTTTTATGAGTAAAGTTTCTGTTTTTACGAGTAAAATAAATCCTGTTTTTATTAGTAAAGTTTCTGTTTTTATGAGTAAAATGAATCATGTTTTTATTAGTTTTTTTCCATGCTCTTCTTTTTTCTCGTAAAAACAGGATTTATTTTACTTGTGAAAACAGAAACTTTACTCATAAAAACAGGATTTATTTCACTCATAAAAACAGAAACGTTACACATAAAAACAGAAACTTTACTAATAAAAACCTAAACTTTTCTCATAAAAACAAACTTTTTTTTAATTCAAGTGAGTGCAATAAGCTTTAGTCGTTCACAAGGGCAACTCCAAATTTTATCCATCTGACGCACAAATATATGGAAGCTTATTCCCATCACAGTAAAAAACAAACACACTAGGAAAAATAATAATTATAATAAAAAATCATAATAATCCAAGTCATAATTATGAGATAGTACCTCATAATAATGAGATGCCAAGTCCTAATTATGCTAGACTATCTCATAATTATGACTAAAGAGTTTATTGTTATTATTTTACTTTTCCTAGATTTTTTTACTGACATACATTTGTGTTCCAAGCAGTACAAAAAAATTACTTCTAAGCAGCACAAAAAAAAATTATGAAATTTTGGAGAATGCACAAAAATAGACTTCTTAATGTGACAGTTTCACGATCCCCCATGAGATCATGTTGCAGCATAGTTCCAGCACAGTTTCACACTCAACTATTCAAAGTAACTCCATGTGCTTTAGATGCACAAATAAAGGCAATGTGACTCATTAGACGTAGATTAGAAAAGCAAGTAGATGCCTGATGAAGCTTCTTGGGTTTGGGGTAAAATTTGACAAAAAAAAACAACATTAGAGATTTAACGATTAATCGTAAGGCAGTAAAAAATCGATTCATAGGTATCACGGTTGATATCGATTTTCTGAAAATTGAATCGCAGTACTTTTTTTAACCAGCAGAGGGCGCTATCCACAAGTGTAGGCGGCGGGCGGAGTCTGCTAATACTTTCTTTCTGGTCGCCTTCTACTCTTAAATATGTTAATAAATGATTCATTACCCCTTTAGCACCGAAAGAATATCTGTAATATTACTTGAATATCTTTTTTTTTAAAGTCCAATTGTTAAGGCACAAAATACATTTTCAGTTGCACTTTTAAAAAGAAAAAGAACTATTATGCAGTTTTGCATTGTTTATTATCGAACCAGAATTTAAATTAATAGGCTTCATTTTCATTTGTATTATTCCTTTATTTATTTCATTCAAGATTTATTTTTAGTTAAATTGCATTGTTTTGAATAGTTTATCAAGGAATTCTTTTGACAATGAAAAATAAAAGGAAAATAGTACCGTATTTTCTAGTTTTTTTCCCAAAAAATAAAATTTGTCTACAGTCCCATTTTGTAAAATAAATCGTAAGAGAATCGTATCGTGAACCCAGTATCGTGAATCGAATCGTATCGGGAGTTGAGTGAATCGTTACATCCCTACAGTACATAAAGTTGCCTTTAAAGGTTTTTATCTTTAATTTATTTTAATGTACGTCTGAGCTTCACTGATGATCAAACACTCATCTTTACTGTGTTTTGACTGCGTGGACGAATTCAATCAATACATAAAGACTGACACTTCATCATAAGTCAAATTAAATTTTTGTTGAAGGTGGGATGATACATTATGCAACAAGATAAATATAATTTGTCTTTTTTCCTTTCCAAATACCGTATCGTATCATATCATGACCTCAGTGTATCGTCCCACCCCTATGCTTTGTTAACATCTCGTTGGTGTCTCAAATTGTATGACTAATGAAATTCATTCAGGGGGGTTTCAGGAATGCCAGAGACAATGGAAGTTTGTGTTTCCTGTTTTGTTCCAATCATCTCTACTTACACCTTATTTCCTTAGCGACTTGTGTTGAATGAACAGAAACTGCCTCACCTCAAAGAAGGATGGCACCGCAGCATCTGCCTGCGTTTCTCTACCTTATACAGATCAGACTAAAGATCAGAAGAACTGACAGAAACCTAATGTTAACTTAATGACTGATGACCAGGGAAGGTTGACAGGAAATAATAAGTAATACGGGGCTAATAAAAATAAGACTTGACAGTGTCTGCTTACAGAGAGGTTTCCAACACATCAATATTTAAGTAGCAGAAAGAGGAGAGTGTCAACATCAACCGGACTTTAACCAACGCGAGGGATGCGGTGAAAAGTCACCCCAAGACCGAGAGAAGTTACACATCAGATGTCAAGAACCATCCTTGGAGAGATGACCAACAGAGGTGCTCATTCTCCCTAAAATAAAGGTATCAGGATGGGGACGGATGAACAGATCTACTACAGGAATTAATGACTCAATTTCCCATCAGCCCTTGCTGCAGGTCAGGTTTCCTTTTCCGAAGAGCATTTTCTTGTTTGCGGCTGGAACAGATGGACCTTTTTTTTGTATTGAACATTTGGTCGCATTCACGGACAATGTGGTGACTTTAATTCGTTTTTAAAAGATTAAAAACCCAACACCAGGACTATTATGGTCTACACTTTTCTGCAATAGGTGTTTTTTTTTTCTCTTCTTCTTTTTTTTTTTTTGGAGCTGGTGCGGTTGGATAAACAGTTTGATGACCATAGTAGTGAAGTATTGGAACTTCACTGAGGAACCAGGACTGAGGCTGTGATCCTCCACTGAATGCCAACGCCTCTCTCTCTCTCTCTCTCTCTCTCTCTCTCTCTCTCTCTCTCTCTCTCCCCCCCCCCCCCCCCTCTCTCCCTCTCCCTCTCCCTCCTCCAGGAAACTTCATTTCACACCAACTCAGAGGCTGTGGAAGACCCTTTTCCACCGATGAGCTGCTCTGAATCTGTAATCTAAAAGTGAGTGTTGTGGGAACAAACATGGGCTGCACAATCAGCGCAGAGGACAAGGCTGCAGTGGAGAGGAGTAAAATGATAGACAAGAACCTACGAGAGGACAGAGAGAAGTCCTCCAGGGAGGTCAAGCTGCTCCTGCTAGGTAGGACCTGATCCTCTCAACTTCTCCCTATGATCTGCACACATTCTCTAATAATGTACAGGTCTGTAGTTTGACTTCACCCTCCCCATCCCCCCTCCTGTTGGTCAGCAGCAGCTGGGGCTCATCATCATCTATGGGGCGCCGATTGTAAAGTTGCACATGTTAAAATAAACAGCAATTTGTTGCAACATTGAGCAACAAACCACGTTTTAAAAAAAGTGTATTTTTTTTTAAAATGTTACTTTTAACCAGATTTACAGCAATATTTATGAAATTTGTCTTATTTCTTATCTCGTAAACTAATGTCAATGTTAAACCTAAATATAAATGCTAAATCTAAATTCACATGTAAATGTTAAATCTAAATCTAAATGGTAAATGTTCAATCTAAATGTTAAAGGTTATATTTATTTATCTTTTTATAGAGTATACGTCTGTTTTTTCCTTGTTTTGCACCTGTACTTATACTGTCTTGGCTGATTTGTTGTTGTTTGTAATTGTTTTTGTTTTTCAATCTGACTCTATTCAAATTCACCCGAAGTACCAACATTAAAGCTCATTCCAGTGAATTTTCATATTAGCTAAATATTTAGTTTCACCCATGAAATGTATATTTAACTTTCAGATTTAACATTTAGATTTATATTTAACGTTCAGATTTAGATTTAACATCTAGATTTGACATTCAAGATTTATATTCAACATTTATATTTCGATTTAATATTTAACATTTAAATTTAGATTTAGATTTAACATTTACATTATATTTTTATGAGAAAAAAAAAAACATCACACATTTCTCAAGTAGGCTATTGCTGTAAATCTGGTTAAAATTAACATTAAAAAAAAAAAAAATTCACGTGTTTTTTTTTTTTAACGTGGTTTCTTGCTCAATGTTGCAAAAAACTGCTGTTTGCTTTGGCATGTGCCACTTTACAATCGGTGACCCTCACCAGTAAACCTAATGGTTGTGCTGGGAGGACAAACTCTCTGTTTATTCTGGTCTGGTATGACTCATTGTCACTCAGCTCTTTTTTTAAAACTTTGGTTTAAATATGTAAATACTACAGTACTCAGCCTACATGTCCCAGCATGTCCAGTAGTGCGACTCACCAATTCCTGTTGACAGAATGGGACTGATTGGTGCCTGGGGCAAAAATAAGCACGTTACTAATTTGTTACTGCTAATTTGTTAGAAAATGAGTAAATGAGATGGAGCATTTTTAATCTGCACAAATTAATTTATCGCTAGAGCCTAAATGCTAAATATAAGAATACAAGCGATCTTTAAATAAAAGTGTTTTGAAAGACAAATGTTTTACTGAGTTATATTGTAAAATTATAGCTGCTGTGCAGTAATGGTCAGGGCCAGGCAAAGCTATGCAAAATTAGGCAATTCTGAGTCAATATTAAAATGGACTTGATTTCTATAATGCTTTATGACATTCTCATACCAATGGGACAGAGCTTGCCATGCAAAGCTCTAGTCGATCAACTGGAGCAACTCAGAGTTCAGTGTTTTGCCCAAGGACACTTTGACACAGATAGGTATAACGTTGGGATTGAACCCACAACCTCTTGATCAACCGCTTATGTGGTGGAGTGTAGGAAGAAGAAATGTTGCGGCTTAAAGTCATATTTTCTGGCACAAGAAACAATGCTCTATGTTACTGAGGCCTTGTCCACACGTAGGTAGGTATTTTTTATAAATGGATATCTACCCTCCACAGTTTAAGAAAAAAAGTTATGTCCATACATCATTGTATGTTGTTGTTGGCAGCTTTATATATTGGGGTCCCTAGTGCACTGTTATAGCTTTGCACGCCTGCCTAACAATGTTGACGGTGCCTATCCGTACGGTTGCCGTATCCATATATCGACATTCCATCCGTATGCAGCGCCCCTATTTGGCCAGTTTAGGTCACGTGATAGGTCAGTCATTGGTCAGTTTAGGTTGCGTGACTAAGACTAAACCTTACCCTAAACCTAACCCTAACCCTAAAAATGGTTGCGATATAGGGTTATAACCTACCCTAACTAACCCTAACCCTAAGACACCAAGTATTTGTACTTCGGTAACCGTATCAATAGCACCAGGGGTTGTCCGTATGGCAACCGTACAAATAGACACTTTCAACAATGTTATAGACCCCGTCCATATAGGAGGCCTGTCTGGTGTGAGCCCGGCCCATCCATTAAGCGGGCCACCGGAGAGGATATATTGCACAGATGGCATGCGGCACTGCTGCACCCCCCAAACAAAACCGGCCCCATGGAGCAAGGCGGTACCCCCCACTCCCGAGACACAGAGGGGCACGGGGCAACCCCCGCTGCATACCGGCCCCGAACGGCCCGCCCCGTCGCAACAGGGAGCGACCGCGCAGCAGAGAAACCAGCGCTCGCACCAGGACCAGCACAGGCTCGCAAGGCCCCACTATACAGCACCGTCCACCGGGAGGTGGCCTCGGCCCCCCCGACAAGAGAGGAAGCTATCAACAGCCCAAGCAGGGCCACCTAGCCAGCCATAGACCGACAAGCAGTTATCTCCGGTTATCTACACACTCAAATGCAAAACCGGAGTTTTCCCAAATCTTCACTTTGGTTGGAGTTATCCAAAAGCCCCGTTTTTAATGACCTTATCCTGCGTTTTCTTGTGGATCAGAGACCAAACCGTTGAAAAATATATTTGTTTTAGCAGATACCTGGCTACGTGTGGACGAGGCCTGAGTAAATTGGCAAGAGACAAGTCTGTGGTACAAATGTTAAACTTCTTCTTGCTCATTATAGAATTCTACAGCTGCAAATTTTTTTCAGTATTTGGGCTTTACATTAATAAGCAGATGGGACTAGTGTTGTACTGTCGTGATTATGTGTTTGTTAGGCATGTTTTATAGTTTTTTTCTTTGTTGTTATTCAGTTTGCTTTTCATTGCTAAAGCTCTTTCAGTTTGTCGATGGCTTTTGTGGGACGGTATATATACAGCAACTCAAAGCCATCAACTGCTGAAGTAATGGCTCCTGAAATCATAACAAACAAGTGAGAGCACATTAAAGGAATAGGGGATCTTCAGCTGAGCATTATTTCATTGACAGTAATGTCTTGATTTAAGATGCAGGACGTCTGAGGAGAAAAGAAGCTGCTTGCTAACATTATGTCTAAAAGAATGTGCAATGAGCCTCTGCTGCACCATAAACAAGCATGTAAAGCTTTTTCCATTATGGAGTTTGATGTGTGGACTGCATTAATAACTCTGTCTGCAGTGTGCAGTGTTCTTGATGTTAAATCAAAGACCATTTTTAAAAGGTATTAAAATATATGGATTGTATCTTTATTGGAATTTTGAGAAGCTTGTGTGAATAGAATTTGTTAGGTTGTGGTTACCAAATAGAAAACCATTAAAAAAACAACAATATAAAGAAAGCTATAGTTTAGTATTTAGAATTCTTATTAATTTTATTCTGGTTTTTGTCAGCTTTGATCATCGATATTTTTTTTTTTTTCTAAATATTTTGCAAATCTACTTCTAAGCTGAACAACACATCATCAGTCTCATGAGATTCTAAATTAGCTCACGTTCCCCAACACCTTGTGAATTATCTACTATAGTTATTAAAGGAAGGAATAACCAACATCCAGGGATTCAAAAATAATGTCTCCATGAACACTGGGAACAACATATGTCAACGAATTAGTCAAATAATATAACTTATATTAGAAATGTATTCACCATCCTAATGTTACCATCCTAATGTTACCATCCTAATGTTAGGGAATAACAATTGAAATTCTGGGTTAAGCAGGGTAAACACATAAAGATAATCAGGCTGTTTTTGTCCTGAATTTCTCCCTTCCCGCCCATGGATGCAAACACCAGATTATCTTGTGTCCTATAAGATTGTTCTATAAGATTATCCTGTGGGCTGAGATGTGTTAAGAGTGATTTTGTTCCAAATTCTACAATGGCTGACATTTGTACCTTAAAGGGGATTTATCATGCTAAATCCACTTTTTTAGCCCTTAAATGCATTTTGTTGTATATTTAGAGTGTTTAGAAGTACAGAAAAAATCAAATTAGTCTCTTCAGGTGCTCCGTAGATATCTTTATATTCTGTTTTGCTCATATTTTTCAATCTGTTTCGATTTTTCTATTCTCTATTACGTTTTTTGAACTATTACATCACAGTATTTGCAGAGGAACTGCCAAATTAGTACATCAACTCCAGGTCCAACACTTCGAGCAATCCACCATTTTTATTTCTGGCTTTTATTTTGTACTCCAAGCTCAAGGATGCCGAAGTTAGAGAGGACAAGTCAAAATGTTCGGTTGTTGGATGTTGTAACCAACACGCTTCATTACAACGTCTCCCAGCATCAGAACCTTTTCAAAGTGCCTGGTTGAGTTTTATTTTTCACGGAAATGTACCCACATCTGTAGTAAGGTCATTTTTGTGTGCGCGAAGCACTTCAAGGATGACTGCTTCAGCAACTTCCGGCAGTATAAAGAAGGATTTGCCGAAAGACTTTGTCTGATTGAGGGTTCAATTCTTCTTTGGAGACGACGAACAGAGCACTTCGATAAGCTGTAAATAACGCTAAAAAGTGTGATGATAAGACGTTCCTGTCATTGTTTTGTTAGCATTAGCAGTTACACCGTCTTCAGACTTCATATGTTAACGCTGTGTGCTCGTTTTAGATCCTTGATGATATGGCCTACGTGATTTAATATAAGTCTAAAGTTTTTTATTTATTTATTTATTCAGTTTATTTCCGACATGGTTACATTCACTTTTTTTTTTTTTACATTTTTTTTTTTTTTTTTTTTGTACATGCCGAAAAAGGAGACGAGAGAAGCAGTTTGCTTATCTGGGTCCCGTCCCCTGTTTTATCATCGCAAATTTACATGGGTTTACATGTCTCTCTGGTCAAACATTCTTGAGTTGTTCTGAACAGTCCTTTTTTGTGTATTCTCATCTGTAGTCAGTGTTGTCTTGTTTTTATTCCTCCTCCTCTCTATCGTTGTTCATGTTGGCCTTGTTCCCTGCCAGACGTTGTTAGCATTCCTCCAGTTCAAGAATAGTTCCTCTTTCGAAGGTGTTTGGAAGGTTTTTCCCTTTTCATCCATGATGTCACCACTCGGGAATGTCTCTTTTGGACACACAAGTTTGCAGCTTGTTTTGTCTCTACATCAAGGTTAATCCAGCTGTTGTTAGTTCTATTGGCAGTGTTGTATTTTCCACTGTTAGATTTAACTTGTATAAACACATTATTATATCTTAGTTCATAAGCAAGGTAGTAATTTCATTGTATTATATCTTAGTTCATAAGCAAGGTAGTAATTTCATTGTACAGGAAAACGTGTTTCTAACTGCACATATGACAATAAACACTTTGAATTTAAATTTAATGTAATCCTTAATCACCCCACCACCTAGCAATTGAAATGAATAAATGACAGACCTTTTTTACTCTTGGTTTCCACATTTAATTCAGTCTCCGTAAAATAATCATAGTCTGAGTTTTGTTTCCAGTGTTTATATAGATCTGGGTCCATATCCATGATTACCATCAGTAATGTTGTTGTTTAGGTGGATCCTTCGTATTTTCCCAAGTCTTCCATCGTTTTGATGAGGATTGGTTTTCCGTTCTCTTCTCCCAGTGGTGTGATATAAATCCTGCAGTTTCTTGTCCACGTCCTCACAATTTTTCCTCCTTTTTTTATTTGGCGTGCCTTCCATGCAATGCTTGCATTTTGTTTCGTCAGGTTTTCATTGATGTACACCTTCGTTCCCTTCAGTTTATTTCCTTGCTTCAGTAGTTCTCCTTTGAATTTCATATCCGTGAAGGTTATTTTTACAGCTCTGTTATCATTTTTCTTTGGCAGGAGATGGCAGGAGTTGATGTTGTCAGGGTTCAGGACAATGTCCTTCGACTCCAGGTAGTCAATGACCTGTTGTTCAATCGATTTTGTTTCTTCGTCACTCGCGTAACTCCTGGGTTTTATCTTTAGGCCTGTGATGATGATATCTTTCTCTCTTTCCTTTTGTTCCAGCTGTTCAACCCTGGCGTTCAACAATTTTATCTCTTCAGCATTTCTTTCATTCTTTTCTTTCAGTACCTTAGCTTCGCTTTGTAGGTTTTCCAGTGAGTTTTCCAGCGTCTTTTCCAACGACTTTATCTCGGCAGATAGGTTTCGTAGACCCTCGCATATCATCTCCTTGACCTCTTCCAAACCCGAATTGGGTTCTGAAGGGCCTCCCTGCGGTTTTTTCACCATTTTCCTTCAGTCTTGGGCCCAATTTTTCAGGCTGTTCAGCTGTAGCCAGCTGTAGCCAGCTGTAGCCAAGGTCGTGTTATCGGAGCGAATGAAAACACGTCTGCTCTCTCCAAAGACCAGAGAATCATTAGTCATTTCATTTTGCCGTTTTTGTCTTTGAAAAGACTGTATTAAAATGCATTTCGTGACGTTAGCTTGGCGCTAGCGTTAGCTCGGTGTTTGTGTTAGCTGACTTGTTAGGGTTCTGCAGGTTCATCATCTTCATTTTCATCTCGCTCCACCGGGTCAGACTCTGGCTCGAACATGTAAGGCTGGATGGACAAGTCTTCTGTTGTTGACATTTTGTAAATAACCTCTGAATAAAAAGTTTATGCGCCGCTACATAGCCGTATCTCTTCTATCAAACTACAAAAATGGCCGAGCAGGGTGGAGTTGAACCGAGTGTCACCTGAAGAGGGGGCGGGGTATGGAGTGTCTCATTTGCATTTAAAGAGACCGCACCAAAACGAGTTGCTCTCAGACACACATCAGAAGAGGGGTAGAAAAGGGGTGGAGCTATAATAATGAGGAATTCAGACCCAAGCATTGCAGTTCCACTTTATATAGACCATAACTATGATTTATATGTAAAAAGGAAGGATTTAAAACCATGATATGTCCCCTTTAAACAGTATTTACAACCAAAATTCCTTGTGTGTGTGTTTGTGTGGGGAAAGCTGACAACTCAGGATTTGGGACGTGGAACTGAATCTAGCTAATCATTAAGCAAACTGACTGAGAAACACGTAATGCCGTCTTCAAGGAAACTCAGAACTTTTCCCAGTTGAAAAATCCGATCAATTGTTTGCCACATTTTGCTCATTTAATACCACCTGATTCCTCTTGGTTTGCCCATTTCTTGGCCACTCTTGACTGCTTTTGGCATATTTCAGTCTCTTTTCAGTCTTTTCTTGCCATGTTTTTGCCACTTTTGGACCATTTTTGGCTACCTGTTACCATGTCTGCGAGCTCGCTCGTCAAAAAACCGGCCCACATTGGGTGGAAAGTCTACCGGGATGATGCCCGGTATGCCAGAAGGCCAGTCCACCCCTGGTGTGGGGTCTGTGACAGAAAAAAAATCTCCTCAGATTCCCATGTGTGTACCCACTTTAGAAGTCATATTAAACACAATGTTGGCCAAAAACATGATATTTTAGTTCATTGCAGCTGTCATCCCCTCTTCTTTGACCAATTTCTTCCAGGTTTAAGAGCGTGCCTACAGAAAGTAATCATCATTCCTTCAGGAGTTCATTTGAGGTTGGTTAGAATGTTGGATGTGAAGGCTTGCAGTGTCTTTAGTGTTACTTTATCCCAAAGGTGAGACACGTTCCTCCAAACAGAAACTATCATTGTCTTTATTCATTTATTCTCACTGCTGAGTAGGAGTGTGACGATATCTCGCACAATCGATTATCAATTTTTTTATTTTATTTATTTATTTTAAAACCTTTTCTGCTTTTTCACTAAAATGTGCAGGTAGGTCTTCACAGAAATGTTGTCACTGTTCATTGAAGGAACCAATACTGGTAAGAAAGACCCTATTTTTTGTTTACAGAAAGCACTATTGGAGATACCTATTTGTTTACATTTGTATGTTGACACTTATTTACAGAAATGTTGCACTAAAATAGTCTCACTGTTCATAAGACACTTTTTCAATTTATTGTCTTTCAGAGATATAAAATAAAAATTGTATTTTTTCACTTAATCATTTTTTTTCTTCTTATGTCATAGATTAATTTCTGACCAATATATCAATAATCACAGTATCATCATATCGTGAGATAATCGTTATCGTGAGCTTTGTATCGCGTATCGTATCGTGAGGTACCCAGAGGTTCCCTCCCCTAATGCTGAGACAGGAGAAAAAAGTTTAAAATAGCAAATATTGTGCAGCTGTTTGTTAATAAATTTCCCAGTGCCATTGTGTAGTTCTTTCTTCCTTACGTGTATTTTGTTGTCCTATGTATTTTTGTTGTTTGTTTGTCGTTTTCTGTATTTTTTTGGTATGTATGTTTTTGGATTTTTGTTGTCCCATTGAGCATTTTTCTCTTTTTGTCCTTTTTGGTTTTTTGTTGTTCTTCTGTGTATTTCTCCATTTATTTATCAGTTTTTGTAGGGTTTATTTTGTGTATTTCTGTTGTTCTTTTCTGTCTTGTTGTTGTACAATTGCGCATTTTTTCTTCTCTTGTTGTGTATTTTGTTGTCTTATTAAGTATTTGTATTGTTCTTTTGTGTATTTCTCTGTTAATTTGTGTTTTTGTAGTAGTTTTGTGTATTTTTTGCTGTCATTTTGTGCATTTACCTTTGGTTCTATAATTGCCCATATTTGTGATTTACACACGCACGTTTTTATTTTTATCACTAATCTTAAAGCACCATGATGTTATTTTAGCCTGTGTGGCATTTTGCATCAGCAGATTTGACCCTAAGTTGTCTTTCTGGTAAGACTTTATTTGAACTGAAATGATCAAGATTTATATCGTATATTGGCGTCGTCATTTTGAGAAAAAATATCCAGATATGAATTTTGGTCCATATCGCCCAGCCCTATGTTGGTATGGTAGTTTCTTATACTGGAACCCTGTATTTGATATGAGAAAACCTCTGCTAATATCTACTCATCATATTCCCTCCACACCCAAATGTTGGTTTTGCACACGGCAGTCAGGCAGGAATCTCCTGGCAATCGCCAAACACTGATTCATCCATTGGGCGGCTGACAACGAGGCTAGATCTGTCATTCCACAGTCTACTACGTTGCTCTAGGCCAGTGATTCTCAAACCTTTTTGACTCAAGTACACCATTTTTCTTATTTCTGAATCCAGTGGGACTACAATGGTACATTTTGCTCAGAATTCTGTGAAAAAACAACTATCGAACATGATGGAATAAATTAGTGATAAAACACATTTCTAAGAATCTAATTCTGTAAGCAAGTAAGTGGAATAAAGCAGTGTTTAGTGCCTCCTGAATAGAATTTTATAGAATTTCTTTTATAATTTTGTCATTGTCATCTGCCTCGTGTGAGACCAAGACTGACCCTTGTATTTTCAGTTCATTTTCTAATCAAGATCATTTCTATCATAATTTTGTGTTTTTTCTGGGTTTTTTTTTTCATTATTCAGTAAATTTCTCTCTTATTTGGTGTGTTTTTGTGTGTTGGTATTATTTAAATTATTCTCTGTGTGTGTTTTTTGTTATATCCTATGACATTTTGTATTTTTCTCTTTTTCTGTGTATATTTTGTAGTGATCTTGTGTATTTGTCTCTCATTTAGATGTGTCTTTGTTGTTGTTTTGTTTGTTGCTGGTAATAGTAAGTGTTTTTCTCTCTAAGTGTGTGCATTTTTGGTGTCATTTTGTGTATTTTGTTGTTGTTGAGTATATTATTCTCTTATGTTTTGTTTGTTGTAGTCATTTGGTGAGTTGCTGGTAATATTTAGTATAATTATATTTTTTAACTAAACTATTTTAAGAAAGTGTCTATTTGTATGGTTGCCATTCGGACAATCCCTGGTGCTATTGGTACGGTTACCGAAGTACACGTACGTAGCGTCTTAGGGTTAGGTTATAAACCAATATTGCAACAATTTTTAGGGTTAGGGTTAGGTTTAGGGTAAGGTTTAGTCTTAGTCACATGACCTAAACTGGCCAAATAGGGGTGCTGTGTACGGATAGAATGTCGGTATATTGGTACGGCAACCGTACGGATAGCCTCTGCCTATTTTTCATGCTTTGTTTTAGTTTTTCTCTCTTTTTCGCTCATGTACTTCTTGTAGTGGCATTGCGTACACCTGGGGGTACACGTACCTCCATTTTAGAAACACTGCTCTAGGGAACAGTAGCAATGTGCCTTGACTCCTCTGCAGATTTCTGTGTTGTAGTCTTTTGGGAAGGTAGATAGAAAACCCTGCTCTGAGGTCTGCTGGTCTGGACTTGCCTTCATTCTGTGCTTCCCGGTCGTATAGATGAATGTTCAAGTTCTCAGGGTGTCTTTGGTTTTATGAGCTCACTTTTTGAGTTGGAATTTTTCCACAATAAAAGTCAACTTTTCTATTTATTGTTGCATCCAGGGAGTTTCTCTAATGTCCTTATTTAGAAGAAATAATAGAGCAAGAAAAGAGGAAAAACTTCTTTTTTTGCTGCTGATCCATTGCCACTCTCTGATGTCAGAGTATTTTAAACAACTTTAAGATGATAAAGCTTGTATTGTACATTTTAGATTAATTTTAGATGTGACACAACATCCAGCAGCATATAAAGTCAAGGATGAACTCCACACCAACATTACAATGTAGGATAACATCTCGTTTTGCCATAATCTTGTAATTCTGACCACAGAGATTGTTCCAGGCATGCAGCGCTCGTCACTTCCTCTCTGTGCTCGACCTCAAGAATCTTTGGGAGGGTGGGGGGAACAAAGGGAAGTTCAACAGCTGCTCTTCTTCCAAAACCAAAGACTTTAAACACACTTCCAATAGAAATGAAAGCGTTCCTCTTTCGTTTTGGCCACAAATGCTGATTTAAAAGCAGTTTTTCATAGTTTAAACTATGGCTGTGAATGTCTGTGCAGAGCTAGCTCATGAACTGGCTTCAGACTACATTTTGAAAATCAGCCAAAAAATATTGAGAATCACCCAACTGAAGGCTGATAGCTTTGAGGTGGGGGTAACACGTCTCTTTTCGCCTTCACAAAACTTCTCCAAAGAAGCCGCAGGATTCGTCCTGACTATCATTCCTTCTGCATTAATTACTGTTATTATTATTGAGAGAGTAAATCCTAATTTAAGCGTGTGTTTAACTCATTAAAAACATTGAAAGCATATCAGCGGTTATCTATTAGTTTACAGTTTATGTCAGACGTTTTAAAGTAATTAATCAATATCACTGGCAGTTCTTTCTACACACTTCTTAGTTGTGCTATACTTAGTAATTTGTGTTTAATCCCTGCTATTTTGCATGGCGTTAAAACACGAACCCTCCATTGTGCTACTGACTAAACATCAACTTCAAACTTCAAAACAAGAGCCATATTTACAAAAGGGTTAAAAACTAATGGAAGACCAGAAGAGATGCTTTTGTTTTGAAAAGGGGATGTTTGATTTTTAGCTTGAAGCCGGTCCCAGGACGATTTTATGTCCCGCTCGCAATGCATGATGCACCATGGGGTGATTGAGAATGACTAGTGTGCCCATCGTGCATACTTCAAAAATGTCCCCATATACTATACATCTGGGTATTTCTGGCATACTCAATCTTTCCATACTATCTAATTGGAACGCACTACATACTCATTTTGACGTCAGATTTAGTAGAACATACTGTATATCGGGGAGCTCCTGTCCCTGCTCCAACACACCTGAATATAATTAGTGGGTCAGCAGAAAAGCCTGATAATTGCACTATGTATAGTGTTGACCTTTGAGAGCATGTGCAGACAAGGTAGGGAAAAAAAAGAAAAGCCTGATAACAAGCTAAGCTTTACAGTCAGGTGTGGGGGGTCTATTCTAAAAACATTATTTATGAGGAGGTCTGTATCCATCCTTAATAGCCTTAATAAAGGGACGAACAAAGGGTTTGGTTTGTTTTTCTATCATTTTTGTTTGTTTTTCTAGGAATTTTGTGTAGTTTTGTAATTATTTTCTGTAGTTTTCGTCAATTTTTTCTGTAGTTTTCGTCAATATTCTGCGTACATTTCTGTCTTTTTTATGTTTTTGGGTGTTCTTTGAGTCTTTTTGTGTACATTTGTTTTCTGTATTCATGAGATTTCTGAAGTTGTATTGTCTATTTTTGTTGTCATTTTGGAATATTATTGTTATTTAACGTGTTTTTTTGTTTTACATTTGTGTTTTTGGAGTCATTTTCTGAATGTACTTTGAGGGTTGCATAAAATTACACCAAGTTGCCCATATCTGCTTTAGGAGAATATTGGAGAGCAGAAAAACAATTAAGCAAAAATGACTGGAAATCACTGAAATATCTCTCATACTAAGATGACTTTTGTCATTAAAGCTCTCTTCTTATTACATTTGTATCTGCACTGACCTCCCGCTGTTTTAGCATTGAGATGTATTTCACACTACTACAGCTAATCAAGTTAATTGCTTGTGCCAATCAATGAATGTCATATTTAATCAGCGAATTTCAATTTGGCAAAATGTAAAAAAAAAAATAGATTCATTTTTGTGTGTGCATGTGTGTGTTGTTGTTGTTTATATGTATATACAGTATATATACTGTATATATGTATACATATATATAATGCTGTTTATATGTTGGGAACAGTCACACATTAAGATAATAGTTCTCATGCAGAATAAAAATTTCATCTCATTCTGTTTCTTGGTTCTTTTTTTTGTTGAAGGAATGAAATTTGAAGCAACTCACATAGTGAAATGTACATTTGTATGAAAGGAACACGTTTGCATTGAGAGTAGGGAGAGAAAAAGCAGATAATCATTAAACAAATGTGAGTCGTTGAAGTTTTGGGTTTGAAAAGGCTTTTATAAAATGTGAATAAAAACTTGTGTCACAAATTAATTTTAACGTTTTAGTTGATGTTCAACTGGTTTGTGGAAAACAATGTAAACATTTAGAGTTACAAATGTTTTTGTGTATGTTAAGATGAAAGTTTCTTTTTGCTTTTGATCCACAGTTTAATCCTTTGTGGCGAAACGATGCAACCCCCCACAAGCACACACACACACACACACACACACACCCCCAGCACAGCTTTTCTGTGGAAAAATGCTGTCAGTGTTTCCTGTTTGGCTGATTGTTGTAGAAACCCCGTAAACTTTTCTCATGTGAAATCCTCTTTCTTCTCATTATTGCACTCTCAACTGTTGTGAAATACACTTTATGACTCGTTGACGTCAGCAGTTTCACATTTGTAACAGCGACACTTTTTGGGGAAACGGTTCATACAAGAGCATTTTACTGACCCAAGATAGTTGCATTAAGTAAAATTCTCCACATAGCTGCACTCTCTGTGTGTTGTGTATGTTTGATGACCCACAATAAATATTTTTCCAAGCCTGAGTAAGCTCATCCAGTCGAACTGCTGACTCGTGCAATATACTGCAGATCCCTGCTTCGTGCGAGGCAGTGAATCATGAGTGTTTAGACTTTTCCAGGCTGTACTTAAATGCCACTGTTTTAGTTGCTGTCAAGAAAGATTTTTTTTTAGTGTTTACTTAAAACAGATTACAATGAAACATTCTGGGTTTAATACGTACTGTACGTACTGAAGAACAGGTTTTTATGACTTATTTCTCTCTTTTTTTTTTTTTTTTTACAGGTGCTGGTGAATCTGGAAAAAGCACAATAGTGAAGCAGATGAAGTAAGTCGCAACAGTTGGAAGGGTTTAAAGCAGACATGGACAACATGCGGCCCCCAAAGTAAACATTCAAAATGACAGAAAAATACACAAAACATTAGCAAGAATACATTAAAAAATACACAGAATTAGAACATTGCACGAAATTACAGTAAAAGTCAAGAAAAACACACACAAATGAAGAAAACATCAACAGTAACACGCAAAATTACGCCAAATAAAACAAAACTACTACAAAAATACACAAAATTACGCCAGATGACACAAAAATACACAAAATGACTCAAAAAATATACAAAATGACAGAAAAATACACAAAAAGACAAGAAAAACTGTAAAAATGACTCCGCAAATGCACATTACTAACAAACGTGCAAAAACGACAACAAAAATACATAAAAAATTACTAAACTAAAATACACAAAAGGACAACAGAAATGAACAAAATGCTTCATAATGGGCAAGACAACAACAAACATACACAATGACAGAAAAAACACAAAATTACTATAAAAAAAAACTACTTTTGTGTAATGTGTTGATATTAGTCATTACTCTGAATACTGACATGCATGATAATGTGGCCCTTTGATCAAACACATTTTTGTGGCCTTTGCTGTGGTAGAAGTTGCCCACAATGCTCTGTGCTCAGCGTCTGTCCTTTAGCTCCAGCTTTGTTTGATTTGGAGAAAATGTTAAATTACAGTAGCAGTCTCATTTTGGCTGAAGAGGAAGCCTGTGAAACAATGGCCACAGAGGTCGCCTGGTTTCCACATTACTCATGCTGTGTGGACACTGAAGCTCCAGTTTCTGCACTAATGACAAACCTTCATGAAATCCTCCAAAAGTGAAATCTGTACTTTTATTTGATGTTGTCACTTAAGATTATGGTTATGAATGCAGAGAGTGTGTTTGGATTGTTTCAGTGTGCCAGAATCAGGCTTGGGGTCATTTAAAATAGCTAATTAATTATAATTATAATTGAAATTGTAATTGAAAAAAATTGCTGCTGTAGTCATAATTGAATTGTAATTTAGTTCAGATGATTGACTGTGTAATTGTAATTGTCTTGAAAATGTTATTTAAAAAAAAACTGTCAATTACAATTTAATTAAATGCAAAATTGGGGAACCATGTTACAGTTCTATGGCTCACATATACAGTATGTAGTTAACTTATGTTTCATATCAACTTTTCCTGTCCGTTCTCTTGAGAATGATTTTACCATTTAAAAATAATTGAATTGGAGGCGTATACAGGTAGAAAAAAGGCTCATCAAAAATATTAATACTAATATTTTCATGGATTAGGAAGCCTAGTAGGGAAGACTACTGCATTCACAGAAGAAAAAAAGTTTCAGTTTTTCTGAATTGATAAGATTAAAAATAAGTAAATAAAATCAATTTGCCCTGTTTTTCAGTTTTTATTTGGAAATATACTTCGGTTTTTCTGAGTAGAGATATTTTTTATAGCAAATATTTTTAGTTTTTTCTGAGTCAATGAGATAATTTTGGGGGAATGGGGGAAAAACCAAAAAAATTTTCCTATAAAAACTTATCAACTCAGAAAAAATGAAAAATATTTCCTATGAAAACAGAAAAACAGGGCCAAATGTTTTTATTTACTTATTTTTATCTCATCAATTCAGAAAAAAAACAACTTTTTTCTTCTTCTGTCAATGCAATAAGCTTCGGTAGCCTAGCAAGGTAACCAAGAGATGAGAAACAAATTAGGTGATAGGTAATGTTTTTGAGTGTATTTTACAGCTGATTTAACCCATAGGTCATAACTAAGCCATTATCATAAGAGATGCTAACAGAATGTGGAAGATTACATTTTATGGGCTTAATTAATAAAGACTCAGTAATTCTGATTATTTGAATTTGAACTTTAGTAAATGAGAACGTAATTGTGATTTATTTCAGGGGGAAAATAATTGTGATTTTAATTGTAATTGGGAAAAATGCTGGTCACCGTAATCGTAGATAATTGACGATGTAATTGTAATTTAAAAATGAAATTGACCCATCAGAATCATCCATGAGGACGGATACTCGGAGGAGGAGTGCAAGCAGTACAAGGTGGTGGTGTTCAGCAACACCATCCAGTCCATCATGGCCATCATCAGGGCGATGGGCCAGCTGAAGATAGACTTTGGGGAAGCTGCACGTGCGGTAAGAACATTGGATCAACCCCGCAGTGGTTTCTCAGCATCTGGGTGATCATTGATTTTTGTTGCTAGGATGATGCACGGCAGCTGTTTACGCTGGCGAGCTTAGCCGAGGAAGGCGGGATGTCTGCAGAGCTGACGGGCGTGATTCAAAGGCTGTGGAATGACGGCGGCGTTCAAGCCTGCTTCGATCGATCACGAGAGTATCAGCTCAACGACTCTGCGGCATAGTGAGCAACCATCTGTCCAATCACAGCGCACCCACAGTACACACAAGCTTCACCAACACCAGGAAGGTTGATTTACTGGAAACTCCAAACATCAATATTAATATTAAGATCAATAGTATTATTAATAATAAATCCTGCAGATCCACTATGTCTAAATTTGCACACAGTTGATTTGCTGGTTTACCATCATCATGTCCCGCCCCTTCAGTTTTACTCGATCCTACCTCATAATAGGCTACTGTTCGAACAAAATGAGTTGTAGTTATAACAATTGGTCTTGAAAAAGTATTATGGTGAGATTTTATTAAACTAGACAGGATATGTTATATGTTTTAATCTCAAGCAGGCCACATGATTTTAGATGGAAAAAGGGCAAATTCAGCATTCATGTGCCCTGATTTGCACTTTACACATATAACTGATATATAAATGATAAGGTATGTGAGTATATCAGCCTCTGCAGGATCTTCACTTAAATTTCCCTGATTTGGGGAATTTTGGGACATTTCGTGTAATAATTTGAGGAAATTGCTAGATTTTGGAAAAATTTAAACTTCTTTCAACAAATTCAGATTAAAAATGACTGCTGTCATGGTATAAGAACTGGAAAACTGAGTTTTTAAAATACTGTGGCTTCTAATTCATTTTTGTGTGTGTTTTTTTTTTTTAAATAATTTTGTGCTTTCTCGATCGGGCTGAATTTGATGCTCTAAAGCAGTGTTTCTCAAATAGGAGTACGTGTACCCCTGGAGGTACACAACGGCACTACAGAGGGTACTTGAAAAAGAGAGTGAAAAATGTTAATGTTTGTTTTTAGTTAAAGATCATAATTAAGATTAAGATTAATCATAATGATGATGATAGAAATGATCTTGATTAGAACATGAACTGAAAATACAAAAGGCAATCTTGGTCCCACATCAGGCGGGAGTTGCCAGGAATAAAAACTGCAAAACAAATCTATTCATGAGACGCTAAATACTGTTTCATTCTACTCAGTTATGAAATTAGATTCTTTATTTATTCTTTATTCATTCCATCATTATGCTCTATAGTTGTTTATACATAGTATTCTGAGTAAAATTTTCTAGTTGGACAACTGGGGTACTTAGATTAAGAAATAAAAGCAAGGGGTAACTTCAGCCAAAATAGTTTGAGAACCACTGCTCTAAAGGGCCGAATTTGGCCCCCGGGCCTTGAGTTTGACACATGTGCTTTAAAGGGCCCATGTTAAGCTAAATCGACTTTTCTGTGCTTTAAACATCATAAAGTGCTATTTATGCTTCATACACATGGCCAAAGTTATTCATTGATTCCCTCAATCGTTAGTTAGAGGATGATTTGCTCCTTTCTTACTGCAGGGTGGGAGGAGGGCGGGGCATCCTCTGGCCCTACGTCACTGTGCGGGGAGGAGGATGTCATTGTCCTATCTATAGACACGCCCACACATGAACATGCATAAGTCGGCCGCAAATCAGCCTGTTTGTTAGAGTTGCTCAGAAAGTGACTTTTCAGAGGCTAAAACTCTGCAAAAAAAACCTCAAATACTATGTTTTTAGGGTTCTTAGAACAAATGGAGATTGGTGAAAAATAGCATGATACGGGACCTTTAAAGTAGGCATCGACAGAAAGTTTCATCACGACAATGACGTAATTGATCTGATCTGCAAATTAAGACGTTACAGCCATTCACATTAACTGCATAACATGCAAAACATCGGCCGATCTGATATAGCTGATCAGATTGGTATAGAGCCTACTTTAAAGTGTGAATAAACATGGTACAGCTCGATTATAGAAAAAATAATAATCACGATTATTTTAGTCATGATTGAAATCGCGATTATTCAAACGATTGTCAACCAAAAAGTCATTTATTTTTTGTACAAAAAAACAAAATATATTCTTTAAACATAAATAAAATCCTTCAAACACTGAAATAAAGTATGTTCACTTTCGCACAAAGCAAAACACTTCTTGCATGTGATGTGTTTTTGCTCTTGGTCTTCATCATTGAACCCAAAGTGTTCCTATATCAGATAATTATGACTTGCCATTTGTTTACCAAGCGTTTTCGCTGCGGTTCTCCTGCCATGTTTCATGACCACAAGCAACAACTTTGCTCGTGTTGGCCTGCAGGCTACCTTTGGCTTTGAGAGGGGCGGAGCGGAGGGGAGGAGCTTGCATGTGCGTATTTAGCAAATAAAACATATGTAAAAAAAAAAATAATAATGTATTTGAATTAAAATTAATAATAGTTTTTTCTTGACTATGTTATTTTTGTGATAGTTGGGTGTAATAATCGTAATCGTAATCGAATTTCGATTGATTGTACAGCCCTACCATGAATCATGATCAGGTTCCACTGATCCAGATAACTGCCACTATCTCACAAAGAGGACGTTTGGAGCTCTTGTTCAGGAATGAAATCATTCATGGCTGGTTGGTTAAATGGCTTTTAAATATTTCATTTCATGTCAGCTAAAAGGTGACAGTAGTATTTTGCTATTGACAGATCCACATGGACCAAGCAGAAGACGAGCTGTGTCTTGTTTCCTGAGGTCCTGTGGGAGCTTGTTGCATAGCTGATTGCATTCCTGCGAAGGAAAAAGGACTTTATAGCTCGAAAATACTTTCCTTTGCACAGGCTGAGAGCACTTTTACACTTTGGTTGACAATTAAATGAAACCTTTTGTAAGATGCAAACCAGGCATTTACCGTTGTTTGGTTTGACCAATGAGAGAGAGATGAGCGGATGTGTTGTTGTGCCGCTAACGTTAGACCAGCAGGAGGAATAGATCGCTGTGAAGGTCGCGCTCTTTGTTGTGACAACAGCTAAGCAGCGGTGACTCTTTGTGCACTTCGTCGACGCTGTGAGACGAGAGGAACCGGAGGAGTTGGTCTGTTTTTACTCAACCCACAAGAAGCCTGTGTTTATCAACCACCAAAATATGAGCCCATATTTAGTATCGCTCTGTGGCGTCCTCAGACGTTTGCAAGTCATTGAGCCCCCATGAGAGCTGCCATGAGTGTGGGGCAGATATTTTATTACTGCGTGTTACAGCACGACAAACCTCACTTTTATACATAATCTAACCATAGAGGAACGTTTATGGCAGGGTGTCAAACTCATTTTAGTTCAATACGCAGCAGTTTGATCTCAAGTGGGCCACAGATATTGTGATGGGAAAACGAGTAATTTCAACATTATTGTGCACTAGTTTGCGCTTCTACGTATACATAGAATGCAAAATATCTAAGAAACCAACAATATCCAAGCAATAAGTGACAGATATCAGCCTCAACAGGATTTTGTGACCAATTTCTATTTAATTAAGCAAAATGTTATGTAATAATTTGAGGAAAATTTAATGATTTTGTAAGAATTTTGAGTTTTTTCAACAGTTTAACATTAAAATTTACAGCACTCGTGATGTGATACTGTTGAGTTTCATTTACACCACGTGTGTCAAACATGCATTTCCCAGCATGCCTGTCAAAAGAAAAGTTTCTTTCAAAGTAAGACAAGTCCAACATGAGAGACATTAAAGGTATTGTGGACGATGTTTGAAAAAGAAACGTCCTCTACACATTATGAAAAAAAACGCGTATGTGCAACACGCCGACGTGTGTGGGAGAGCGTGCACGAGTCCTGTTTTCCTCGTGCACAGCTCTGTTTACACGTTGGTGTGGACATCGGTCATACAAGCTTACCTTACAAAAGAAGATTTGCACTTCTCCCACCCGGAAGCTAAACACCTTTAAGTATTTATTTATTTTTGACCCACTGTGCGTGACCCACCCAGTATAGATCCGTGACCCACTTTTGGGTCCCGACCCACCAGTTGAGAATTGCTGCTTTAGAGCATCCAATTCGGCCTGCAGGAGACAGTAAAAATGACAGAGAAAACATGAATTATTGTGTAAATTACCCAATAATCCAGTTGTAGATATCTCAAATTCACCAATTTAATGAAACTCTGCAATATTTTTCGGGGGTTACATTTTTTTCCTTTGTTTTCTTTCATTTTAAATTGCAAATTGTGGAAAGAACTCTACATTTTTTTTACAAACCTTGCAATTTTTTACAAAAAAAATGTACAAAATTCCCCTAAATTCCACAAAAATTGGTTACAAAATCAATAATTTTTGAAGTGACGATAAGGCAGGGACTGATATTAAAAGCTATGTATTGATGTTAACATTTTTGTTTTTTCCCCCATAAAACCTGTGGCCTAATTGACCATTTGCAAAAGCCCCACCCCCCTTATTTACTTACATGTTCCTGAGTTGGTCTCGTCTGTAATGGCTGGGAGAAGTCTACTGGTGCGTGTTAGTGACTCTTTTTGGAGCTTTATTCATGATATCCTCCAGATCCAGGCTAAAGGGGTTACATGCTGTGGAGGTATATATATTCATCATATTGAAATAAACCATGAAGGGGACATTACAACTATCAAAGTGAAAGAATACCGCACCAGTCATGCTCCTGAAGTGCTGGATTTCTGTGAATATCTTTCTAACTTTACCAAAATCACTGCTGGGTACGTTTTCTTTTATTATATTGTTCGTATCCTCCATAACGTATAAGAGCATTACCACATCTAATGGGGATCTTAATAAAACAAACTGTTACATTAGCTATAGCTAGCTGAACCTACAGCTGATCCAAGGCTAATAAGAAAGCAGTGGTAACAAAGTCTGTTAATATAGATTGGGAGACTTGTATGCTTCAGGACGATGTCGACTGAAATATTGATAGTAATATAGTAATATGATAGTTGCTAATAACTGTATACCCCAGTCATCACCCCCCACCCCCTCTTTTCACTAGCTACTTTAATGTATAGTTATGTCAAGGCACTGTAATATCTATCAACACCTCATTTAATCAAAATCAAATCTAGTCAAGCATTATTGTCATTTTGCTGAACATACACATTAGTGCAGACAAGATGAGATAACGTTAAAAACACACATCTCCCATACTACACACACACGCATACTGACACAAACACATCCCTGAGACGTTTTTATTGTTTTATAGTTCATTGTAGACGTCGCTCCAGTTTTATTTTCAGCTTTGGGAACAGAAAGAACTCGACTCCCCCAGCCAAACTTTTAGGGTACTTGGTATCCGACACAAGCCGTGATCCAACCGCTTCACCATTGTGCCTGTTCTGAGCATGTCAGACCTTGCTTACATAATAACGGTTGCTCAGACGTATGATTGGACAATGACTGTTTGTGGGCGGGGTTTTACTAAAGGTCAATTATGATCAAACTGGTCCATATTTGGGCCCTGAGCTAAAATGAGTTAGACAATGACTCATTGGATGCTCCAAAGGGCCTGATTTGGCTTTAAGTTTGACACGTGTTCTATGGAGAGCACGAGTTCTCCATAAATATGAGAGAACAGAGTATGATTAACCTAACACACTTTTTCTTGTTTGTGTCTGTCAGTTATCTCAACGACTTGGACAGGATCTGCCAGTCCGACTACATCCCAACACAACAGGACGTTCTGCGTACACGCGTGAAGACGACTGGCATCGTAGAAACTCACTTCACCTTCAAAGATCTCTACTTCAAGTTAGTGCAGACATCTCTTCTTGTGAAGCAGCTTTGCTCTGGCCTTAGGTGGCCTCCCAGTGCCATATAAACATTTATTGAGCTTCACGGGCAGTTGGAGTCCAGACTAGATCTCTTTATAGACACTTTATGTGGTTTAACACGGGGACACAGTGTAGAGTTCACTTCTTATTTATGTTGTGCTGAGATTATTGAATGTGGGATGCATCATCATAACATGACATTTAACGAACAATTTACTGGGTTTTATATAGTGGGTTATATAGTGGGGATTACAGTAAATTGGTCAGCCAATTTAATATGATTGGTTACATGAAAAACAGTGACTGTTGAGGAATTTGTAAGCAGGTAAAATATTAGCTTGGTAGAAGTGAAATTAATGAATTACAAGTACTCACGTTACTGTAATTGAGTTGCTTTTATGGGTACCTGTCCTTTTTTGGGTATGTTTCTAAATCAGTACTTTTACTTGTATTTAAGTACGTTTTAAAATAAGTAAAGTAATTTCTTACATTTCTACACCCAACCGTTACTGAGTAAATTATTATTTTTTTGTTTTAAAATGGTCAACAGACATTGTGAAACTAAAAAAATTGAAATGACAAGACAATAATCAAATGCATCACATTATAGCCGACCAATCAGATTAAACCGCGCCAAAGCAGCATTAAATGCTGGTTATTTTCTCAGTTTTAGTCAATTTAGCTATACTTAGAGCCTGAGAATTTTTTTTATTTTTAAATGAATTCATTGGTGTTTATATATATGTATGAATTATACATTTTGACAAACCTTTCCAGTTGTGCAATATTTTATCTCTTCCTTTTTAAGTTTATACATGAGATGTTTACTGTATGCAAAGGAACCGTGGCAAGATTTATTACCAAAAATGAACGCGGGGGGTGAAAGTAATTTTTACTTTGAGTACCATTTAATTGAGCTACTTTTTACATGTGCTTGAGTGTTTTATGTATGACTTACTTGTACTTGTATTTGAATACAATTCCAATCAATTAATATTACTTCTACTTGAGTAGCATGTATCAGTACCCTTTACACCTCTGTAGATTGGTAATAAAAATCGTTTTGTGTCCCCAGGATGTTTGATGTTGGCGGTCAGCGCTCCGAGAGGAAGAAGTGGATTCATTGCTTTGAAGGAGTCACATCCATCATTTTCTGTGTAGCGCTCAGTGACTACGACCTGGTGCTTGCTGAGGATGAGGAGATGGTGAGCTGTTGGAACGCTGTCGTTTCTCTCCTCCACATCATCCATAGAGAAAATAAGAAGTCAAACTACCGTTGCTGTGACAGTTTCAGTATCAGCTCCACTGAGTGTCATTCCTTCTCCCTCTTAGAACCGGATGCATGAGAGCATGAAGCTTTTCGACTCCATCTGTAACAACAAGTGGTTCACGCTCACCTCCATCATCCTCTTTCTCAACAAGAAGGACCTGTTTGAAGAGAAGATTGGCCGCAGTCCCCTCACCATCTGCTACCCTGAGTATATCGGTGTGTTATTACCCCACCCCCACTGTGGACAGATGAAATATATACTGTATATATATATTTTTTTTTTTTCTGTTAGCAGGATAATCTCAAAACTATGTAACACATTTTTGACAACATTTTAATCAAAGAAAGTTTTTACGCCATTGAAAGATTCCATAAAATTTTGGAGGGGATTTGGCTCAATATCTGGATCAGTTTCAAAAATTGAAAAATCAATGCCTTTCTTTATTGGTGAAGGTTTTTTGTTTTTTTATGAAATTTGACTTAAAGGTAGGGTAGGCGATTTTCGAAAGCTACTATGATTTTGAATGTATCCCCCCCGACGGCTCCGCCTTTACCCCCCTCCTCTCTGTGCTCCGTCTCACTCACATGCATGCACACAGCTGCTGCAGAAGAGGAGCTCAGCTCATCGCTTGTATTGTGTAGAAACTTTTTTGTCTCATGTCTCATTCAGCAGTAAGTAAACAATAAACTTTACCATTATATATGTTAAAAAACGTGTCAGCGGTTACACGCTTTCATTGTGAGCTCGTGCATGCGAGGGATCGAGAACGAGCAGGGAGACGTGATTGGTTAAAAAAAAAAACGTTTCTTTTTTTTTCCATTGGTCGAAGTTATTACAGATTTACAGCTGCTATGGATGACAGATTTTCTTCATTCCTTTTTCAGAGCACATAAGATCTTAATTTCTCTCATGACATAAAGACAATTTCAACCAAAATCTTAAAAAGTGTATCTGGAGAAAATCGCCTACCCTAGCTTTAATTATGTTGGGTTGGTTCCTCAATTAACCCACATAGCCTGGTAGATACTGTATGTTAAAAAGATCTTCCCTTCTGTTTATTTTGCAGCACTTTCCAACGTGTACAATGATTAAATTTTGATGTAAATATCTAATTAATATTTAAATTAACGTGACAAATATTTTAATTTTTTTCAGGAAGATACGTGGTGATGTTCCATAGACTGTGTGTCAGATATATTTTTGAATTCCTTAACCCTGAAAACCTATAATTCACCACTGAGATTATGCTTCTATGTCAAATAGAACCAAAGTTATGGCAAAATATCCAAATTGGCAATACGTATGGTGGCCTTCTTGGATTTCTTGATTTTGAGTGGGACCATTGGTTTGCCAGGATGGAACCCATTAAAAATGGATTCAGCATACTCAAAAACCTCCATGTAGAAATTGTAATGCTTTCTTACAGAAGTGAACATCTGGCTAACTGAGTTTCATCTGGATCAGATCTGGATTGCACACGTTCATCGCAATTATTTGAAAGAATGGGGGTGCCCATACATATGGGCCGACTGTATCGTTGTTAATGGGGCTTGAACTTTCTTCCAAGCCTTTAGAGTGTGAATGATGATGATACCATGGTCCGGATCACTGATCCAGATAAATTAGATTTTCTGGCAAAGAGGATATTTGGAGCTTGGTGGAGGTTTCCACTCTCTCACTGCTCTTGTTGTTTATCCTTCTGAAAGTGAGCTTTTGCATTTAGGTTTAATTGTATAGCTGTAAGCACTTTAACTCACACTGGGAAACTCAAGAAAATAAAATAAATCGTGTTGTTGCCTTTGTGAGATTGGAGGCATAATCTGTTTGTTTAAATGAGCATCTTTTTGATCCCCTCAGGTGGCCAGTCTTATGAAGAGGCTGCTGCATACATTCAGTGCCAGTTTGAAGATCTAAACAAACGAAAGGACACTAAGGAGATCTACACCCACTTCACGTGTGCCACCGACACCAAGAACGTGCAGTTTGTCTTCGACGCTGTCACGGACGTCATCATCAAAATCAATCTGAGGGAGATCGGGCTCTACTGAGGTGTGACACCACCATCACTTCATAAATAACGTTTTGTACTAGGGTGACCATACGTCCGGTTTTACCCGAACATGTCCTCTTTTCATGTCTTGTTCGGGCTGTCCGGGGATATTTTACTAATTAATGAAATTGTCCAGGTTTCCCAAGGACCTTGAATGCATCTTGGGGAAGACTTTTATTTTAAAAGACCATAACTCAGCTAATGCTCTATCTGAGAAATTCCACCAGTTTCTGAAAGCTAGAGAGTTGCTCTTTAAATGGCTCATTACAGTAATTTTACTCATTAGAGACCATTTTTTTTTTTTTTTTTTTGACGATAAGGTCACACACGGGAAAAAAGAGAAAGAGCAGCAAAGTCCAAGATGAGGGAGAGAGATTAAAACAGACCAAATAGTGAAGGATTTAATTGAAAAGGTAGTGTATATTTAATGATTATTTACTGTTTTGTAATCCTTGAGTTTTTTTTATAGTTTTAATGTCTAGGAGGAGATATTTCACATAGTGTTTCAATTATTGAGAGATTTTTAGTCGGTTTATATGAGATTTTTGAAGGACAGATTGTTATAATGTATAATAAAGGTGACTGACTTGTTTCACCACTGATTTCAGATTATTTTAAGTTTTGTTTTCAAGAGAGAAATTATTTTTTAAACATTATGGACAATAACAAGTTATTTATTTTATTATATTGTATTTTGCCACTAAAAGGTAGATTCAAGAAAATGTTGAGAAATTCAAATATGCTCACCTTATAATGTTTGCCAATAGCAGAACATAATTGTGTTCCTTTTCTTCCTCAGATTTCAGAAGATTATGGGCTGTTTTGTCTGCAGATGGCAAAATGAAAGTAGGTATTACTAAGGACTGTGCTGGTAGCCATGGAGCATGTGGGACCTGAGAAGCACAGAATCAAGAGGACACGTGAGCTCGATCCTACTTGTTTAGAACAATTTTAATGGCATTTAATGGAAAGTAAGTGCAAGGAAGAAGGCACTAACCAAGAGTCCTTGACATCTTTAAGTGGAGTTGATATGGACGGGACTGACATGTTTAAAGATGCTTTCCTCTTCTGCGTCCTTTGTGCACCGAGCAAATCATCCGTATCTGCATTTCACTGTAGACTCTATAATGTCCAGCAGACTGCTGCTCTATGTCTTCCATTAGTGTTAAGTCTGCATCACAGTTCTTTCATCAAATATTTGCTTTTGTTATACGTTGATATTTAGTTTCTGCTGAAAAGCATTTTGTACTTTTGGATGTGGATGAATTATGTATCTTAATTACCAGACATATTCTTGTGAACAGTGTCAAGTTTAGTATGTACAAGGCAACTGTTTGGGGAAGAGTGGCTTTTTGCTGTTTATGTGCTTTTTACAGGGAATTACTGCAATGATGACTTTACTGCAAATTCATTTGTAAAAAGAAAACTGTGTTCGCTTCAGTTTTCTTTGTTTTCATTGGGCTTTTATTGTATAAAAAAAAAACCAATAACAGACGGAAACCATCTGTTCTACAGGAAAACTGTTTGTTAAAGTCAAAGTGTATCGCCTGAGCGGTCACAGTAAACCAAGGCAGCAGCTATGATTTTAGACATCCACACACAGTGATTGACACCATTCAGTGGAGGGCACAAAAAAGACAAACCACAAGTCCATCGCATATACACATAAACACATACATACATGAGTGCGTGCTCATTGTCCATGTGGGACTCCCACCAAAATAATTTTTTCATAAAATGTTTAACTTGCCAATAAAAGTTGATTTTAAAATTAAAAATCTTTTTTACTAGAGAGTAGTGGAACTAAATGTTAATACAAGAGTGAGGCTTTATAAGGAGGTCCATAGACAACTTTTTGCAATAGTCGTATCAACCAGATAATATGGGAAACTTAAAGCCCGGGGACCAAATCCAGCCCTTTAGAACAGTGTTTCTTAAATGGGGGTATGTGTACCCCTAGGGGTACGTGATGGCACTACAGGGGGTACTTGAGAGAAAAAGAGAGAGACTGAAAAATTAACAAATAAAGTGTCATTCTTGATCCCGACCCAGGCGTGACATGATCGCAAATGACACAAATTATAGAAATAAATCTAATCAGGAGCCATTAAATCAGTGTTTTTCAACCTTGGGGTTGGGACCCCATGTGGGGTCACCTGAAATTTCTGAAATATTGAAAAATTCTTTTTTTTTTTAAGTAAATACACACAATTTGTATTTTCACACTTTCACTTTGTAAAATATAAATCTAGTACAACAAAATATAGTAAAAAAAAATAAATAAATACCTGAGCTCAAACATGATCAAAAACTAATTTTCTTTGAGGTCACCAGAAATTCTTGATATTAAAATGGGGTCACAATCCAAAAAAGTTTGGAAACCACTGCACTAAATACTGTTTCTTTCCACTTAATTACAAAACAAGATTTTTTTTAGATGTGTGTTATCACTTGTTCAGTCCATCATTATGCTTTATAGTTGTTTTTAAATAGTTTTCTATGCAAAATGTTGCAGTCAGACAAAGGGAGTACTTCGATACAGAAGTAAGAGAAAGGGGTACTTGAGCCAAAAAAGTTTGAGAACCACAGGTTTCGAACATCCAAATTGGCCCACAGGATAAATTAAAATGAGTCCATGATTGAATCACCAAATCATTCTGTTGTAGATATCACAGTCCCACCAATTTCATAAAATCATTGAAACTCTATTATTTTTTTCTAATATCCTGCAATTTCTCACACACTATCTATAAAAGCATGTATGTCTGTGCGTCTGTCTGTCTTTTCCTCAAATATCTCTGCGAATCAGGCTCGGTTTGACCCGAGACTTTCAACATGGCTGCTGCTTGGTTCAAGGGTGTGCAACCTCAGATTTGTTTGGACTGCATTCATACTGTTCATAAATTATTTCATAAAATTGTCTTAGATGCAGCTTTGCAGAACAGCTCATTGTTGACAGGTAGTCATGGTAACTCAGGATAGGTTGAAAGTTGCATAGAATCTACAGAAGTGACTGTACAAAGGGCTTTTAAAAATGACAATACTTATTACAATATTCGACCATACATACCCTTTATCCTCAAAACAGAAATCTAACCAGATTTAGCCTTTAAAACACTTTCAAATATTATGCTGTTGCATAACTGTTTTACAGTTTTGACACTCCTGCTTTAAACAAACCAATTTCAAGTCAAAATGTATTGTAATTTGTAACAAATATACAATCAAATCAGAAGAAGCAATCCCATCAGTGCAGAAATAGACATTATAATGAATAAACAAAGCAGAAACTTAAATCACATTTATGTGATCATGTATTAAAAGGATTCCTTCAAGTGGGACATTAATAATTCCAACAGTAGTAGGACAAGTGCTGTTTGTTCAGGCATTGAATAGTCTGGATCACCTTGTGTTGCTCCATTGTGCAGTTTGCAGATCACACTGATCACAATAGTTAATGATGCTTTAAATCACAAGTGTCAAACTCAAGACTCGGGAGCCATATCCGGACCTTTGGAGCATCCAGTTCGGCTCGTAGGAGAAAGAAAAAAAAAAAGACAGAAAAAACATGAATCACTGCATGAATGAAACTTAATATTTGCAGGGGCTCACAGTTTTCTTGGTGCTTATATACAGTAGCATGATTGCAGTCATTTTTTAATCAAAAAACTAAATTCTCACAAAATCCTTAAATTTTCCTCAAATTATGACACAATATTTCCCTTAATTAAATAGAAATTGGTCACAGAATTTAGGAAATTTAAAGTGAAGATCCTGTTGGGACTGATATCTGTCACTTTTTGCTTGGATGTTGTCGATTTCTTACATATTTTGTATTTTATGTATACGTTGAATGGAAACTAGACCACAATAATGTTGAAATGAATTGTTTTCTCGCATAAAATCTGTGGCCCACTTAAGATTAAACTCCTCTGTATTTGGCCTCTGAACTAAATTGTGTTTGACACCTCTGCTTTATATCAAGCACCTGTAACACGAGCATCTCTTCAAACAGGGCATGGTTTTTTCAGGACCTTTTTGTTTTCTAAATAAAAAATTGAATAGTATTTTGTGTTTTGGGTGTGATCCTGTGATGAACTGGTGACCGGTTCAGGGTGCAACCTCCACTTTATGGTTTTGAATTACTGTGTGATAACAATAATCATAATTATCACACTAACAGGATTCTCCTTGACATTTTCTTGCTGCCTCCAAAGTGAACTTTGACGTTTGGATTACTTCTCATAGACTGTGCTCTGCTTGGAGGTTCAAATGTGCTGACAGTGAAATGATTTAACCACAAAATGAATATTTGATAAATTAAGCAACATTCACACTGCAGTTTCTCACCCACACTTCCTCTTTCATGCCTCATCCTTGCTTGCTGTCTTGTAAAACTTTCTCCAGTGCAATCTTACAGTAAATCTCCACTTGCAGATTAATCTCAGCTTTCACTTGCTGTGCTCTCTCAGTAGGTTTTGTGTTAATGAACTTCCGTACTCTGGCATTTCTCTTTTCACCAGGGTAGCGACTTTGATAGCATTGGGAACAGCGTGCATGTTTAAGCCTGATTCTGCAGGAACACACTCACTCACACACACCATTAGGATAATGCATCTTTATTTCATGCCACTACATTTCATAAGAAAGGACGAACTCGGTAGATTTGCATTCTCGTTTCAAAATAAAGCATCAACCTTCTAACATTTCCGCTTTCTTTAGATTCCATATCGATTCAGCTTTCAAAATATGAGTTATCTACTTTTATGTACAAAGCCTCTCTACCATGCTTGACATCCGTCACATTACAATGTTAGGTTGAGCGAATACAATAAAACTATTTAGTTACCATACATTTACAATTGGTTTTGTAATCTGGATACACTGCAAGCACTGGAAATATCTGAGATATTAGCTCAGACACTTTTCTCAGTTTAAATATCAAGACCACAGAGACTACCGTACTTCAAAACATAAGCAAGGTCTCAATGTTGCTATTCAAAGAACATTTTCCCCCGGATTTATGATTTAAATGTATTTCCAGTGCTTGGCTTTAACATTCAATATGACTTACAACAGCAGTCAAATGGAATTAATGAGAATGGAATGCTATTTCATCTTCAAACTCTCAGACCAACAACTTGTGGTGCATTTTAGAAGAACTGGAGAATCTTGTAGAAATCTGTACGTCATCCACAGTGAGCGGTCCGTTGTTTGAACCCAGCTGGAAAGTGCACTGTGTTACCAAGATGTACTGTTGGAGGTGGTGAGGACATTCGAGGATCCGGACTTGGCATGGAGGCGATGTCATCAACACAACAGTCTGAGGATCCTCTGTGCTGCATCAATACACTTCTTAATAAATGCCAATGTGTGAAGGGGTTAAGGTAGGAAAGGAAGTCCTGCAAGGCACAGAAAACAAGAAACACAAGGAGCTTTTAATAAATCCCTGGAGGTTTGTGGAGTGTGACCCATAACCAATGAATTCATGTTTCTGACCCTGATCTAAAGTTTACAGCTTGGTATTCACATGCTCTTGCTTGGTCATCTCACTTTGCCATGTAGGGCTTCCTTTTTAGAAACATTAGTGATGTAAAGTGGTCACTACTCACCTCTGTTCATGTGGGAGGTGTTTAAAAAAGACCGCAGTCTTTAAGGTTTTCTTTGATGATGATGTCTGTCACGGCATTGAACACAATCTCCACGTTCTTTGTATCAGTGGCACAGGTCAAATGAGAGTAGATTTCTTTCACACCCTTCTTCATGTTCAGCTCCAGGAACTGTGCCTTGATGTAGTTGCTGGCGTCATCATATGTGTTTGGACCTATGAGAACACAAGAGGTAGAAGAAGAACGATACATGGTTTCTCTCTTCTTATTTCATTTTGACACGTTTGTTTAGAAACATTATGTCTGGTTAATGTAGGTACGAGGAAGAATTAAAGTCTCTCTTACCATCGTAGTCGGGGAAGCAGATGCTCAGATGGACTTTCTTGATCTTATCCTCAAACAGATCCTTCTTGTTGAGGAAAAGCACGATGGAGGTCAGTGCAAAGAATCTGTGGTTGCAGATACTGTTGAATAGATGAAGGGACTCGTGCATGCGGTTCTGGAAAGTTTAGAAAGGTAATCTGTTAGTAACTGGGTCGTTTTAACTTTGAGTATTTGTTCAGTGATCAGGCAGAACAGTGTTTTGACTCACAACTTCATCGTCCTCTACCAGCACCATGTCATATGCACTGAGGGCTCCGCAGAAAATGATGCAGGTCACACCCTCAAAACAATGGATCCACTTCTTTCTCTCTGACCTCTGGCCGCCCACATCAAACATCCTTTCCGTGAAACCAGAGTTCAGTAAAGATCCAAAGACCACAAAGGTGCAATGTCTATTCTGATGCCGATAACTCACCTGAAGTGCAACTCTTTGCAGGAGAACTGTTCTTCGATGATACCGGTTGTTTTGACTCGAGATCGCAGCACGTCTTGCTCAGTTGGGAGATAGTCAGGCTTGCAGATTCGGTCCAAATCACTGAGGTAACTGTAGTTTTTCAAAACAAGGTGCAGCGGTTAGATTTCTAGCACAAAAATCCAATGGACCTCAAGTGAGCCACATTAGCTTTAGGTCATTTGAGCTTTTTTGAGCAGGACAAAGTGGACCTACTATCCAGCGGAGTCGTTGAGTTGAAACTCAGCAGCTCTCTCAAAGCCAGCCTGCACACCCGTGTCTTTCCACAGCTTCTGAATGACAGCCGCCAGCTCAGGTGGCATAGTACCTTCTTCAATGGAGTCTGACAAGTTCTGCAGCTTCTGTGAGTCCTCCTGTGGACAAACAACCCAGAGCCATCAACATCATGTGTGGTCGGTCTGGTAAGAATTGAGTCAAAGTTAATCATGTCTGGTGTTCATCTTCAGGATGTAATATAAGACCTGTGAAGAGGGCGAGCCAAAATCAATGCCGAGCATCTCCATGCCTCTGATGATGGCCAGAGCAGATTGCAGGATGTTGCCGTAGACGACTGCCCTAAACTCCAGTTGCTCCTCTTTTGTGTAACCACCTTGATGCAGAATCCTGGTTAAACAGATGAACAGAAGGAGGGATTTAGGTCAGAGGTGAAGCTTGCAGCAATTGTTTCAAACACCCTGGCTGAGATATCTTAGGCTGATGCAGGCATTTACAATGTCGGTCATTAAAGGGAAGGGAAAAAATGTACCCATGTTGATGGAGGAAGATCATAATACACTTTTTTGTCCATCTGTGGACAGCTGCTGTCAAAGATGGGGAAAAGCTCACACCGCCACCCTGTGGTATGACCCAATACTAACCAGCTGCTGCTTAGTGTCAGTGCATGGCTAAACTGTCTCCACAGATCCAATTCATACACATTAGTGAGTTCATTTTGCCCTTCATGGTATCACCATGGGCAATTTAAGGTGGTCGGTTGTCACAAATACTCATTTAAGGCACTTTTAAAAACTTACTTCATTTGTTTTACGATGGTACTTTTCCCTGACTCACCAGCGCCTGCAGGAGAAAGCAGAACTTTAGGTTAAGGATGTAAAAGCAGAACTTTAGGTTGTAAATTACAATGTTTAACGTTTTCTTTTCACATTGTTTGTTGCTGCCAAAGAAAGATCAGTGTTAAGGCAATATGACACCTCAGCCTATTGTACTTGTTTCTCTGTTCATGTTATTGTGCTTAAAACGAACAGGATAAGATTGTTAGAGCGAGTCCTGAATATGAATATGAAAATGAGGGTGTGCAAAATGTGGTATTCCAAATGAGTAGATGCATAGGATGTTTATTATATTGATGGCAATTTGTTAGGAAACAAAGGTAAAGTCAACAAAATGTATATCTGTAACTGTAAAAGAATTGTGTGCATTGGCAGACATGTAACATCTTTTAATTTTATTTCAGGTGAGCTGAATAGCTTTGAATATGATTATTACTAAGGTTTTTATAAAGGACTGTGGCCTAGACTATTTTTTGTTAGGTTCCCGTCCCTATGCACTTTTGAACACAATCCTTTGCTTAATGTGCAGAACATCTGACTGTACCAACACAGCTCAAACTTGATCATATGTGATCAAGCTCTGCAGCATTGTCAGCTCGCTGATTCCAGAAGGTGGTTGTGGCGTCACAGAGCAGCCGGAGTAGACTACTGAGCTCTCTCTAAACCCGTCCTTGGCCTTACTGCTGAGCCTTCATTTGACCCCATCCGACGCTCTCAGACTGAAAGAAAACCTATTGGCTTTTCCCTTTGGCCTTCATTAGGAAGACCAGGGCAAGTTTGTTATATTACTTTGTGATGAGGCAGAGAAGGTGACAATGTGAGCTCTAGTGATCTAATAGCAAGTGTCCTTATCTTCTTTGTTATCATTTCAGCCTATCAACAACAACATATGACTGAAGAAAGTTCTGCTTTGGATAAGTTTAGGACTAAGAAATGTAATCATCCGAATGAATGATGAATATTACTGACAGATGCAACAATGTACAGACAAACTCACTCTGTTTGTCTGATTGTCTCAGTTTACATGTTTTGCCAATGTTAAAAAGCTTAATTACTGTGGAAGTACAAACTTGTTTCTTGTTTTTATTGTGAAAAATAAAAGACTTTTAGTACTTTTCCCAAAGCAATGTTTGTCACTGTCTTATAGTCAATCTCAAAATTTCAAAGTCTCCAATTTATTTTGCAGCGAGGTGTTAAAAAGTATTGGGAAAGATCTACAGTGGATTTTTAACAGCAAAGGATGCACAATTCTCAACTTTCCCAATGTTTTTTTTTTTTTTTTGTTTTGTTAAGTTCTTGTCTTGCAGAGTTTTGGAGCTTTGGCTTCACGGCACAAAAGCAGGAAGAGAGCTCATCTCCTCATTGACTGATCTTTTAATCCATTAAAGAGGTGAGAGCAGCAGATGCTCTGCAAATCTAATGGGACGCTCCATACATTCTAGACACTGTTTACACACAATACAATAAAAATGGTTACTGGAGGTAAAAATGTAATAATAACTGCAGTCAAGTAACACAACAATTTTTTTTTTTTAAAGTTTTTAGTCTTTTACAGTCCTTATGAAACAATTTGATTATTTTATAACTCTGTTTATAAATTAACATCTGTGCAACCAAAGCAGTGTCAGAAATTCACGGCTAATAAAAGTTATTTTATGCAGATTGTATGAGTTAAGGGTCAACAAAGACCAAACTAGAGTTGAGCTGCACTAAACCGGTTAACTAATCGGATTGGCATATCACTGCTGGGCTGTGATTCATTTAGAGCAAAGGCTGTGATCTTTTAAGCACCAATGTCCTTCCATTAGAAAGCAAAAGTCCCTCTTATTGTAAGGTCACTCTCTATAAGTTAAAACAATGACCATTGTTCTGCAGTGTCATTCAAATATGTATATTTATATGTAAAACAGACCTACGGGCCAAATGAGTCTGACAGTTTTTTCTCGTTTTGTGAGTATAAGAAACATCAATCATCAAACAGATGTATCAATATTTGAAATAGAACAAC
Organism: Gouania willdenowi; assembly: GCF_900634775.1. Taxonomy (NCBI): domain Eukaryota; kingdom Metazoa; phylum Chordata; class Actinopteri; order Blenniiformes; family Gobiesocidae; genus Gouania; species Gouania willdenowi. The sequence goes on along the minus strand of NC_041050.1, from coordinate 31,785,012 downwards.
AACTTCATTATGGAAGTGAATGATTTAATTTTTTTTCCAAATCTGTTCTTTTGATGTAAAATCCTGTCTGTAGATTCATCCCTCTTATCTCTCCCTGTTGTTGTCTTCTTGTAAAAGAAAAGGTAGTAAGGGTGCTCATATGGAATAAACTAATGTAGGGTTTTATTCAGAAACATATCATCTGCGCAGCCTGTAAATCCACTCAGTAGGCAGTGCCTTCCTTCCACCTAATCTGTAAGCAGATGCACTGTTTAAAGCCTAGTAACGCTAATGGGCAAGTTTTCATTAAAGAGAAAAAATACATAAAACAGAAACATGGAGCTATGTGAGATTTCAGTTTTCTTATATCCATTCAAAATTTGTCTTGATTTCTGCATATCTGGAAGACTCCTCACATCCGTCTCAAGCCACTGTGGATCATTTTGAAACATGCTCACATATTGCATTTATTGTTGTGATTGTTGGGTAAAGTTGGTGATACAGTCTAGAAAAAGTTTACATCAACTTGAGAAGAAAACCTTAAAAGTGAATCTCTTTTTCCTGAATGAAATTAGTCACCCCCTAATATTAGCTTTTACCACACCTGGAGTTGGAACCAAGACAGAGAAGTTGACAGAGTGAGGATGATCTTCATGAGGTCACTTACCAAGCAGCAAAAGCTTGACAGTTTTCGAGTCCTTATCGGCATCTTCTTGGAGTTGTTTTTCTAACTCCTTTGACTTTTTGTCCTCAGCACTGGCTCCAGCTCCCATGCTTTCTTCCTCCAATTCCTCAAGATCCTCGATGAGAGAAATTTTGACGGTTCTCTGTGAGCTGCTTCAGAGAATCTGGGCGCAGCACTAATCGTGCTGGAAGGCGATTTCTAGGCGGAAGGGGATTGGCGAGGGAGGCGCTTTTTTGATTAGATGGAGACCTCTCAAGGATCAAATCAATGCACCACCTCTGAGCTGGGCTGAGAAATCCACCTTTTAATTCCTGGTGCTTAAACCCTGATCCTGAGGAGGGGCCTTTTCCTGATTGGCCAGTCAATCCAATTAGTCTAATGAGGGCAATAGTGAATGATGTAAAGAATAGAAGAAATAAACACACACAAACAAACACACACATTGTCACTGATACAGTCATTGATCTATTTATTTGTATATATTCATGTGTGTTTAGTATGTTTGATTTAATGTACACTTTACTGCTCAGTTGGTGAAGTTATATGATTTATTCACACGCTTCACTTTTGCAGAAGCCATGTGTAATAATATTCACTGCACAATAGCAGAGGTGAAATGAATGGATTACAAGTACTCACGCTACTGAAAGTGAGTTTACAGTGAGTTTCTCTCTTGGTCCGCACTCTAAGTTCTGCTCATTGGACTCTCAGTCAGTCACATGGACAGCACAGGGAGGCATTAAGGTTTTATAAACTTCTTACAGTTAAGAACTTTAAATCCCAGGTGGTAGGATACCTGCTAAAAAAAGCAACTGTCACTGCCTTCGCTGTGCTGGGGGATGTCAGCATACATGACTAAATGTGTACCTCTCAGATTGCATCATGTGTATCAGTGAGAGCAGCTTCCAACATGAAGGAGATGTTTAATGTGAAGGCAGAAACCTTAGAGTGTTACAGTGCGTGGTGTAGGATGGTGGCAGCTTATCCGTGAGGTTGGCAAACTGAGGTCAGTGGGCCTCGTCTCCAGGTCCGCTACGTGAATGGGTAAAGTGTTGCAGGAATTAAACTAAGATATGTAACGTCAATGATTTAATGAGAAGGCGGAACTTCAAAGTGTATTGTGGCTCGCAAACTACGTCACACACTCTTGTTAAACACAGAGATGAAGCTGTTTTGTTACTTCTACTGTCACAGGATTAGAAAGTGGAATTCACTGTGTAAATAAAGCATCTGCAGGGAACCTCATGAGGCGTTTCTGTGTGGAGTTTGCATGTTCTCCTCGTGCCTTCATGGGTTTTCTCCAGGTACTCCCACTTTCTCCCACGGCCCGAAAACACGTGTTAGGTTGAAGTTTATGCATGTTTTGTTCTTACAAAAAACAAAGCAATAATATGTTTATTCTTTTAGGTGGTCACTACCATGTGCCTAATACAGGATTAACATCTGCAAACTGTGTATGGAGAAAAAACAGTTGCAGAAGAATGATTGATGCATCTGTTTAACATTGTTTTTGGTCTTAATGGGTATTATATTGTCTGTATATTATATTGCTTTCTGGCTTTGAAAAAAAGTAAAGGAATCTTTGAGTCAGAGAACACATGAGAACACATTGGGATGACATGTATAATACAAATAATTTGATTACCATGGTGTTTATTTATATATATATATATATATATATATCTTTATTTTCCCATTTACCTGGAACAACCTTTACCTGGAAATACTGTCCCTTTTTGAATTTATCTGTTTTTCTTTTATATTTTATACCCATGCACTTTTATACTGATGACATTTTACCGTACCTTATATTGTTTACATGATGATTGTCTATTTGGTTTGAATCTTTGAAGTGTAGATTAATGTTGTTGGGAGGGGCGTGTGCAATCTTGTTGTACTTGTGCAATGACAATAAAAGGATTCTATTCTAAAACAACATCTAAATTTGTCCATTTGAACTTTATTTGGGCATTTTAAGCAACTGACCTGACAAGACCATATTTATATTAACTGTAAACCTGTTCCTATTTATATGCAGGTCTCTCTTAAAAATGAAACCTCACTGTCTCTACTAGGCTATACCTGTATAAATGAAGGTTAGAAATGAATAAAACAAGTATTGACTACAGTTGGTGTCATTTTCTGAGTGTTTAATGTCCTGATGATGATGGCACTGAACTGCTAAATTAGACATGTGCTGTGACGGTGAAAGATGTTACGTTTTCACATCAGGTGAAAAACATCCATGAGCTGCATCACTAAGATAACCTTTATCACAGATATAAAAAATTAAAAAAAAAAACCTTGGGATGCGGCCGAGTCGCTCACACGGTGTCTTTGAACATCTCATGATGAAAGCAGAGAGGGTTTAATAGAAGTCAGCTCTGTTCCTAAGTCAGTCTGAGATTCATTTTAGTGACGTCAAGGTCAAATAGGCTCAGCAGGCAGCTATGGGATTTTCACAAATGGACCACAGAGAGAGAAAGAGGTAAAATCCATTTTACAAAATAATTTTCATCGAGAAGTTACAAAAATAAAAGCTTGTAAATTTACACCTGCAGAGTGTACTATGATCATAGGGTCTGATAACAATGTAGGAGTAAGAATAACACATCAAACTTGGGTCAAATGGGTTTTAATCTTGCTTCATAAGGAAAAATTCAAACAAAAAAAAGAACTCATATATAATCTGTAATAAAAAGTCATAAAAATGTGAATGCAGTTCTCATTCTCTGTGGGGGCCAATCACATTAGAGATCCAGAGTCCAGCTCAGCTCTGAGGGTTTTCCCTCTCTTCCTGCATGTAGTGCTAATTGCCTGGGGCAGGATACTTGAGGCCTAAATCCCTGAACTCTTCCAAGCAGGCTAATCGTGGCAGCACATCTAGTGATGGCGGCCAATCCCATTAGGCTGCCATTGGCGTAGGTCCGCTTTACGTTCAGTCCCTGCATCTCTGATCTGTTGACGAGATTACTAAGAGTAAGAGAGAGAGAGGGAGGGATAGAAAGAAAGAGAGAGAGAGAGAGATGGTTTGACTTGATCAAAGTAAAGAAGAGCAAATGAATCCAGCATGTAGCTGTACTACATTGGGAAATCGTAATCGATACCCAGCTCTAATTATGATAACAATAATATTAATATTAAATTAAAAATAATCATAGAAACTGCATTTCCCAAATAAAATACAAGTGATGATGCAGTCCTTAGATGTCACAGGGGTATTTCTCCCACAGGAGACAAAGGAAACAGTATAAGTCCTCGGAGTCAGTATAACCCTCGTTATAACTTTTTATTAATTACCTTAATCACATTGTTCCTAAAAAGCTTAATTTCTCCCTTTCACAGGTTGTGTTTTCACCGAGAACCAACACTGTAGCTGTACACACACACACACAAAAATTTTTTTTTTTTAAATAAAAAATATTATAAAAATAAATATTTTTAAAACTAATAAAATAAATATATATATATATATATATATATATATATATATATATATATATATATATATATATATATATATATATATATATATATGATGGGACGTCAAAATAGGAGATGTTAAAGAAGATGAGTTGTAAAAATATACTGAGTAGTACTGAGTACCCAGGGCCCAAGGCAGGGGGGGCCATCAGAAGTCTGTTTTATATATATGTACGGAAATGAATTTTAAACATTTTAGGTTATTTCTATTGGAATGAAAAGGGCCTTTTGTGAAAAGAAGCTGGTTGTTAAGCAGAGTTTGCCACTAAAACCATTATTCATGCTGCATCAGGGTCTTAGTACCACCCTCTTTAAAACGGTATAAATGGTACGACCCACACGTGCTGCTGCTGCGCTAAGGATGTAACGTGGAGCGGGAGATAAACAGCAACATGTCTTTCCTCAAGACAGAAAAAACACTCAGGCCAAAAACGCAAAGAAAGAAAGAAAGGAGAGGGAGAGATGTTTTAGAGGTGAGCTTTAAAACACACATCTTTTTTTAGGCAATGTATTATTTTGTTTGAAATAAATTGTTGCGTATTTAAATACATTCCTTTTGCACGTCAAATCTCAATTGGAAATACAAAATATGTATTTTGCTGCCACCAAGTCTTAAGTAGGTGGCCAGAGTGTCCCCGTGATTCTAATCGTTCTATATTTACCTTTTATTAAACTTTGTACACGTTTGCTTATTGTGTGTGTTAGTTATACCCCCCCACCAAAAAAATAAATAATTATAATCATTATAATTACCAGCCGCCCCAAAATTGTTGCAAAAATATGTCACAAACACAGTATTCAATAAACCACTAAAACATAGTTGGAACAGATTTATGAAATACAAGCAATGATATGGAGTCTTTAGGTTATTACAGTGTTTTTCAACCTTAGGGTTAGGACCCCATGTGGGGTCGCCTGGAATTAAAATGGGATCACCTAGTATTTATATTACCTTATATTAACTAGTAATTATAAAAAAAGAAAGAAAAAAAAAGTAGTAAACAAATGTTTATTGTAGTAAACATTTCAATGATTATTGTTTTTCAAAAATTTCAAATAACTATATTCTATACTTGAATTTTTTTTTTTTTTTTTTAATATAAATCTAGTTCAAATAAAATACAGTATAAAAATGACTAAGGTGGCATACTTGACACTTTGTGCTCAAATCCTGGCTACTCTGTATCTGTAACACACTTTAATAAACATGATCAAAAACTAATTCTAGAAGAAAAAATGTCTCCAAAATGGGGTCACGACCCGAGAAAGATTGGGAACTTCTGGGTAATGTGAAGAAAAAAGAAAGTTTATATAATAATGCAAAAAAAAAAAAAAAGTGCACATAACTTAGAGCAGGGGCCCAACAAGATGACTTGTACCCAGGGCCCACAATGTGGTGCTCGGGCCCTGGTAGGACGTATTATGATATACAGAAATCAATCAATACACAGGCAGTGAAGAGGAACAATAGAAGGGAGGAGGTTGTGCTAACTAGATTGTGGTTTGATCATACAGGATTAAATAAAACACTGGCGTTTATAGGTAAACATCAATCAGATGTGTATGTGAACACTGCAAAGTTACTGAAAATATAAAACATATAATAATATATTATAAGAAGTATAAGAAAGAGAGATGAAAGCTAATAGAAAAGATCAGAAATGGAAAATGGAGGATATACTAGGAATAATGAGTATTCGTTGCACACACGGAGCAGTGATAAAATATTTTAAGGACACAGGATTACACTAGTGAAAGAGCCCATGATAGCATGCTCCGATAGGTGGCGATATCCTCTCAAGTTATGGTTGCAACCCGTCAGAAAACTTAAAGAAGAAGTGTCAGCTGCACTACTTGTCATTGCCAGAGGAGGGCGCTAACTGCACAGAACTGCTGTGTCATGACTGGGATTCAGAGTGGAAATCAATGATTGTTTTTGTCGAAGATGGTTTTTTCCTCCTTTTCAAAGTGAGATCATTTATACACAGTGATGACTGTTTTTATGTTTATGTTCCCATCTTTCTACAAGTGTGTCTAACCTGATACCTTTATGGCAGCAAGTTTCATCGTCATAATCTTATATTTTTACTGCATCTTCAGGCTTTTCAGGAACCTTATAAAGTTAGAGTTTTTTTTTTTTTACAATTTGTTTCTGGTGTAATATGCGCTATAGGTCATTATATATATATATATATATTTGTTTGCATGTGGGAACGTAATTTAGCGTAGCATATGAGTTGAAAAGGATACCTTGTTAGCTGCTGTTAGCTACATTAATTGTAAAACTAAAGCTGTTACAACAACTTAACATGAGGTTTTAACTACCGTACTTATTGTTCACTGTAACTTATTATGCTTTTAGATAATATGCTAATGCAAATTGAACAATCAAACCTTGGTATTAGGGTTGGTATGATACACAGAGTTCACAATACGATGATAATAATAATAGGCTCGCAATTTCATAAAATGCAGTTGGTACAATAACCATGATTTTTTTATTTTTTTTTTTTTTTTTACTTTAACTCGATAGAAATATAAAAAAATAAAAACAAATGGCAACAGCCCCTACCACCACCATTATACCAATCCTACCCTTGACGATACCTCTTGTGACTTTTTAATAATGCAATATCTTGTCCCATGAGTCTCTAAAATGTGCATTAAAAAAATTAATAAATTAAAAAAACTGATTCAACATAAAAACGTCAAATTAAACACATTACTGTTCAACTGTGTATAAGCATTTTTCTGAAATATGTTTGTATTAATTTATTTATTTTTTTTACTGACATCACTTTAATACCAGTTTTACGAGTCTACTCTATATTAACTAAACATATAAAAAAAATATTATAACTTATGATAATTATAATACCACATAAATGCCTGGATTATATATAGTTGATCCTGCGTGCACTTTGCAATCTACTTTTTCATGTGTGTATCCTGTGAGTTTTATTTTGTTCAAGTTTACTGACAACTCCAGAAAAATAGTGCATATTTTTTGTGTTTTGATGATGATGTTTATATCTGTGAATTTTTTATTTATTTATTTTTTACACAGATAGACATTCATTTCAACATGCAAACACAAAGACTAGCGGAGGACCACCTGTGAGCAAACGTATGACCTTTAAGCTGTGAGAGGGAGTTACTACACTTGATGAAAAGCAAGCAGGGGTTTATTATGTAATAACGAAGATTAAATGTGTTTATATAAATAATTTTCATCCGGTTTCTTTCTGTTTTTTAATTATCAGAAGTAATTAAATAGATTTGTATTTGTTGTTAGTTTTAGCTGTTCATGCGTATCACTCCACTGTCACATACGTTACTTATTTTTTATGAATAAAGGTTAAAATGATCAGTTGAGAAATGTGTTCAAATCAATTCAACTTTATTTATATTCCACATATTACAGCAATAGTGATCTTGCGTTGTGAATTTCTATAACTGTAGCATCTGAGTAAGCTGACATTAGCTCACATTGCACAACCTACCTTTTTCTGGAGTTGTTTTTGTACTCTTTCAGTTTTATTGTAAGTACAACTTCGCTCCACACGCTGATATGCCCACACATAGATTTGTGGTCGTCATGGCAACAGCAGTGCTGCACTGTCTGTGTGTCTGCTACATTTTGGCATGTGTGTGTGTGTGCAGGTGGGGGGAGCCTCTCCCCTCCAATCTCCACCAGTGCTGCGGCTTATAGGCAGGGGTGTATTTGTGAGGGGGCGTGGCCTGTTTCACTGCAGAGGGATGCTCCTCAGCATCATGCTGGACCAACCAGGCTGGAAATCCCTGGTGCACAGTCTTGTCATCTCTCCTCTTCTGTCTGATTATCGGTTTCCTCTTCTTCTTCTTCTTCTTCTTCTTCTTCTTCTTCTTCAACACTCCATTCGCTGCAGCTCTTACTCACTCAGTGCTCTTTTTTCCCCATTTGAGTAAAGCTGGGAAAATGTCCTCCAATCTGACCTCTGGGACCATGGCTGGGACCACCGGGGCCAAAAGCAAGCCCCTGTCCCCCTTCAGGAAGCGTGGCAGTCTGCAGTACACCACTGGCACAGGTAAGTGAAGGAGGGCTGATTTAAAGATGCGGGTGCAGTCGTATCATGTAAATCCACCTGGGGATGTGTTTATTAATGAGTTGTAATATCATTGGATCTCAAATATATAATTTTTTTATGAGGGGCTTCAGAGAGTTAGGACACATTATATTTAATTGTAGTTTCATTATGCAAACCTGTTGAATGAATATGTGAAGCAGATTATTTTAATTAGATTACAACCATGATTTTCTTTGACATTTACTTTGGATATACTTACTCTGGGTATGACGTTTCAATTCAATAGGAACATAAAAAATAAATGCAAACCAACCATAATAGACCCACCCCCCACCGCAATACCAATTGCACCCTTGACGATGAATCTTTCAACGTTTTAATATTGCGATATGTTGTCGCACGAGTCTCCTACATTTGCATTCAAAACCAACCAATTTCAACAATCTTAAATTTAAAAAAAAAAACTGAATTAAATGATTAAATAAACACATTAGTATCCAACTGTGTATGAGTATTTTTATGAAAGTGTTTCTGAAATTAAGTTTAACACCTGTTTTATGATTCGAAGTGACTAGCCTTACGTACAAAATGCCTAAACAAGCGATAAACACATGAAATTCAAATCCACTTCAAAAGGTTATAGGGTTAGGGTTAGTTAGTCCATAACATAGTTTAGGAATTTATGTATTAATAGCAAACAGAAGTACATGTACATAGCTTCTTCATCACATGACCTAAACTGGCCATTGAGGGGCACAATAATGGATAGAATGCCAGTATATTGATACAAGCTTACGTGTGGATAGCCACTGCCTTCATGATTCTACTCTATGATCACAAAATATATATAAAAATTATATAATAACTCACAATAATTATAATACCACATAAATGGTATGGTAAAGTTTTGCTATTAATTTCACAGCAAGGAGCACAAGGAAAGTTGATTTATAATGTTAGCAGTAACTGCATTAGCATGTAGCTTTGCTGTGAGATACAACATATTCGTTCCTGTTACAAGCTGAAGATTGTCTGCATTGTGACACCGTGTCAAAACAGTTTAAAGATGGAGCAAAAAAAAACTTGAAGGGTAAGCCGACATCTTTGTCGCACATCGGCTGTTCTCTGGAGGACGGGGAGCGAGTCGTTCGAACGATGCTTGTGATGTTAGTTTCTGTGCTTCATGGCACTTTGTTAGTACCTCAGGACTTGATCCCCCTGTGAATGAGAGGATTAGCCTCCTCTCAGATGTTTGCACGCATCAGTCCGCCTTTCATCCTCACTACAAAGAAGAACGCAGAGTGACCAAACGTTGAAACACCAGCTGTTTCTGACGACGAAACACTGACTATGAAATTATAAATATGTTTACAGCCCCAGTGTGCATGAATGATTAATTACAGGAAAGGAACACTTGCTTTCATGCCCCTTTATTAGTTGGCATTGAAACATACGCGAGGGATTAGAAATAATTTGTGTGTTTGAAATGAGGTCTAACACTAACCTCCCAGACGATGAACATAACAGCTGAAGGTCTTGTGCTTTTTTTTCAGCCCTTCAATCAGGATGTGTGCAGTAATTATCCTCATTTACTGCTCTGCTCAGACAGGGGAGCAACACAAATTGCCCTCCTGCTGTGAGAAATCTTTGACAGAAGGCAGTGATTGCTGTGAACCGATTTCATCTTTGAAAGAAAGCACAGGCTCAGAAAGGCTGTGCTCATGCGATTATGAACACAACGTTTGTATATTAAGTTTTTGAAGCATCCAGGGATCTATCTGAGTAAGCAAAGCTGACATTTAAGTGACTCATCATTTGTTTTTCAAAAGGGCATTTGTCTAGTACAGAGCAGAATGTGTTGTACTGTTAGTTAAAAAAATAATAGATACAGTAGTAGAAACAAGTAGGGCTGGGCGATATGGTCTCAAACTCATATCTCAATATATTTTTTTCTCAAAATGGCGATATACAATATAAATCTCAATATTTTTTAATTCATTGAAAGTCTTACCAGAAAGACAATTCAGGGTTAAATTTGTTATTTCAAAAGGCACATTTGTTAAAAATCAGCTGCACAATATGTGGTACTTTTGGCTTTTTCTCCAATAGGGGACAGCATGTGTGAGTGAGTTTTGAAGTGTGGCTTGTTTAGAGGATGGTCGGGTGTTAGGACGCCTTCAGTAATCCATCTAACTGTGCTTTTCATGCGATTCCGAGAAGTATCAAAAGCAGCGACTCCTGAAATGAGTAGTTTAATACAAAAAAAAGCTATAATAATGATGCAATCAAACAAAGTGCAGTGACTCGGTGTCCCACGCATTTTTCTTAGTGCCCGTTTAACTTTGCTGTGCCTGAAAAGCCCCGCCCGTTTTTTTGTGTAGCGCAGCGGTGCTCCGTAAGAACGTGATCAGCTTTGATCATCTTGCCTAGCTAACTAAGAAATAACTCAGTCTGTGTTGTCCTTTAGTTCTTTTTATTCCAGCCTTTTATTCGTGCCTTGTAGGTACACATTCACAGTCAGCAATATACCTCAAGTACAACCCTTTCAGTGGGAGTTTCTTTTTTACAAAAATAAAAGTCAGTTGGAGCAACGTTCTTAGAATGTTGCATTCGAACAACATCTAATCAGAGCTAGAGAAGATCACATGGGACAAGTTGTTCTGTTGTTGTGGACGAGACCATCGATGCCAGGGATTGTAGAGTCTGAAATATCGTAGTTTGATGATAACTTATGATACTGTCAAATATTCTGACCCCTAGTGGTGAAATAACCAATGCTTCCTTGTGTCTATTTAGCTTTGTTTAGTCATTACGGTCTGGAATGATGTCATCAGGATAATTTAAATTAGGTTAATTTAAAGTAAGTTGATAAACCTGATCAGATTCAGTAAATCATTGATCCCTGAGAGGAAATCAGGTGACATTAATGCTATTCTCATACATCTTTATATGACATATAAATAATTAAAAAGGAGCAGTCAGAACAATCCATATCACTACAACATATATCTACTTTTTAATTGCATGTTACTTTATTTTTTACATACATTTTTGTTTAATTATGGGGTTGTTTTTTTTAATTTATTAGTATTTATTTTTGCTTCCTCACAGGAGTTAAAAGCTAATATTTTCTTTTTTATAAAAAAGATAAATATTTCTTAAAAAAAACGAATTAAAAAAATTAAAGTGGAAAACACGGAATTTGGGAAAATATTAAACTGATTTTATAGAGTTTACATTATTAGCCTATATACTGTGACTAAACAGACTTGTACCAAAAGGACAATAATTAATTTGTTGTGGGTTTATCCACTTTAAGGCACTTTAGTTTTGTTTTGTTTGAAGGCCAAATATTAATGAATGTTGTGCTTTTTTTTTTTGAAAAGCAAAGGCTACTGGATTATTTAAAAAAAATGTCAGAATATTCAATAAACATTTACTTTCTTTAAAAAACATGTCTAAAAATGTATTCTAGGCTATTTATGCTCTATTAAAAAATACTGAACAACTTAACAACCGCATTCGGTCATGCGTTTATATTTTATTCAGTTTCGGCCACAAATTTTCATTTTGGTGCATCCCTAATATATATTGATAATCCGTGTACCCTTCATTCTTTAGTAATTCCAGTTTAAAACCAAATCAAAATAACAAATAAACAGTGTGATTATTTTGTTTTACTGACTTAAAACCTAAACAGAATTACAGAAAAATTAAAAACCAGATAAGCATAGTTTTTCTGTTTTAAAATTAAATCCAGCTCTGTTTGTGTGTTATTTGGGTATTTAAGGAAACTATAGGACAAGAGCTTGATGTTTTAAGCCCACCACACAGAGGGGACCCACAGACGGGGGCGGACTTTTACTCCCGTGCAAAAAAAGGAGTAACGCATAAGTCACATTACAGATGAACTGGTGAATAGAAACTTTATTAATGCATAAATAGAATTAAAAAAAAATTGGATTTTATGAAAAGCATGCACATGACGTGATTAAAGGAACCAGAGGTGGTGTAATGAATCTACTGGTGCTCCTCGTTGCTTGTGATTGATTTCCGTGTGTGTTGAAGGCTGCTGTTAGTGGCTAGAGCTATTAAAACGTGCAAAATAAATATTTTTACTGCCCTAAAGAAAGCTGTGTAATTGTTTTTTGTAATTTTCTATATTACCAAAATAGAAAACTCGATATATCTTGAATCCCGATATATTGCCCAGCTCTAGAAACAAGCTGCTGGTAGAAAGTCATGATTGGAGCGATTGCTGCATCAAGATAAGGTCCTCCAGCACTTCAGCTTCACTTTTTTTATTAATGACGCTTTGCAATGTGCAGCAGCTTCATCTTCATCAATAGGCCGAAAGAGTTAGCTCTTCATTAGCACTGGAGAGTGTGAACAATGTGGAGGGAGGCAGCAGCATCTCATGGGCTCCACATGACTTCTTATCAGTGTCAAGAATCCGTCTCCGCCCTCAGACACACTGTCCAATGTCGTCAGTGCTTCACTTCAGCGAGTGTGTGAGGGGTCTGTGATGTTGCAGGGATTGCGGAGTGAGGCTCAGCAGAGTAGAAGTGGGTGAATCACACACTGTGGCTGTGAAAAAGTAGCTCTGAGATGCGACGCCCACTCTGCAGTTAGCCTGTTGTGTTCTGCGCCTCGTGCTGGTTTGTTAATGCACTTGAAACTCAACAGATGACAATAGCGTCATGTAGCTCAGTGTTTCTCAAATGGGGTACGCAATGGCACTACTGGGGGTACTTGAGAGGGACAGAGATGGGATAATTAACAAATGAAAGCAGTAAAAATATGGGGTTTTAGAATGTTTATCTTTAGTTAAAAATGATAATACTAAATATTACGAGCAACTCACCAAACGACAACAAAAACAAACAAAATAAGAGAAAAATATACTGAACAATAAAAAGAACAAACAACAAAAACTGAGAGAGAATAATTTCAATAATACCAACAACACACGAAAATATCCTGAAAAAAAAAAACAAACGACAACAAGATACACAAAATGAACCCAAAAACACAAAAAATGATGGAAATGATCTTGATTAGAACCTGAACTGAAAATACAAGGATCAGTGTTGGTCCTACATCAGGAGGGAGATGACTGAAATGAAAGAAACTTTAGAATTAAATCTATTCCTTTCAAATGTGTGTCATCACTTTTTCATTCCATCGTTATGCTCTAGTTGTTTCATAGTATTCTGAGCAAAATGTTGTTGTCAGGCAAAGGGGGTACTTCAAAAGTAAGAAAAATGGGATATTTGAGCCAAAAAAGTTTGAGAACCACCGATGTAGCTAACTGGTGGCATACAGGATCATTTCTCTTTGTGTGCAAAAAAACCCCCCCAAAAACACTTGGTCAAATGAACTAAGATAGTAAGGGAATGCAGTACAGATAGATTACCATAGAATAAATTAGCATTACAGCATCTACTCACACATGGGGAAGTTCATGAGTTTTGTCATGAAGCATTGGCTCTATGTAAAGTTATTACTATTTTTATTGTATTCATTGCCCCAGAATGAAAGATAATCACCCTGTTTTTTTTGCTTTCTGTTAGTTTTTTTTACATTTATTTTCTGTCAACCTTTGTTTCTTAATATGTTAAATAAGGTGACCATACATCTGGTTTTACCTGGACATGTCTTCTTTTCACGTCTTGTTCGGGCTGTCTGGGGATATTTTACAAATTCAATTCAATTAAACTTTATTTATATAGCGCAAATTACAACAAAGCTCATAATAAAAATAGCGTCCATAGTAAGAAAGAAAGAACCCAACAAGAACAAGCATTTAGAGACAGTGGGAAGAAAAAACTCCCTCTTTTAATATGAAGAAATCTCTAGAGGAACCAGGTTCAGAAGATGCAGCCATCCGCTTTGACTGGTTGGGGTTAGTGAACAGAAGGGCAAACAGGATAGGATAGAACGAGTCCATCCGAGTGTCCCAGACGAGTTGAACCAAGAACCAATGATCAGTCCATCCGAGTGTTCCAGACAAGTTGAGCCGTGAACCAATGATCAGTCCATCCAAGTGTTCTAGACAAGTTGAGCCATGAACCATTGATCAAGAACCACCAGCTCCTGCATCAAGACACCTGAAACAGAAAAGAGAGCCCTCGGAGGGCGAGGAGAAGGCACAGACTGCAGAAAAACATGGTACACAATGATACACTCGTTCCTAGTGGTTAGGTTAACATTAAACGTCTTGCGGCATACTCCATGCTCGGAAATGCTACCACTACAGATGAGATTTCGTCTTGGACTGGCTGTACGTAATGAAATCTGAGGTGGACATCAGTGTAAATGGTGTGAAGCAGTGTGAACAGTGTGATGGGTTATGCAATGAGGAACAGAAGTGGGGGAGTTGTCTACGACCCGGCTGTGTCTGGGCATCATCCCACTGCAGCCCATTAGAGCTATGTCTAGATGGTGGATCGTGTTTGAATATAAAGTTGGTGTTCTGCTATATAATCTTAGTTTCCTGAGTTCCTATTTTTAGGTTTAGAGCATTGTTCCTAGTGGTTAGGTTAACACTATTATATAGTATACGCTTAAGCAAATAAGTAGGTTTTGAGTTTAGCCTTAAAGGTAGAGAGAGTAGCAGCCTCATGTATTAAGACTGGGAGCTGGTTCCAAAGTCGAGGAGCCTGGTAGCACAACGCTCTGCCTCCTGTTCTACTTCTAGACACTTTAGGAACTTCCAGAAGACCAGCAAACTAAGAGCGGATGCTCTGCCGGGAAGATAGGGCCCTAACAGGTCTCGAAGATACACAGGGGCTTGATCATGTAGAGCTTTGTAAGCTAACACTTTTCTAGATTTTACAGGAAGCCAATACTGGAGAAATTAAATGGAAATTAAACTTATTTATTTATTATATTGAATTTGGCAGTTTCATGCTAGATTCAAGAAAACCTTGACTTTTGTGTCCTCTGTTTTGGAAATCAAAATATGGTCACCCTAGCCTTTTTTTATTCTTACAACTTTTTTCAGGAAATTTACTTTGATCTTCTGACATGTTTCGACTGTCAAGTGCCAGTCTTCCTCAGAGGCGTCTGCTGATCGTTTTTTGATGTGTCCTTATTTCTGGGCGTGGCCAACTTGATGGTTCTTTCAGGCTGGCCATGCCCCCTGTTACCTGATGGTCTCTGGAGAAGGGAGCTTTGTTTCTTACCATTTCTTATCAATTAAAATAGACAATTAGCAATAATTATACACTATTACACCACACTTTATCATCTAAACTCTTACAGTAATACAAGCTGGTGTGGGACCTCTGCACACATTGTACTTCGCCCACATTCTCTTCAAACCCATTCGGCTTGCGTCATGCCTAGTCATCCGTGTGTTCCCATCCTTTGTCACTAGTCATTAGTCAGGAACAAATGCAGTAATGACTGGAAGCAGAGCTCAGAGACACTAACCACTGCAACCTAATCTGGAGGCTGAAACGTTGACCCACCCCCAGCACTCCTTCAGCTGATAACCACTCACTCACTCACTCACTGCTTGGGTGTATCAGCAACTGCGTCTATAGATAATCTGTGTAGATCTATGTGTGTCTCTGTCAGCCCCATGAGCAAACATCTGGTCTGCTGGAGATCTGGTGGACTTGTGTCCTGAGGGTGGGACTTGGCTTTGTTATAGTGAATCACGTATTTAATGGTACAGCAGGGCGACCTGATGTCAGCTCACGGTTCAGAGGAGTGACATTCCTGATTATAAGGTACAGTTCGTGGATGTTTTGTCTATAGTACTTAGGTGATACATACTGGTACATTAACTATGATTCATATCTTTTTTGAATGTGGTTTTCTGTTTTTGTGCAAGCATAGGTTATAGTACTCAAGGACCCTTTACATGCATCTTAAATTGGAGAAGTATTTGTATATTGTCTTTCACTCTGAGTGTGCGTTGGGTTACCTTGTGCCTCTGGATGTTAATGAGGACACTGATGATCAATCTATCTCAACATGATGAGCTCTTCTGCTCCATGTGTGATGCCCCGATTAGCCATCAGATGGAGCCTGTAGTGAATAAATGCGACCACAATGATTAATCCAAGCAGTAGTTAGATTACTGTAAACCAGGAGTGTCAAACTCATTTTAGTTCATGGGCCACATTCCACCCAGTTTAGTCTCAAGTGGGCTGGATCAGAATAATACTCACATTTTACCATTACTCTGCTCCATTTTTTTAGCACTTCCATATGCTTGCCTAATACTGTAGCTATTTCTTAATATGTTATGCTTGCAGTTACAGATGTAGTAATTTGCCCAATGACTTACACATACATGTCAAATCTGGCTCTGTGGTGCAGTTTTGGGCCCATCACAGCATGTGATCTGGCCTTCGGGGGATTAAAGGCTACTGGGGAAACAATATTTGATTAGTCAGACCCTAATAGTTTATTCTCGCTGTTTGTGACTTAATGCTTTCCTTTTGATCAGATTCTCTTTGGTCTGTAAGTAGTCTTTTAGAAGTTGCTGTTAATAAATTAGGGCACAGTTGTACTAAAATTTGATTATTCTGATTCAGCCCACTTATAATCAAACTAAATGATAATAAACTTTTAGGGGCAAATTCCTCATCCAAAGGAGCATATTATTTTTTCTTATTAATGTGAAATATGTCGACTTATTGTTTATTACAGAAGATAACAATCATAGTTCATACAGTTTTCTATCCCTAATCCTTTTTTCCATTAATTTATATTATGTTTTGATCTATACACACTTATTCAAAGGAACAGTGACATGATGGTGTCTAGATAATTCTCAAACCTCATACCTGGGTTACAAGGAAAACTCAGAGACAGAGAATATTTGGCACATACACCTACAGTCAGTCAAGTATCATTCAGGAAATTCTGACATTTAGAGAAACGTATTACTAACAGGATCAATGAACTGCACTAGATCACAGATAAAGGAACAACTCAGATACCATTCTTCGTTCAAGGGTATGAGATCAATTATAGCTTTCAACTAAGAAGAAGGACACAACCTGAGTCTCGCCCTCGACAAGATACTCAAAGCAAACAGAAATTAAACAGAAGTTGATTAGTTTTCGTCAGAGTGCGCTTAGTGGCCGTCGTCCCAGCAGATAATGCAGCAGCACTCTCTCACTGTACAACTGCACCATATGCAGAGAAGGTAATTGGGTAATCAGGAAGATCTGTGAGGAAATGGGACAAATTACCCACTCTCTCACACAAACATACGTACAATACAAGGTGTGAAGATGCAGACCAGAATCCATGAACTTTAGACCAAAGTGAAAGCACATTTCAAAGTGAGTTGCAGATTACATTTTTACTTGCAGGGTGTCACAACCGATCGCTTCGTTGTATCAGTCACCTCCAAGATTTTTAATGTGAAGCAAAAAGCAATCTACACCCTGGTGAATATAGTAATAACTGCTCCTCGGGAAGGAACAGTCAGTGCCATCATATCCTTCATGTGCTGGTAGCATTTTTCCCTCTATTTTTCCCCTCTGAATCAGTAGAATATGCACTATTTCTGTCTGGCCGTCCATGTGTAAATAATGTGGCTGACCGCAGACTTTTGCTGCTCTAATGCGAAACATATGAGCTAAAAACGACCTCCAATACATCCTTGTGTTGGAGGTCATAATAGATTCAAACAAATTAAAGAAAATGTGAAGTAAGCAAAACAAAAAATGCAAATAAAGATGAATCAATTCCTCTAATTGTACAAATGCTGTATTATAGTACTTATAAGTGCAGCATTTGATTGCCACTGCAGATACACACATGCCTTACAGCTGAGCAAAGACACCTTAATCCACATCTACATGGGTGTGTTTAAAGTGCTTTTTATTCCGTACTCAACTTCTAAATCGCCTCTTATTTCTACTTGTAAACGTCACATATCAATAGTCCTTCAGTTGAGCTATCTTTGTTATTTAGGATGAGTTTTACTTTAAGTTCTTTAACTCCATTTCTCTTTTTATATTTGTCAAGACCTCTGGGCTGTAGTCTTTGTTGTATAATGGTGCTGAACATTATTGATGGAGAGGTGCACATGATATAAGAGGATCCTGATCACCATTTGACTAAACTCTATAGAGTACAGTGGTGATTTAGAGCAATGGTTCCCAACCTTTCTTGTCTTGTGTACCCCTTGAGCCTTTTTGTCATACCATGAGTACCCCCTCACTCATACGTGTTCACGATTCTCCAAAAGTAGAACATAACAGAACTGAATATTTAACGCATGTCTAACCCTTATTTCATCTTTTTAAAATGAACAATTCATATTTAGGCATTATTTTCTTATTTACCTAAAATTAAACATAAAATGATGTTGCCTTCAAGGCAATAAAAATGATAAATATACGTTTGTATTATTAATACTGTATTATCAATACTAATATATTATGATTATATTGTTATTAAAGAAAAATAATAAAGTTGAAATTAGAAAAAAAAAATACATAAAGATAATAAGTAATATAAATAAATTAATACATACAAAACAAATCATTAACCTGCCTGTGTTATATATAACTGTTATGACATTTACCCCTTTAAACAGGCGTTTAACCTTTAAAAGCAATTCATTGCTCACACGTACCATTTTATTGACTGACTTATGATAACATTAATCTTTGAAATAAATTCTTCTTGCTTCTCTCGAAGAGGTCAGTCGCACTCTCTGTTTCTCCCTCCCTTCCGTCTTATCTCTCTCCCAGCTGCTGCTTTGTCAGGTCTTGTGAAACTAACAAGAGCCTCTCTCTGCAACTCATCCAAAACCGGAATAATGGAATTAATTAGTTGGTCTCTCAGTGCTATCGATCAGATTTTTTCGACGCAAAGAACCAGGGGTGGTGACCCCGCATGTCCAAGCGGGACGTTTGCGGCTGGATACACACTTGACCCTTGGAACAAGTGGCGAGTTGTGTGTCTGTCCATCCTTTCCGTGGAAGACGTGGAGGCCACGTACATGATTGGAATAATGATAGTAGGCATGCTGCTGATCGGAGCTGGTGGCTTCCTAATCTATCGAAAAGTCCGTACTACGCTGGCGACTGTTTTGGAAAAGCTGCCAGTGATTTCTGAAGGATGTAGCAGGGCTCTGAACACTCAGACTCATGTGTTGATCGATATCAAAAGCAAGCAAGAGCTGCTTTTGGATCGTCTACGCGTTATGGATAACAACTGGGAGAAGTTCGAGACCCGGCTTGGAAGTGGAAACTAGGCCACTCATTGGATTACAGCAGAGAGACCCAGGACAGAAGGCTATTGGAAATTAACATAGCCTGTATCAAATCACATTGCTTATCCCCCTTTCGGCTCCCCAGCCAGCCAAGGCTAAAGCCAAGGTTGTCTCAACTCTTATCACCAGGAAGTTTCTGCAGACGGCGGCTCTTACCCCCCACTCCCTCCCCCCGCTCCTTCCCTACATTCCTCCTGGAACTGTTGATGCTGAACTTTTCCACACGTCATCTGGTTGTCAGTAACGCAGCTACAGGTCTTCAACTTCAAATGCCTCGTCGGCCATCTTTCCCCACCTCCCAACCGCAGCTGCATGGAGGCGTGGTTGCAGCGCCGACTGGCAGCACGCCCATGTCCCCAAACGGCTGGACTCCTGTTGTTCTCCCCACCTGACCCCCTCCCCCAGCCAACCTCCCACCCAACCCTTCCTACATGCCTTGTCTCGAGTTGTTTGACTGTGTCATGCTTACATTTATGTTTGCAGAGGCGGTTTTTTTCCTGGTTTCACACTGCTTTCTCTGTTTAGGGAAATCAGTTTCAAACTGGCAGTTTTTTTCCCCTCACCCCTCCTCTCCTCCTGTTATTGATCCCTTTTTTCACCTAAATATGTGGGCGCCGCAAATGGCTGCTCCGGTGTGTTGATGTGTCTCCTTTCACTGCAACTACCTAGTCAAATTCCTCGTATTGTTCTAAACTGTACCTGGTCAATAAAGATTCTGATTCTGATTCTGATTCTGATTAATTTTTCCACGTACCCCCTGCAATGTGCTCACGTACCCCTAGGGGTACAAGTACCCCTGGTTGGGAAACACCGATTTAGAGCTCCTCAGCATTTAAGAAAATATTTATGAAGTCTTTCATAGAAGTTTGAAGAGCGTTGTGAGGCATGGGATGACTATATTGACACTTGTTGTAAAAGTGCAGCCCAGCAAGCTTGTTAGTATAGGTTTAGAAATGTTCTTTTTTGAAAAAAATCTCCAGTCAAATATTTTGTTGAACTAGTCGTCCATTGCAAATTTACACTCGTCGCAAAAGAACGACAAATATAGAAATATCATAGCTGCAGTGAGGCTTTCACAAAGAGAGTTGCAAGGCAGATTTCGGTAACACTTTACTTGAAGTTTTATACATAAGGCTGACATTACACTGTCATTATTATGACATGACACCTGCCATTAGCATGAATAAGGTGTCATGAAGGCTGTCATTAAGTATTGTTCATTACCCTAACCCTTCGTTACCCTAACCCGTAACCCTCCCTAACCCCATTAGATCCTCCACTTAACACAAAAAATGCCAACATAAAATAATAATAATGTAATAATTAATTTTATTTAAAAGCACCTTTCAGGCCACCCAAGGAAACTTAACAATACAAACAGAATAATAAAAACAGGGCAATACTTTATAAAACAGAATAATACAAAAAGACAAGAAAACGTAGCTCCAAAGGTGTCATAATTTATCGAAAAGTGTCTTAATTTAGCGAATGACACTTAATGAGAGCCGTCATGACACCTTATTCATGTTAATGACAGATAATGACAGCGTAATGTCTGTATTGTTTTCAATCTAGGTCAAGATGATAACATTTTCAATGCAGGTCTGTCTTCCCATTGTGAGCAACTTTTTTTCAGAAACTGTTCCCAGAATCCATAATGAGGGTTTTGTGCTGGCCCTTTAATTCCATTCATGTGAGAGGAGATGTGGTGTCATTTGTTTGGCCATCTCCCTCAAACTCTTTCTATCCATCTGACAAAGAAGGCTGTAAGATTTTTAACCTAAGCACTGAGTCAGTGCTGTTTTACTCACATGCTGACAGAGGAGACAACACAAACACCTCCAACACATGGTCCTCTCTGCAAAACACAGCTCAGACTGAGACGACACAGGAGGAAAGGAGACCGGGTGCTAATGGAGAAATCTCACAGTGGGACAAACCACATCCACTGATGACAGGAAGCCTTGCTCCCCTGCCTCCCACACCTCTCGTGGTACATTCCAGATTGATGTCAGAGATGCACAAATGATGAGGATCAGCTCCAGAGGCAGCAAGTGCACCGACAGCTGGCTCAAAGCTGGAGCAAGCTGGCAGAGGGGGGGTCACCCACTGAGATGATGTGAGGGGAGAGTTCATGGATCTGCAGGACCTGCTCTGTGTATGTATGACAGGGACAGATGAAGGGACTGTTGGGTGCGCAAGTGTGCCTATGCCTTTTTGTTTGGTTTGCCTTGTGTTCACCTGGTTTATGTTTTATTTTGTCCTTACCTCTCATCTTGCTTTAAATGGACAGCAGACACCATCCTCCATCATGTGTTGTTGTTGTTGCTCTCCCTCCTCTGCCCTCTAGCTGCTGGGTCATCTAAGCTCTGAGGAGGCAGGTATGCTCCATTTCCCTCATCCTATATCAAACAAACAAACACAAAAGCCCTTTCCCCTTTAACCCCCTACATTTTTTTTTCCCTCTCTTACAATCCAACCCTCGTTCCTCCGCCTGTCCCATGGTGGCTTTGTGCAAAAGCCCCAAGCTGTGCTGTCTTTAGTGCTTTCTGCAGAATGTGTGCTGATTGATTGTCCTACAAACTGGCTTTCTCATCTCTAAGGCTGTTGTAAACATGCAGAGTTGAACAAAAAAAGCTCAGATCTTTAGAAAACTTCTAAAAGTCTGACATCAGACTGAAAAGGCTTTTTGTTATGATTCTGTATGGAGGCATTACAGAGGTACAGGAAGGATGGTTCAACTGGAAACAGCAGGATGCCATGCAGATGTGCAATTCCTGCAGCTGCAGGGACTATAAGCAGAGAAGTCTGCTGTTTGAATCAGAGC
The DNA here is from genome assembly GCF_900634775.1 of Gouania willdenowi. Classification (NCBI taxonomy): domain Eukaryota; kingdom Metazoa; phylum Chordata; class Actinopteri; order Blenniiformes; family Gobiesocidae; genus Gouania; species Gouania willdenowi. The sequence continues at coordinate 31,762,717 of NC_041050.1, read as the reverse complement.
AAGGGAATGATGCAGGAGGGGGTGAGGCATCATCGTAACCTCCTTCAATCATCCTGTAATCATTTCATTCAGTATTTGCTTTTTGGAGAGGATGCTTGCACCAATGGGGTTACACATTTAACACAATGTGCAGGGATCCTGTCTCACACCCTGTGGTAGACTGGCATCTGAGCTTTGATTTAATGTGAATTATTCTGTATCAAATATCTATATTTATTCACATGCCACATCCTGAACATATTGCACTCCTGTTAAGATGGACAATACACTTTGTTACCTTTTGTTTTTGGAATGGCAATCAAGTTGAATCTCATCTAATGTGATGATGAGGAGAAAAACTCTGTTTTGTAATTTTTATATACAGAATAATTCACTTTTTTTAACAGTGTAACAAAAGGTTATTGCAGACACTTTTTCTAATTGTCTTTCTGTAAAAAAACTAAATCAACTCAATTTGGTTCTTGTACTTGCGTTGGGTTGTAATTCAATAGTGTCACATTGTGTTTTGTGGGAGCCAAGGTCTCTACATGCAGTTTTATTTATTTATTTATGTTTGTGATCTCTGACCTCTTAGTAGATCTGTTCATCCGTCCCCATCCTGATGCCTTTATTTTGGGGAGAATGAGCAGCTCTGTTGGTCAACTTTCTAATCATGGTTCTTGACTTCTGACGTGTAACTTCTCTCGGCCTTGGGGTGACTTTCCTTCACGTTGGTTAAAGTCCGGTTGATGTTGACACTCTCTTCTTTCTGCTACTTAAATATTGATGTGTTTGATGCATTGGAAACCTCTCTGTAAGCAGACACTGTCAAGTCTTATTTTGATGATTTTTGAGTTGTATTTTGTTTATTTTTTGTCTTGTTTTGTTGATGCTGTGATGTCAGCTGATCCTTCTGCTGTACTATCAGAACACCTGAATTTAAGGATCACACAGTTTAACTTCAGGTGAAACATGCCAGACTTTATTTTCAAAGTGTTTTGCTCTCTAACGGGGAAGGGGGGGCTCAGCTTTCCAGTGACCAACATGGATGTTTTTGCCACAGGACGCCCGCTGCCCTCCACACCAGTGTCCACTGTGATCATGATAGTTTGATATGCCCTCCAGTCTGACAGCACAGAAAATATCCCAGGCAGCTGTCACATTGCATAGATGCAGCCCCCATCTAAAGGAGCATCTGTCTGTGAGACGGTGCAGAGTATTACTTCCTTTATATCCCGTATCCCTTCAGAGATTTAACCTGAAGCCACGTAGCCCTACTCCTACACTAAAAAACACAATTATGTAATGTAATATACAATGTAGCCCTACAGTGAAATTTGTCTCTGAATTTTGTCAGTTACTGTAATCGTAATTGAGTTGCAGTGGATAATTGAAGACGCAACTATAATTGAAAAATGGCCAACCTTTCCTCTGTGTTCACTGGGTTCAAGATTATAAATGCTGTGTGTTTGGCAAATATGTTTACCATCATCTTTCTGTGCTGTTTATAAGAACTAATGTGTGAATTTTACCAAATGTGCAGTGTGTTTATTTAGACTTGTTGAGCCCTGATGGGCCCAGTCATCAGTCTCATCTGCCTGGGGGAGGGTTGTGCTCACACCTGCTGTGTAGAATTCAAATATATCAGACTCTTGGCATCATTGTGTGTCTTTCTACCTTCTGTGGTTTCTAGGCCATAAATCCAGATTGACAGCAGGCTCAGTGACACTCAGGCATGCTCTGGATGAATTATTTATTAGGATTCTAAATATTTCAGTGGAAAGTGCATTGTTACCCGGGGAAAGATGAACATTTGTAATAACATGTTTCCTTCAACAATGAATAAGCTCCTCTTTATGTAAAGTATATGTTTCCCATTGTTGCTTTAAATGCTCATCTCCAGCATCCTTTCAAAGCCTCTAGTACAGCAATTCTCAACTGGTCGGTCAGGACCCTAAAGTGGGTCGCAGACCTGTACTGGGTGGGTCAAAAATTAACGAATTCTTAATGTCTCTTAATGTCTTGTATTTTAGAAGAACCTTTTCTTTTGACAAGCAATTTATGTTTAAAAAAATATTATATATATACTATATGTGTATGCTTTCAACAGCTATTTTTGAAAAACTAAATTCAATTGGTTGAATTCTAAAAAAAAAAAAAAAAAGAATTAAAAAGGGGGTCGTGATATAATGACCGTGGAAAAATGTGGTTTTCTTTTCAGGAATACTTACTTAATATATACTGTGCTTGAATCTTTTCCTTTATGATACTTGAGTATTACTTCAATCTTATTTTGCTCCATATTTTGTTATTGCTTTCATTATTTTAATGTTTAATTATTTTACAAAGTATTTTATACATTCATTAATTCATTTTGCAAACTGGGAAATAAATGGGTGAAAGTTAATAAGCACATATGAGGTCTTATCACCAATCTTTATGCTACCAAAGACATCAGGTACGTTACTATTAATAGACACATTTTCTTGAGTAACCCAATGCAAACTGGTGCACCGATATTTATCTAAGTTTCAAAAATGAAAAAAAAATAAATTAAAAAATAAACTGTTTTCTTGCCATCCATCAACTTTTAGGTTTTCCTATTTTGTCACTTCCCATTTGTAACAAATCAGTGGTTTCGTGTCACTTTTTATTCATAAGTGGGTTTACTAATGCGACTCCTGATCGTTAAAGAATGTTCCTTAAACTTCCTGAAATATTCAGTTGCCTACTTTTCCCTTTGTTTATCTGCAGTTGAGCTCCGTAGTGGTCGTCATCTTCTCACTTCCCAGCATTCCTTGCCTGGGATCCCAGTGGCCTTGAAACAATCCATTGACCTGCGAACATCCATGGATGGAAAATACAAGGAGATTGCTGAGGTCAGCTGATGTTGATGCTGATTTTTGTTTGTTGAAAACCTTCTAGTTATCGCCTGCTACTGGGAACCAAATAATGTGCAGCTTACAGTGTATGTGTGCCTACATGCAGGAGCTGTTCACCCGCAGCCTGACAGAGAGTGAGATGAGAAGCGCTCCCTATGAGTTTCCTGAGGACAGTCCCATCGAGCAGCTCGAGGAGAGGCGTCAGCGTCTTGAGCGACAGATCAGCCAGGATGTCAAGTACGTATTGGAGGAGAGGGCGGAGACCCAAATGGTAGTGTTTGCTGTCCGTCTTTAAAGGGTGATGACCATCCACGTGGTGAAGAGTGCCTCTCTGTCTGCAGGTTTGATCCCGACATCGTCCTCCGAGCCAAACAGGAGTTTATGAAAACAGACAGTGCTACAGATCTGGAGTGAGTAACTATTAACCTCACAATATGAGACCTATACTTCTAGAACAGTGGTTCTCAAACTTTTTTGGCTAAAGTACCCCTTTTCTTTTATTTCTGAATCCAAGTACCCCCTTTGTCCGACTTCAACATTTCTATGAAAAAAAAATCAACTATAGAGCATATTGATGAATGAATGAGTGATAACACATTTCAAAGGATCCCATTGTAAGTAAGAAACAGTATTAAGTGCCTCCTGAATAACGATATCTCTATAGTTTTTTTATCATTTCTTGTCGTCTCCCACCTGTTGTGGGATAGGGCTGCACGATTATGGCCATAATGATAATCGCGATTATTTGGATCAATATTGTTAATCACAATTATTATTTGTCTGTATTTTTAAAGAACTACTTTTTAACAAGCAATATGTGAACAGTTTAAAGGGCAAAATAAAAGCTTTAAACAAGAATCATGATAAATACTAAAAAAAAAAATACAAATTAACCCAAGAATTTAAAATGTACATTGGGCAACTGCTTGAAAAAAGCGTATAAAGAAAAGGCAAGAACATTAAGGCGCGTTCACACCAAACGCGACTTTAGCGACTCTGGCGACTAGATTACATTCAAAATCAATGTAAGTGATGCGGCTCACACAATTCCGGATGACCCGAAGTCTCGCTCGCTTTTTTTAGATAGTGTAATGAAGCCTTAATTGTGTGTTTGCCCCCTAGTGTTTGGCTGACTCCCGGGGTTGAGAAAGTGCCTGATTGGGTATGCAGCAGATCCTGCATTTTAAAAGTAGAAATCGCCAACGATCAGTTTAATTTAATCGTGACAGCTAAAATCATAATCACAATTAAAATTTGATAAATTGTGCAGCCCTAGTGTGGGACAAAGACTGACCCTTGTATTTTAGTTTCATGTTCTTTTCAAGATCATTTTCATCATCATTATTATGATTATCATTTTGAACTAAAAATAAACATCATAAAACCCTATATTTTTTACGTTTTCATTTGTTAGTTTTCCACTTTCTCTCAATTACCCCCCGTAGTGCCATTACATACCCCTAGGGGTACACGTACCCCCATTTGTAAAACATTGCTCTAGAACATACATTTATGGTATTGGTGTGTCTTTAGATACATGAAGGAGCAGAACTTAAGCCCTGAGCTGCAGGAGAGAGAACTGCCCCCTGAGAAGGAGTACCAACGGGTCTCTATTTCTGGAGAGGAGAAGTGTGGGGTGAGTCAGAGACACTGAGTAAGAGTGAGTATTATTTAGTAGGAGCAAACAATCTATTTGTGTAGTTTCTCACAAGTAAGTAACACCTCCGGCTTTTGTCCTTGGTTCATTTTTCTCTATTGTTTTTTGTTCTTTGTTCCAGGTTCCCTTCACAGATCTGTTGGATGCCGCCAAATGTGTGGTCAAAGCTCTGTTCATCAGACAGAAGTACATGGGCCTATCACTGCAGAGCTTCTGCAGGACAACTGCATGCTACCTTCAGGAGCTCAGTGAAAGTTCTCTGGACTTAGAGGAGTACGAGGAGGAGGTGCCAGAGAACACAGTCACTGCTGGTAGGTAACAGAAAAACTAACTGTATTTGTACTGGGATTTTTGTTTTATACATGGAATAGTATGGAAGACTCATTTTTGTTTAATGCACAAACAGGTTATGTGAAATGGCAACATCTTCCTTCAAATTTGGATTTATGTCAAGCTTCATTGACAAAGTTTTAATTTAGTTTTACATTAAATTTAGTTTCCAGCAATGATAGCAAATTTATAGATGGATGGATGGATGGATATTTTAATATTTCATTGGACGGATGGATAGATTATATTTTAATCGTTGGATGGATGGATGGATATTTTTAATATTTTAAAGGATAGATCTTTATTATAATGGATGGATATTTTAATGGATGGATGGATGGATATTTTAATATTTTGGTGGATGGATGGATGGATATTTTAATGGATGGATGGACAGATGGATGGATATTATAATGGATGGATGGATGGATGGATATTTTAATATTTTGGTGGATGGATGGATGGATGATGGATATTTTAATGAATGGATGGATATTTTAATATTTTAATTGAAGGATGGATGGATGGATATTATAATGGATGGCTGGATGGATATTTTAATATTTTGGTGGATGGATGGATAGATGGATATTTTAATCGATGGATGAATGCATATTTTAATATTTTAAAGGATGATGTATATTATAATGGATGGATGTATTGATGGATATTTTAATCAATGGATGGATGGATGGATATTTTATAATTTTAAAGGATGGATGGATACTATAATGGATGGATCGATAGATAAATATTTTAATCAATGTTTGGATGGATGGATATTTTACAGGATGGATGGATGAATGGATACTATAATGGATAGATTGATATTTAATGGATGGTTGTCAGACTGAACAGGCTCACACTGTGTAGGTTGTTAAACTGTATGACCGCCTTGCTTTGACACTTTGACGTTCTGTCTGCTCCCAGAAAACACTGTGCACCCACCCGTTTATAAAACACACCCTTACGAGAACCAGAACCCTGCTAGCTTCCCCGCTGACATGGGTTATGGCTGTAAGATGGTGGATGGAATCATGCATGTGTACACATCAAGAAACACAATGGAAAAGTGAGAGAATTACCCAAAATTCCCTTTCTGCACACGTGCACATCTTTACCTGTTTTTTGCACAAGTTTCTCCCATTACTTGTTGACTTCAGCCGATCTTATGTAGATCTTATGTGTGTGATGTGTCCAACAGGAGCACAGAGCTGGATCTGCCCTACCCAGACCTGCAGGAGTACATCGCAGATATGAATGTCATGATGGCCCTCATTATCAATGGTCCTGTGTAAGTCAGAAGGGATCTTTGATTCTACACCAGATCGTCACTATGACCTTATGACAGAACTCACATGTATCAAACTCAGAAGTGTAAAGAGTACTGATATATTCTACTCAAGTAGAAGTACTGTTACTTGATTGAAATTTTACTCAAGTACAAGTACAAGTAAGTCATACATAAAATACTCAAGTACAAGTAAAAAGTAGCTCAATTTAATAGTACTCAAAGCAAAAGTTACTAGTTACTTTCACCCCCCACATTTATTTTTAGTAATTAATCTCATGTATAATTTTAAAAAGGAAGAGACGAAATCTTGCACAATAGGAATTTAATTTAATTTGCACAAAGGCATCTGTATAAAATAAAATAATACTAAGAACACCAATGAATTAAAAAAAAAAAAAATAATTAAATTCTCAGGCTCTAAGTATAGCTAAATTTATTAACTATAAAACTGAGAAAATAACCTTCATTCAATGCTGTTGGGGCGCTGTACATTACATTGAATCTGGTTGGTCGTCTAGGATGTGATGCATTTGATTATTTAATTTAATTTTTTTAGAGTTTCACAATGTGCGTTGATCATTTTACAGCAAAAAATAATAATTAACTCAGTAACGGTTGGGTGTAGAAATGTAACAAATTACTTCTTTTGAAATGGACTAAAATACAAGGAAAATTACTGATTTAGAAATATACTCAAAAAAGTACAAGTACCCAAAATGCAACTCAATTACATTAATGTGAGTACTTGTAATCCATTGCTTTCACCTCTGGTTAAACTCAAGGCCTAGGGGCCAAATCCGGCCCATTAGAGCATCTGATTCAACCCACAGAAAAAACATGAATCATTGTGTAAATTACCAAATCATTTAGTTGTTAATTGTTGTTGAAAGAGCTCTAAATATTTCTAAAATCCTGCAATTTTTCAGAAATGATTCCACAAAATCCAAAATTAAAAAATTAAAATTAAATTAAAAATTAAAAAACAATTGGTCATAAAATCAAAAGTCAAAGGACATTTAAGTATCTGACACTTACTGCTAAGATATTGTGGATTCCTTCCATACTTGATGTCTAATTTATAACTGGAAGTGCAAACTTTGGTACATTACTGTTGAAATTGTCTGTTTTCCTGCCTAAAATCTGCGGCCCACTTGTGATTGAACTGGTTCGTAACTGGCCCTTGAACTACAATGAGTTTAACACTTCTGACTTAACCTAATGTATCTTTTCTTGCTTTTACCACAGAAAGTCTTTCTGCTATCGCCGCCTGCAGTATCTCAGCTCCAAGTTTCAGATGCACATTCTGCTAAATGAGATGAAAGAGCTAGCGGCCCAAAAGAAAGTCCCACACCGAGACTTTTATAATATCCGTAAGGTGATCTTGAGATTTTTTTTCTTCTCCTCTTTTTGTTTTAATAAATATTATTTGAAGTCCAGAGCCCGATTGCAGTGTTTGTGGTTTTTTTTTCATTTTGTCGCACAGGTTGACACACACATTCACGCTTCATCCTGCATGAACCAAAAGCACCTCCTACGTTTTATCAAAAGGGCCATGAAGAAGTATCCTAAAGAGATTGTGCACAGGGAAAAAGACAAAGGTCAGACACTAATGGAGGTGTTTGAGAGCATGAACCTGACGGCCTTTGACCTCAGCGTGGACACCTTGGATATGCACGCAGTGAGTGACACACATAAAGGACAGATCCAACAGCTATTCAGGAGTGCAGTTGTAATAATTGTACTGTTTTTTTCAGGATCGAAACACTTTCCACCGATTTGACAAATTCAACGCCAAATACAATCCTATTGGAGAGTCCATCCTGAGAGAGATCTTCATTAAAACAGACAACTACGTCGGAGGCAAATACTTTGGCCACATCATCAAGGTGCTCACTGAGTCCATGGAAACCTCACACGTTACCCTTAGAGCACTTGTGTCAAACTCAAGACCCGGGGGCCAAATCCGGCCCTTTCAAGCAATCAAAATCGGCCCGCGTGGGAAAGTCAAAATAACTGACAAACATGAATCATTGTGTAAATTACCAAATAATTTAGTTGTTGATATCTCAGTATGGTTGCAAAGGGGCGTAAAATATCTGGCAGATTTCCACGGGAACTTAAAGATTCAGTATTGTGCTATTTTTCACTCATCTCTATTTGTTCTAAGAACCCCCAAAAACAGTATTTAAGGTTTATTCTCCCTAACTCGCATGTTTTTCAGAGTTTTAACCCTCAGAAAAGTCAGTTTAATTACGGTTCTAAAAACTGACTGTTTTGGGGCCTTCATGCATATGCATGAGTGGGCATGTCTATAGACGCGGACTCCACACAACAGTTTTATTACCATAGCGATTTCCTTTTGCTATGCACACACTAGTTATTGTTTTCAGCCAAAAAACTGCACATCACAGTGAAACACATGGCTATTTAAGCGGTTATTGTGATTGTGAGTCTGACAAAAGCTGCTCCATGGTGTGTTTATCTCATCATCAGCATCAGCAGAGTTAGTCAGCTGTTTAGCTCATTTTTCATAATACTGCCCCTTTAAACTTGGGAATTTGTGCAATATTAAAAAATAGAAACTTTTCAAGGAAATTTTTTATTGAAATTAAGCAGAAATTGAGAAAAAATTTAAATCATTGTATCATATCCAGACAAATATTGTCATTCATGCAAAAATAATACCATTTCAACAGATTTATTTGGAAGTGGAACTTGATAATTATTCAAGTGGAGTTTGCAGTTTTCCCATTTTTGTATAACATGATTGAAGTAATTTTTACTCGCAAATTGTTGAAAGAAAGCTAATTTTTCCAAAATCCTGCTTAATCCTCAATTTATTTGACATTTCCCAAAAAAAATTAGATACAATACAGTAACTGTCACCTATTTCTTGGATATTGTCGGTGTCTTATATACTATCATTCATACATGGAAATGCAAAGTAGCACAAATGTTAAAATTTTGCGATTCCACACTTGAGATCAAACTGCTCCGTATTTGGCCCCTGAACTAAAGTGAGTTTGACACCACTGCCTTAGAGTCACTTAATGGGGTGGTATTATGAAAAAAATCACTTTATAAAGGTTTTGCGAAGTGATATACATCCTTTCAGCCTCATTCAGAGGGCCAAAGTTAAAAAAAAAAAAAAAGTCTAATAGTCGTCTGAACTCAATTTCTTTTAAATTTTCGAAAAGTATGCCTTACTTTATATATAAAGCCTTATCTCCTATTTTGGGTGATTTTTGATTTTCGGCATTTTTTGTGCCTTACTGCTTTCTTAGCACAATTTAATTATGTGCATTATATTTGCAGTAGTTTTTAGACTCTAATAATGGTCAGAGCTCAATTTTTTCTATTTTTCAAAAACATGCCTTACTAAAGCCTTACTTTCGGTTTTGAGTGATTTCTTTTTTGATTTTTTGATTTTTTTTGTGCTTTACTGCTTTCTTAGCCCATTTTAAGTGTGTGCATTGCATTTGCAATAGTTTTTAGGGTCTAATGATTGTCTTACCTTCATTTTTTTGAAATTTTTGAAATATGTGCCTTACCTCCGATTTCAGGTGATTTTTGATTTTCATCATTTTTTGTGCCTTATTGCTTTCTTAGCCCATTTTAAGTATATGCATTATATTTGCAGTAGTTTTTAGGGTGTATTGATAGTCTTAACTCAATTTAAATTTTTTGAAATTTTTGAAAAACGTGCCTTACATCAAATGACTTCAGCCTTACTTTGAATTTTATGTGATTTTTTTTTTTTGTTTTTGTTTTTTTTTTTTTTTTTTTTCATTTTATGTGCCTTACTGCTTTCTTAGCACATTTTAAGTGTGTGCATCATATTTGCAGTAGATTTTAGAATCTACTGATGGTCTTATCTCAATTTTTTGAAATTTTTGAAGAATATGCCTTACTAAAGCCTTACTTTCAACTTTGGGTGATTTTTGATTTTCGTCATTTTTTGTACTTCATTGCTTTCTTTGCCCATTTTAAGTATGTGCATTATATTTGCAGTAGGTTTTAGGGTCTAATGAAGGTCTTACCTCAATTTTTGTTTGTTTTTTTTAATTTTTAAAAATTATGCCTTACTAAAGCCTTACCTCCATTTTCGGGTGATTTTTGACTTTTGTCATTTTTTGTACCTTACTGCCTTCTTATCCCATTCTAAGTATGCGCATCATATTTGCAGCAGTTTTTAGGGTCTACTGATGGTCTTATCTCAATTTTTTGAAATTTTTGAAGAATATGCCTTACTAAAGCCTTACTTTAAATTTTAGGTGATTTTTTTTTTTTTTTTTTCATTTTTTGTACCTTACTGCCTTCTTAACCCATTTTAAGTGTGTGCATCATATTTGCAGTAGTTTTTAAAGTCTAATGATGGTCTTACCTCAATTTTTAGTTTTTAAAATTTTTGAAAATTATGCCTCACTAAAGCCTTATCTCCGATTTCAGGTGATTTTTGATTTTCATAATTTTTTGTGCCTTCCTGCTTTCTTCGGCCATCTTAAGTATGCGCATCATATTTGCAGTAGTTTTTAGGGTCTAATAATCGTCTTATATCATTTTTTTTCTATTTTTCAAAAACATGCCTTTCAAAAGCCTTACCTCCGATTTCATGTGATTTTTGACTTTTGTCATTTTTTGTACCTTACTGCTTTCTTAGCACATTTTAGTATGTGCATCATATTTGCAGTAGACTTTAGAATCTACTGATGGTCTTATCTCAATTTTTTGAAATTTTTGAAGAATATGCCTTACTAAAGCCTTACTTTGGATTTTGGGTGATTTTTGATTTTCTTTTTTTTGTACTTGATTGCTTTCTTTGCCCATTTTTAAGTATGTGCATTATTTTTGCAGTAGTTTTTAGGGTCTAATGAAGGTCTTACCTCAATTTTTGTTTTTTGTTTTTAATTTTTCAAAATTATGCCGCCTTACCTCCGATTTCGGGTGATTTTTGATTTTTTAAATTTTTCAAAAACATGCCTTACTAAAGCCTTACTTTCAATTTTAGGTGATTTTTTATTTTCACCATTTTTTGTGCCTTACTTCTTTTTTTTGCACCTTTTAAATATGCGCATCATATTTGCAGTAGTTTTTAGGGTCTAATAATGGTCTTGTATCATTTTTTATTTTTTGAAATCTCCGATTTCGGGTGATTTTTGATTTTCATCTTTTTTTGTGCCTTACTGCTTTCTTTGCACATTTTAAGTATGTGCATCATATTTGCAGTAGATTTTAGGGTCTACTGATGGTCTTATCTCAATTTTTTTAAATTTTTGAAAATTATGCCTTACTAAAGCCTTACCTCCGATTTCGGGTGATTTTTGAATTTTGTCATTCTTTTGTACCTTACTGCCTTCTTATCCCATTTTAAGTATGCACATCATATTTGCAGTAGTTTTTAGGGTATAATGATGGTCTTATCTCAGTTTTTATTTTTTTAAATTTTTCAAAAACATGCCTTACTAAAGCCTTACTTTCAATTTTAGGTGATATTTTTTTATTTTTTTCATTTTTTGTACCTTACTGCCTTCTTAACCCATTTTAAGTGTATACATCATATTTGGAGTAGTTTATAAAGTGTAATGATGGTCTTACCTCAATTTTTAGTTTTTAAAGTTTTTGAAAATCATGCCTTACTAAAGCCTTACCTCTGATTTCGGGTTATTTTTGATTTTCGTAATTTTTTGTACCTTATTGCTTTGTTAGCCCATTTTAAGTATGTGCATTATATTTGCAGTAGATTTTAGGGTCTACTGATGGTCTTACCTCAATTTTTGGTTTTTGAAATTTTTGAAAATCATGATTTACTAAAGCCTTATCTCCGATTTCAGGTGATTTTTGATTTTCATAATTTTTTGTGCCTTCCTGCTTTCTTCGGCCATCTTAAGTATGCGCATCATATTTGCAGTAGTTTTTAGGGTCTAATAATCGTCTTATATCATTTTTTATTTTTTGAAATTTTTGAAAATTATGCCTCACTATAGCCTTACCTCCGATTTCATGTGATTTTTGATTTTTGTCATTTTTTGTGCCATACTGCTTTCTTTGCACATTTTAAATATGTTCATCATATTTGCAGTAGTTTTTAGGGTCTAATAATGGTCTGATATCATTTTTCATTTTTTGAAATTTTTGAAATTTATGCCTCACTATAGCCTTATCTCCGATTTCGGGTGATTTTTGATTTTCATCTTTTTTTGTGCCTTACTGCTTTCTTTGCACATTTTAAGTATGTGCATCATATTTGCAGTAGATTTTAGGGTATAATGATGGTCTTATCTCAATTTTTATTTTTTTAAATTTTTCAAAAACATGCCTTACTAAAGCCTTACTTTCAATTTTAGGTAATTTTTTTATTTATTTATTTTTTTTTCATTTTTTCTACCTTACTGCCTTCTTAACCCATTTTAAGTGTATGCATCATATTTGCAGTAGTTTTTAAAGTGTAATGATGGTCTTACCTCAATTTTTAGTTTTTAAAGGTTTTGAAAATCATGCCTTACTAAAGCCTTACCTCTGATTTCGGGTTATTTTTGATTTTCGTAATTTTTTGTACCTTATTGCTTTGTTAGCCCATTTTAAGTATGTGCATCATATTTGCAGTAGATTTTAGGGTCTACTGATGGTCTTACCTCAATTTTTGGTTTTTGAAATTTTTGAAAATCATGATTTACTAAAGCCTTATCTCCGATTTCAGGTGATTTTTGATTTTCATAATTTTTTGTGCCTTCCTGCTTTCTTCGGCCATTTTAAGTATGCGCATCATATTTGCAGTAGATTTTAGGGTCTAATGATGGTCTTATCTCAATTTTTTTTCTATTTTTCAAAAACATGCCTTTCAAAAGCCTTACCTCCGATTTCATGTGATTTTTGATTTTCATCCTTTTTTTGTGCCTTACTGCTTTCTTAGCACATTTTAAGTATGTGCATCATATTTGCAGTAGATTTTAGGGTCTACTGATGGTCTTTTCTCAATTTTTTGAAATTTTTGAAAATTATGCCTCACTAAAGCCTTACCTCCGATTTCAGGTGATTTTTGACTTTTGTCATTTTTTTGTACCTTACTGCCTTCTTATCCCATTTTAAGTATGCATATCATGTTTGCAGTAGTTTTTAGGGTATAATGATGGTCTTATCTCAATTTTTATTTTTTTAAATTTTTCAAAATTATGCCTCACTATAGCCTTATCTCCGATTTCGGGTGATTTTTTATTTTCACCATTTTTTGTGCCTTACTTCTTTTTTTTGCACCTTTTAAATATGCGCATCATATTTGCAGTAGTTTTTAGGGTCTAATACTGGTCTTATATCATTTTTTATTTTTTGAAATTTTTGAAAATTATGTCTCACTGTAGCCTTATCTCCGATTTCGGGTGATTTTTGATTTTCATCCTTTTTTTGTGCCTTACTGCTTTCTTAGCACATTTTAAGTATGTGCATCATATTTGCAGTAGATTTTAGGGTCTACTGATGGTCTTATCTCAATTTTTTTCTATTTTTCAAAAACATGCCTTATTAAAGCCTTACCTCCTATTTCATGTGATTTTTGACTTTTGTCATTTTTTGTGCCTTTCTGCTTTCTTTGCACATTTTAAGTATGTGCATCATATTTGCAGTAGATTTTAGGGTCTACTGATGGTCTTATCTCAATTTTTTGAAATTTTTGAAAATTATGCCTTACTAAAGCCTTACTTTCGATTTTGGGTGATTTTTTTATTTATTTATTTTTTTAATTTTTTGTACCTTTTTGCCTTCTTAACCCATTTTAAGTGTGTGCATCATATTTGCAGTAGTTTTTAAAGTGTAATGATGGTCTTACCTCAATTTTTAGTTTTTGAAATTTTTGAAAATTATGCCTCACTATAGCCTTATCTCCGATTTCGGGTGATTTTTTATTTTCACCCTTTTTTTGTGCCTTACTGCTTTCTTAGCACATTTTAAGTATGTGCATCATATTTGCAGTAGATTTTAGGGTCTACTGATGGTCTTTTCTCAATTTTTTGAAATTTTTGAAAATTATGCCTTACTAAAGCCTTACCTCCAATTTCGGGTGATTTTTGACTTTTGTCATTTTTTTGTACCTTACTGCCTTCTTATCCCATTTTAAGTATGCATATCATATTTGCAGTAGTTTTTAGGGTCTAATACTGGTCTTATATCATTTTTTATTTTTTGAAATTTTTGAAAATTATGTCTCACTGTAGCCTTATTTCCGATTTCGGGTGATTTTTGATTTTCATCCTTTTTTTTGTGCCTTACTGCTTTCTTAGCACATTTTAAGTATGTGCATCATATTTGCAGTAGATTTTAGGGTCTACTGATGGTCTTATCTCAATTTTTTTCTATTTTTCAAAAACATGCCTTACTAAAGCCTTACCTCCTATTTCATGTGATTTTTGACTTTTGTCATTTTTTGTGCCTTTCTGCTTTCTTTGCACATTTTAAGTATGTGCATCATATTTGCAGTAGATTTTAGGGTCTACTGATGGTCTTATCTCAATTTTTTTAAATTTTTGAAAATTATGCCTTACTATAGCCTTACCTCCGATTTCGGGTGATTTTTGACTTTTGTCATTTTTTTGTACCTTACTGCCTTCTTATCCCATTTTAAGTATGCACATCATATTTGCAGTAGTTTTTAGGGTATAATGATGGTCTTATCTCGATTTTTATTTTTTTAAATTTTTTAAAAACATGCCTTACTAAAGCCTTACTTTCAATTTTAGGTGATTTTTTTTTATTTATTTTTTATTTTTTTTCATTTTTTGTACCTTACTGCCTTCTTAACCCATTTTAAGTGTATGCATCATATTTTCAGTAGTTTTTGAAGTGTAATGATGGTCTTACCTCAATTTTTAGTTTTTAAAGTTTTTGAAAATCATGCCTTACTAAAGCCTTACCTGTGATTTCAGGTGATTTTTTATTTTCACCTTTTTTTGTGCCTTACTTCTTTTTTTTGCACCTTTTGAATATGCGCATCATATTTTCAGTAGTTTTTAGGGTCTACTGATGGTCTTATCTCAATTTTTTGAAATTTTTGAAAATTATGCCTTACTAAAGCCTTACTTTCGATTTTGGGTGATTTTTTTATTTATTTATTTTTTTATTTTTTTGTACCTTTCTGCCTTCTTAACCCATTTTAAGTATGCACATCATATTTGCAGTAGTTTTTAGGGTATAATGATGGTCTTATCTAAATTTTTATTTTTTTAAATTTTTCAAAAACATGCCTTACTAAAGCCTTACTTTCAATTTTATTTGTTTTTTTCATTTATTTATTTTTTTTTCATTTTTTGTACCTTTTTGCCTTCTTATCCCATTTTAAGTGTGTGCATCATATTTGCAGTAGTTTTTAAAGTGTAATGATGGTCTTACCTCAATTTTTAGTTTTTGAAATTTTTGAAAATTATGCCTCACTATAGCCTTATCTCCGATTTCGGGTGATTTTTTATTTTCACCCTTTTTTTGTGCCTTACTGCTTTCTTAGCACATTTTAAGTATGTGCATCATATTTGCAGTAGATTTTAGGGTCTACTGATGGTCTTTTCTCAATTTTTTGAAATTTTTGAAAATTATGCCTTACTAAAGCCTTACTTTCAATTTAAGGTGATTTTTTTATTTATTTATTTTTTTTTTTAAATTTTTCTACCTTACTGCCTTCTTGACCCATTTTAGGTGTATACATCATATTTGCAGTAGTTTTTGAAGTGTAATGATGGTCTTACCTCAATTTTTTGTTTTTAAAGTTTTTGAAAATCATGCCTTACTAAAGCCTTACCTGTGATTTCAGGTGATTTTTTATTTTCATCATTTTTTGTGCCTTACTTCTTTCTTAGCACATTTTAAGTATGTGCATCATATTTGCAGTAGATTTTAGGGTCTACTGATGGTCTTTTCTCAATTTTTTGAAATTTTTGAAAATTATGCCTCACTAAAGCCTTACCTCCGATTTCGGGTGATTTTTGACTTTTGTCATTTTTTTGTACCTTACTGCCTTTCTTATCCCATTTTAAGTATGCATATCATATTTGCAGTAGTTTTTAGGGTCTAATACTGGTCTTATATCATTTTTTATTTTTTGAAATTTTTGAAAATTATGTCTCACTGTAGCCTTATTTCCGATTTCGGGTGATTTTTGATTTTCATCCTTTTTTTGTGCCTTACTGCTTTCTTTGCACTTTTTAAGTATGTGCATCATATTTGCAGTAGATTTTAGGGTCTACTGATGGTCTTATCTCAATTTTTTTCTATTTTTCAAAAACATGCCTTACTAAAGCCTTACCTCCTATTTCATGTGATTTTTGACTTTTGTCATTTTTTTGTACCTTACTGCCTTCTTATCCCATTTTAAGTATGCACATCATATTTGCAGTAGTTTTTAGGGTATAATGATGGTCTTATCTCGATTTTTCTTTTTTTAAATTTTTTAAAAACATGCCTTACTAAAGCCTTACTTTCAATTTTAGGTGATTTTTTTATTTATTTTTTTTTTTTTTTCATTTTTTGTACCTTACTGCCTTCTTAACCCATTTTAAGTGTATGCATCATATTTGCAGTAGTTTTTGAAGTGTAATGATGGTCTTACCTCAATTTTTAGTTTTTAAAGTTTTTGAAAATCATGCCTTACCTGTGATTTCAGGTGATTTTTTATTTTCACCATTTTTTGTGCCTTACTTCTTTTTTTTGCACCTTTTAAATATGCGCATCATATTTTCAGTACTTTTTAGGGTCTAATAATGGTCTTATATCATTTTTTATTTTTTGAAATTTTTGAAAATTATGCCTCACTATAGCCTTATCTCCGATTTCGGGTGATTTTTGATTTTCATCATTTTTTTGTGCCTTACTGCTTTCTTAGCACATTTTAAGTATGTGCATCATATTTGCAGTAGATTTTAGGGTCTACTGATGGTCTTATCTCAATTTTTTGAAATTTTTGAAAATTATGCCTTACTAAAGCCTTACCTCCGATTTCGGGTGATTTTTGACTTTTGTCATTTTTTTGTACCTTACTGCCTTTCTTATCCCATTTTAAGTATGCACATCATATTTGCAGTAGTTTTTAGGGTATAATGATGGTCTTATCTCAATTTTTATTTTTTAAAATTTTTCAAAAACATGCCTTACTAAAGCCTTACTTTCAATTTTAGGTGATTTTTTTATTTATTTATTTATTTTTTAAATTTTTCTACCTTACTGCCTTCTTAACCCATTTTAAGTGTATGCATCATATTTGCAGTAGTTTTTGAAGTGTAATGATGGTCTTACCTCAATTTTTAGTTTTTAAAGTTTTTGAAAATCATGCCTTACTAAAGCCTTACCTGTGATTTCAGGTGATTTTTTATTTTCACCATTTTTTGTGCCTTACTTCTTTGTTTTTGCAGCTTTTAAATATGCGCATCATATTTGCAGTAGTTTTTAGGGTCTAATAATGGTCTGATATCATTTTTTATTTTTTTAAATTTTTGAAAATTATGCCTCACTATAGCCTTATCTCCGATTTCGGGTTATTTTTGATTTTCGTAATTTTTTGTACCTTATTGCTTTGTTAGCCCATTTTAAGTATGTGCATTATATTTGCAGTAAATTTTAGGGTCTACTGATGGTCTTACCTCAATTTTTGGTTTTTGAAATTTTTGAAAATCGTGCTTTACTAAAGCCTTATCTCCGATTTCAGGTGATTTTTGATTTTCATAATTTTTTGTGCCTTCCTGCTTTCTTCGGCCATTTTAAGTATGCGCATCATATTTGCAGTAGTTTTTAGGGTCTAATAATCATCTTATATCATTTTTTATTTTTTGAAATTTTTGATTTTCATCTTTTTTTGTGCCTTACTGCTTTCTTTGCACATTTTAAGTATGTGCATCATATTTGCAGTAGATTTTAGGGTCTAATGTTGGTCTTATCTCAATTTTTTTCTATTTTTCAAAAACATGCCTTACTAAAGCCTTACCTCCGATTTTGGGTGATTTTTGACTTTTGTCATTTTTTTGTACCTTGCTGCTTTGTTAGCCCATTTTAAGTATGCACATCATATTTGCAGTAGTTTTTAGGGTATAATGATGGTCTTATCTCAATTTTTATTTTTTTTAAATTTTTCAAAAACATGCCTTACTAAATAAAGCCTTACTTTCAATTTTAGGTGATTTTTTTATTTATTTATTTTTCATTTTTTGTACCTTACTGCCTTCTTAACCCATTTTAAGTGTATGCATCATATTTGCAGTAGTTTTTAAAGTGTAATGATGGTCTTACCTCAATTTTTAGTTTATAAAGTTTTTGAAAATCATGCCTTACTAAAGCCTTACCTGTGATTTCAGGTGATTTTTTATTTTCACCATTTTTTGTGCTTTACTTCTTTTTTTTGCACCTTTTAAATATGCGCATCATATTTGCAGTAGTTTTTAGGGTCTAATAATGGTCTTATATCATTTTTTATTTTTTGAAATTTTTGAAAATTATGCCTCATGAAAGCCTTTTTTCCGATTTCGGGTGATTTTTGATTTTCATAGTTTTTTGTGCCTTACTGCTTTTTTTGCACATTTTAAATATGAGCATCATATTTGCAGTAGGTTTTAGGGTCCAATGAAGGTCTTTCCTCAAATTTTTTTTTTTTTTTTAATTTTTAAAAATTTTGCCTTACTAAAGCTTTACCTCCGATTTCAGGTGATTTTTGATTTTCATCATTTTTTGTACCTTACTGCCTCCTTAACCCATTTTAAGTATGCGCATCATATTTGCAGTAGTTTTTAGGGTCTAATGATTGTCTTATCTCAATTTTTATTTTTTCAAATTTTTCAAAAACATGCCTTACTAAAGCATTACTTTCGATTTTGGGTTATTTTTTTTTTTTTTTTCATTCATTGTACATTACTGCCTTCTTAACCCATTTTAAGTACATGCATAATTTTTGCAGTATTTTTTAAAGTGTAATGATGGTCTTACCTCAATTTTTAGTTTTTGAAATTTTTGAAAATCATGCTTTACTGAAGCCTTACCTCTGATTTCAGGTGATTTTTTATTTTCATAATTTTTTTTGCCTTACTGCTTTCCTTGCACCTTTTAAGTATGCTCATCATATTGGCAGTAGTTTTTAGGGTCTAATGATGGTCTAATCCAATTTTTTCTTTTTTTTTAATTTTCGGAAAATATGCCTTTCCTCCGATTTTGAGTGATATTTTTTTATTATTTTTCATATTTTGTGCCTTATTGCTTTCTTAGCCCATTTTAAGTATATTTGCAGTTATTTTTAGGGTCTAATGACGATTTTAGCTCAATTTTTTTGAAATTATAGCCTGGTGCCCTCTGCTGACCGTGTATGTTTTCATAGGAGGTGATGGCCGACCTGGAGGAGAGTAAATACCAGAATGTGGAGCTCAGGCTGTCCATCTATGGCCGGTCCAGAGACGAGTGGGACAAACTGGCCCAATGGGCCGTCAAACACCGGGTCTACTCTGACAACGTGCGCTGGCTTGTGCAAGTGCCACGACTCTTGTGAGTTTACCACATAATTGTATGCCTAATAGATCAATGACTCATTCACTCCAAAAAGAAAATAAAAAGGTGGACATTAAAAATGTTCACGTTTTTTAAAACTGAATTTTTCACTCGTTGCATTGTGGGATCTGGAGTCATGGCGACAGTTAGATAGAAGTGTTCATACTTAATTCTGATATCAAGGGGTATACCGAGAACAAACTACTACAGAAATAGTCTCAAGCGAATCACTGTCCTCCTTGTCTGGTAAAAATCAAGTATGAATCAAGTAAAAACACGTTCCACAATACAATGCCAAAAATTTCAACAAACGGCGTGTTGAGGGTGACAAAAAACAGTTATTAAATTCTTATTGGAGTAAATTATGTTTGATTTATTGATAAATTAGGCATACACTGACTTTGCCTTTATCTAATATAAAATGATCAACACATCAAGTTTAAAAGCTCACCTTTCCGTGAGGAGTTTGCATTTTTATTTCTCAGAAAGTCCAAAAAAAACATTGCCCAAAAGAATAAATAGGTTTGTGAGCCATTGCAACCAGGATAAAACAGGAGTAGAAGATAGTACATTAAAAAGAACATGTGTAAGCCTTATGCTATCCCCCATTAGTGACTAATGAACATGTAATTGCTTCATCTTTTACCTGAATGTTGGTATATTCCATCAGAAAATTAAACAATCTGTTTTTTTTATTTAGTTTTCCTTTGTTTCAAACCTCTCATTCTCCCTTCAAAGTGACGTCTACCACACAAAGAAGCAACTCTGCACCTTCCAGGAAATGCTGGAGAACGTCTTCTGTCCCCTGTTCGAGGTCACGGTCGACCCCTGGAGTCACCCCGAGCTGCACCTTTTTCTCCAACATGTACGTCCTCATCGTCTTCTGAAACCCTGCTGCCAGCCCTCAGACGCTTTAACGGATCTTCTTTTCATCTGTTTAACAGGTGGTGGGCTTTGACAGTGTAGACGACGAATCAAAACCAGAGCAGCACATCTTCAACCTGGACAGTCCACTGCCTGGAAACTGGACAGAAGAAGACAACCCACCCTATTCCTACTACCTCTACTACATGTATGCAAATATGTCTGTGCTAAACCACCTGCGCAGGTAAACTCACCCTGTCACTGCTAGCAATGATACTCTATTTATTGGTGATGCCAACAATATATTGGATGATCATAAAATGTATAATTTCCAAAGGCTGTGGAGGGAAAGTGGTTTGCTTAAAATAATCAAGATAAAGAAACATATTATATTCTATTCTATTTCTATTCTACGTTAGGGATGTCAAACTCTTTTTACTTCAGAGGCCATGTAAGGAGCAGTTTGGTCTCAAGTGAGCCACAGATTGTACGTGGGGAAAACGGGTAATTTCAACATTGTTGTGGCCTAGTTTGCACTTCTACGTATACATAAAATACAAAAATATGTAAGAAACTGACGATATCCAAGCAATGAGTGAATAATAGCACCCCCAACAGGATCTTCATTTTAAATTTCCTAGATTTTGTGACCAATTTCTATTTAATTAAAGGAATCATTATGTCATTATTTGAGGGAAAATTGAAGGATTTTGTAAGAATTTTGAGTTTTTTCAACTGTTTAACAATATAAAATGACTGCAATCATGCAATATACTGTAAGCATTTGGAAAATTGTGATTCCCTGCACATATTGTTTAGTTTCATTTAAACAATGATTTGCGTTTTCTCTCTAATTTTTATTTTCTCCTGCGGGCCGAATTTAATGCTCCAAATGGCCAGATTTGACACGTGTTCTTATAGACAGATGTAGACAGAAATTTATGAAAAGTGTTATAAAATCAGAACTGCCTCTGTAAGGGATCATAACTTTGTTGCTTAAGGGGAACAGAACATTTGGTTCTACCTCTAAACACAGAGAAAAAGACACTCTTGGCTTGAAGAAGAAGAATGTCTGCACTGCTGATACGACTACATCATTTTACAAGAAAAAAAAATGTATCAATAATCATGTCTGTTGTGGTAAAATATTACTATTTTTAACAGCCCTTTACACAAAGATATAACAGTTAACAAGATTTAATTATGCTAATTATGTATGTTATTATAATAATAATAATGAATATTTTTTTAAAGTTAGCGTTAGAAGTTATTGGAGAAGACTCAGTAAGGGAAGGTCCATGATAACTGTCTATCATAGTGCTAATTTACTAACCGGCAATAACTCAGTCATTTTATAAGTCTGCCATGTATGTTGTTAATCTGTGGAAAAAAACCAGTAAGAAGCTTTTAAAACCAATATATCACAGCTGATAGGAAGTGTAGTGTAAGCTCTGCCCTCTATTGGCTGCTCTCATATCTCACTGTGTATTTCAGAGACTTTTATCACAGTGGGGGCCACAAAAATGTGATTGTCTGCTCTGAAGGATACATTATTACATTCATGTATTTTGGGAATCATTTTATGTATTTTTTTCCTCTAAATTCATGTGTTTTTGTTGTTGTTTTGTGTTTTGATTATTTCTTTGTAACTTTTTATGTAATTGTGTTTATTTATGTTGTTTTGTGTATTAGTTGTACTTTTTGGTTTTTTTGGATATTTTTCATTTATTTTGTTTATTTTTGTAGACATCTTGTTTATTTTTGTTGTCCTTTTGTGTATTTTTGTTATCATTATGTACATTTTTGGAGTCAGTTTGTGCATTTACATCAGGGGCTCATGTCTAGTGTATCTGTTCTTTTCAAAGGTTCATATTCACAAAATGCAGAACAAAGAGAAACAGCATTCTGTATATGTACTGTATATATTAGAACTTGTGGAAACACTGTTCTTGTGTCTGCTTTGGATGTAATGTGTGTTATTGTAGGGTTTCTGTGTGCATGCGCGCAAGTGTGTTTAGGTTTTTTCTGTATGAATTAAAGCGAAAGTAAGCCTATGGTTTCACTGTAAAACGTAAAACTTTACTTGAAGTTTTATGCACAAAGGCTGACATTACGCTGTCATTATTATGACATGACTCCAGTCATTAGCATAAATAAGGTGTCATGAAGGCTGTCATTAAGTGTCGTTTGTTACTCTAGTCTAACCCTTTGTTACCCTAACCTTAACCCCACTAGATCTCTCCACCTAACCCAAAAAATGCCAACATAGCTCTAAAGGTGTCATAATTTAGCAAACGACACTCAACGACAGCCTTCATGACACTTTATTCAAGCTAATGACAGCGTAATGTCAGCCGTATGTATAAAACTTCAAGTAAAGTGCTACCAAACGTGTTAAAATTGTTGCTTTGCTGACTTCAAACAAAGCTAACACTCTGTGTATGTGTGTATCACCTGCAGGCAGCGAGGTTTTCACACCTTTGTTCTACGCCCTCATTGTGGTGAAGCTGGTCCAATCCATCACCTGGTGTCTGGATTCATGCTGTCTGAGAATATATCCCATGGTCTCCTTCTGAGGAAGGTATGACAATATCACACAGTATACATGCAGACGACAACAAGACAATGTTATCATCAAGCACATCATTTTGTAGATTTAATCCTAGGAACACATGACATGATGCCTTGTGCCCCTTCAGGCTCCAGTGCTGCAGTATCTGTACTACTTGGCCCAGATCGGCATCGCCATGTCTCCCCTCAGTAATAACAGCCTGTTCCTCAGCTACCACCGTAACCCTCTCCCAGAATACCTGTCCAGAGGCCTTATGGTGTCTTTGTCCACAGACGATCCGCTGCAGTTTCACTTCACCAAGGTTGGTTCAGATTCCCTAAATCTACTCCATTCTTTGGTGTGTCTCGTCAACTGCAGTCTCTATTGAAAGTCTGTCATCTATGGCAGAGCATAAACCTATGTTTGTTTTGTGTAGGAGCCACTGATGGAAGAGTACAGCATTGCTGCTCAGGTGTGGAAACTGAGCTCCTGTGACATGTGTGAGCTTGCCAGAAACAGTGTGCTGATGAGTGGATTCTCCAACAAGGTATATGTGCTTTGTTTAGACTTTCACACACAAGTTACAACACTCCTTGGCCCTCATTTATCAACCTTGCGTGAAAACGGGTGTAAATTTGATTGCACATTTGGTCGTACGACAGGACCAACGTGTGATTTATGAAACATTCTTATTTGACCAATCCCAGTGTACAAATGATTGGGTGTTGATAAATGCGGTGGCTGAATTTGATCGTAATTAACATGTTACGCCCTGAAATCTTCCTGGTTCTGAGGCCCCGCCCATTGAGGTCAAACGAACACTTGCAATGAAAGAAAGGAAATCCTCACATCTGAGGTGGAGCAAAACAAAAATGTGCCTTTTGACAGAGTGAAAACTGGACTTACAGGTGCAGTTTTGCAACATTCCTGTGTTTGTAGCGTTTGTCCCTGTGGGCCACAGTATAAAGGTGACGTCTGCCCCCCTGTGCGCACTGCATACAACTTCACAGCAGAGATCCTGGAGAGAGCACGGACCTGACGTGAGAGCCGATCGTAGCGTGTGCTCACATCAAAATTGATAAATACCGAAACTCGTGTGAATTTGGTCAAACGCATGTTGTACGCTCAGATCTGAAGGTCGGAACGGTTGATTGATGAGGGCCCTTGTTTCTGACCGGTTGACCTGTCCCCTGGTGTCAGGTGAAAAAATACTGGCTCGGCCCCGATTGCCTCAAGGAAGGACAGGAGGGAAACGACATCCGACGCACCAACGTCCCGGACATCCGTGTGGCGTACCGCTACGAAACCATGTGTGAGGAGCTGAACCTGATAACACAAGCCATCCGCACAGACGAGCTGGAGACCATCGATGAGTAGGGGAGTCATTTCATGGGAGCATTAGAGTCAGAGACGTGAAATCTTAGCACTGCACAGTCTCAACCTTTTCTCTGTTTCTTTGTCTGTTTCTACATCAGGACGTTGTCTGAGTTTAAACATATCACACCAATAAGTGGAGAAATGCTGCTTTAGGAAGATGATAAAGTGTTATTTATTAAGAGAAAGGAACTCCAGTCTGTGCACCCAAAGATGTTTAATCCCTTAATATGTTAAAGGAGTCCCTTTGTTGATTTGTTTGAATATATGTTGCCTGTTCTGACAGTTTCACATAATTTTGTTTCTTACATTTACAGATCAAAACTTACACAAAATGAAAGCTCCGAAGCTTTAGGAAACTATCGGAAAAAAAAAGATTATAAGTTATCATATTTTTGTAAAATAATATCCTCTTGGGAAACCAAGGCATATATTTTAAAACTCTTAAGACTGATGTTCCCATGTCACATAAACAAGATGGAAATTTCAGTTGAAGTAAAGCTGGAAAATATTACATTAAAAAAAAAAGTTAATTTTTGATTTATTTACAGTGTGAGATTGTATTTAATGTGTCCAACCTGAAGTGTATGACACATATGACTGGCTACTGGTACTGGGAAGTAAAAAATAAATAAATAAAAAAATTGCACGTTTGCCAAAGTCTTACATCTTGTGACTTCTAACCAAGATTATAAAACCAGCTTTACACCAGCATGACTTACAGGCTTTCTTAACTTAAACTTTGGAGAAACACTGTGTACTGACTTTCAGAAGCCATTGTTGTTCGTGATCAAAAAAAACAAGGGGGGCTGGGGATCTGTTTCCTCTGTTTTTGTGTTTATTCTCCGTATGTTTTTCTCCTTTTGTCTTGCTGCATGTGGATGTACCGTACCTGACTGGATGGCACATTAATGTTTCTACAACAGTTTTGTAGTGCTCCTATTTATTTGTCATTAAACCTCTGCTATTCTGTATTCTGGAGTCTTACCTTAATATCTGTCACTGAATACAACCGGTTCTTTAGGTTACCGCTCCCTATGTATTTGAGCGAGTGCCAAATGCACAATAAACAAACTTTAACCTCACACACCCATTAAGAGGGCCTGATTTGTATTTATTTTTATTTTTTCATTTAACTTTTATTTAATAAGGAAAGTCCCATTGAGCTGAAGAATCTCTCTTTTTTCTTAAAGAGTCCTGGCAAACATAGGCAGCAGCATAAATACAACAGTTAAAATGCAAAAACGCAAACAAGTAAATTAAAATTTAGGAAAATTAAGAAAAGCAAAAAATGAAAAGTAAGAAGGAACAGATGTTGGTAGGCAGAAATTTGAGAATTGTCTTGTATATAAAAGTACACCAATGAGTATTCCTTCTGATGATCAGTGCGGGCCATCCCACCCAGGAGCACAATGACTTTGCATTTTACAGTTTGTTTTGAACCTCAGAGAGTCATAGTTAACAGTGTCCATCATTTATCCAAAACGCACTGTGTGTCACCCCTTGGAACTGAAATGAATGTTTTTTTTTTTTTTTTTTGTGAAATATTGTTTAATGCCAGTGGTGTCCATGAAAAATAAATAAACGTTATTTAAATTGAGTCTTTTCCCTTTCATCACAGATTGCACAACAGAAAGGATGTATTTGGATTGAGAAATAGCAGTTTGTGAGTCAGCAGTTTATAAACACAAAAGACTGTGGAATGTGTTACATGTGTGAGACAAAGAGTGTTATTGTGTGGATGGATGATTTACAGCCGATCGCCTCCTCTGATGTGGGTCAAAGTGAAAGAGCAGTTTAACACAAAATAAGATGATCTTCATATTTTCAAAAATGAATGTTTAAAGAAAACTATACTCAGCTTAACACATGAAAGATAACATTACAGCTTTTCCTGGTGATCTACCCGTCGTATTGAGAGATGACCAGTCTTGGAAATTTGAAGATAACAAAGAATTGTTCAATGAGAAATAGTTTTATAAATTTTAAATACATGTCAGAAAAGCCAACTCTGACAAATGTGGTGAACACTTCCATTAATACTGTATGGAGGTAGATTTGTGCATAATATTCTATCAAAAAAAGTATTTTCAATTAAACCAAAAATAATTTCAATCAAAAACATTTTCAGTCAAAGAAAAAAAGTGTTGGAATACAAACAAAAATCTGTGTTTCAAATATTTTTTTGCACCTGCCGAAATTAAAATTAAATGAATAAGTAAATAAACGTGACAAATTAAAAAAGGGAAAATTTAAAATTAGTAAATTAAGTAGGAAAAAAATACAAAAGTTAAAATATAAATACAAATATAAATAGATCATTAAATAAATACATGCAAAAAAAATTTAAAAAAAATAGATGAATAAAAGAGAAAATACAAATATAATTTATTTTTATTTCACTTTTTACTTTTATTCATTTAAATCATTTATTTTATACATTTATTTTATTTTTTAAATTTTGGCAGGTTTGGTCCTCTGTAATAATATGGCCCAAATACAAAACAAGATTACTTCAATAAAAAAATAAAAATCAATAATTTTCTAGCTCACTTCAATAAATAATAAATTAAAAAAAAAAAACCCATCAAAGATATTCAAACGCTATTTTTTGGGGTGTGTATTTTTTTTTTTTTTTTTTTTTTTTTTTGCATTTGAACACATTATCTTTTGATTGAAAAAAGTGTTTTTTGCTTGAAGTTAAGTTTTATTTTAGATTTTTTTGATTAAAGCAACTGTTTTTGATGAAATGATAAATCCACTTCCATACCCGTAGAGTTGTGTAACTAACGGTGAGCTGGGAGGGTCACGGGTCAAGGTCACGGCTGATTACAGGTGAAATAAAAGGGGAGGGACGATGAGTGATGGCTCGGCCCCGCCCACCTTCTCAGCCTGGTG
Organism: Gouania willdenowi; assembly: GCF_900634775.1. Taxonomy (NCBI): domain Eukaryota; kingdom Metazoa; phylum Chordata; class Actinopteri; order Blenniiformes; family Gobiesocidae; genus Gouania; species Gouania willdenowi. The sequence goes on along the minus strand of NC_041050.1, from coordinate 31,735,391 downwards.
ACTCTCGTGCTCTCTCTTGCACGGACTCGCGCTGTTGCTACTGCTCCTGTCTCCTCGTGCCTTGCTTGGACTGCTGAACTGACTCAAAATGACGATGAAACTGGCTTACTGGGACATCCGTGGGGTAGGTTTCACAATAAGTTGCGAGGCTGACCACCTGGTGTTTTGGCAGCATTGGGTTCTTTGTTATTTGATGACCATGTCTATAGCATATGCGACGTAGTCACCCAAACACAGCTGCTAAAATACGTTGGGGTTTTTTTTCTTGAATATAAAAAGGGTAAAATTGGTAAAACCTTGCTATCTCACATTTTACACCCTTGAAATGTTCCTATCTCGTGGCCGGAAGTCAGTCAGTTACCACGATGACCAGTAGTTACGTAACATCTGCTTTGTTTTCACGCGTTCCTGAAGAGCCTTTTTTCTTTACGCTACATGAGTTTATTTGCACAACCTTTGTTTGTTAATAAGTGTCAGCTGTGTTTTCCATTCACCGACTGTTACATAAGATCATTATTCATTGTTCAGTGTGAGTTCAGCTCGGTAAAAGCAGAGTGGTGTGTGTATGTATGTATATATATATTAAATAACTGGTTTAATGTAGGCCAAAAAGGCAGCTGTGTAAAGAGTACTGATATATTTTTACTCAAGTGGAAGTAGTTACTTGATTGAATTTGTGTTCACAAGTACAAAAAAGTTATACATAAAATACTCAAGTAAGAGTAGCTTAATTAAATATTAAATGGTACTCAAAGTAAACATTACTTTTACCCCCACGTAGTTTTTTTTTTTTTTTTTTTTTTTTTATAAATCTTGACACGGTTCCTTTGCATACAGTGAAGGTCATGGCTATTCATACGGAAACGTATGAATAGACTCATTGGCCAGTTTAGGTGACGTGATAAGTACAACACGTGACTTAAAGTTCCGTCAGTTTTATTGTAGCTCATATTTATTTTAGATAGCTAACCCTTTTATTTTAACCCTAACCCAGGAAATACCCTAAAATGTTTTTGTATATGTGTTTTTAAAGGTGGCATTTCTCGTGTTAAATATGTTAAAATGAAAAATATATGACAAAAGTGGGATTCGAACTCACGTTAGCGGAAGGAAGAATTTCTGAGTGTGGCACCTTAGACCACTCGGCCATCCTAACATTTAAAAAAAAAAAAAAAAAAACAGGCACATTACGCTTATGTAGAAAATGTAAGGCTCAGTATCAATAGTCCCTGGGGGTGTTGATACATTTTCATATCAACAGACACTTCGTACAGTGCATAGACTTAAAAAGTAAGGGACCAAATGTTTCACAATGAGAACTTTTTTTTTTTTCTCCAAAAAATGAATCTGTATAAAATAAAAGGTTTGTCAATGTACAATTAAATAAAAAAATAAAAATAACACCAATTAATTTAAAAAAATAAAAATGAAGAGAGGCTTAAATAACCGGAATTTAATGCTGTTTTGGCGCCGTGCATTACGTTTATTCTCGTTGGTTGACTATGATGTGACTCATTTGATGTCTGGTCATTTAAATTTTTTGTAGTTTTACAATGTCCATTCACTTTAAAACATAAGCTGTAACTTAATCAGTAATGGTTGGATGTAGAAATGTAACAATTGACCGGTGTCTTACTTTTAAAACTTACTTCAGTACAAGTAAAATTAAAAATAAACCCAAAGTACATACTGTATACTAGGAATGTGCAATATTTTATCGTTTATGATTTATCGTCAAAAATATTCTCACCGGTAAGAATGTCATTCCACGATATAAAAATTCCCATGTCGGAAATTAACGAGGGTCACGGGCCGTTTGTCCCTCAATTTAGCAAAGAATGCCCCTAAAAACCTTGTTCCACGGGCCAAAACTACCCGTTTGTTGTCAACTTATTATTCTCTGCTGTTCACGGCAGCTCCGTAGCTAAGCCTCTGCCCCTCAACCCTCACACACCCGTCACGGTTAACTGAAGCTGCCGAGCTGCGATACATCATGGACCGCTACTTGGTTAAGACCAGACAACCATCCAACAATGTGAACCAGTCCAAGTTCCTCCGTCAGATCCACCAAAAGTTTCACAAACACGGGGACAGATGAACCTGTAGCAACGATTATGAACTGGAAAGTCAACTAAAGCTACCTATGCTAAGCTAACACACAGACTGGGCTAAGAGCTAACGCTAACCTCCATATAATTAATAATTCAGAAAAACAGGTTTAAAAAAACAAATTCTCAGTGAATGCAATGTTAATTCAGTTTGTAAACCTAAGATATGATTTTGTGTCTCTAAACATGTTTTTATATATATATATGTGTATGTATATGTTATAGGGACAGAGCACTGCATATTAAAACACATTTCTGTAAAATATGCCAGAATGAGCCTAAAGGCTATTTTTCATCTGTTGTGTTGCAGCTCGCTCAGCCTATCCGTCTCTTACTGGAGTATACTGGCACTAAATATGAGAACAAGTTGTTTTCCTGTGGTGAAGGTAAATCACTTCATCTAAATAAATAAGAAAATTCTCATTTTCACTTTGTTTCCAACTAATCTGCTGGTTTTTTTTTTTTTTTTTTTTTTGCCCACAGCTCCAAACTATGACAAGAGCTGCTGGTTTGATCTGAAACCCACTCTTAAAATGGACTTTCCCAATGTAAGTTAGTTAAAACCATTACTTGAATAATGGCCTAACAACCACCACAGACATTGAAGGATGTTAATGTTTCACCGCAGCTGCCGTACTTGGAGGATGGAGACAGGAAGATTGTGCAGAGCAATGCCATCATGAGATACATCGCTAGAAAGCACAACATGTGTACGTATGTTTGTGCATGAGCCATTAAGCTGTTTATAAAGTTAACCTATGTACGGTGCACCTCAATGTACTTGGACATCAGAGCTTGACCTTCTTTCAGGTGGAGAGACTGAGGATGAAATGGTGAGGGTGGACCTCTTGGAGAACCAGTCTATGGATTTTAGAAATGGCTTTGTGATGATTTGCTACACTGACTTTGTGAGTGACAAAGACAATTCAGCTAATGTTTATTTTCTTTCAAATCTCTGCTAAAGACGGTATTACTACTTCCACCAGGATCAGAAGAAACCCGGATACCTCGCCAAGCTGCCAGAAACACTGAAACAGTTTTCAGATTTCCTGGGTGACAGGAAGTGGTTCGCAGGTGACAAGGTTTGTATCGGAAGCGACATTAGCTGAGCGCTAATTAATAAATCATCCAATATGTTTCCAACTGGTCACTCATTAAAGCCTACAGTCAGCATCATGAGGAATTAGGGATGTCGCGATACAATTTTTTAAATTTCTGATGTGATACCGATATTGCAGCCTTGCGTATCGGCCAATACCGATATTGGCCTGAATGATATTTACTTTTTAAAAAATAATTACAACTGTTGTAGTGTGGAATGTTAGAAAAGGCTTGATCAAGTGATGTCACTCAAACTAAGAACAATAGTCAGCAACAATAGGTATGAGAAAATCTGACCCATTTATTATTATTAACCAATCGGTTACATAAAAATTAACCTTCAACATAATATCTACAGTATTTTACAATTGAATAAAATGAATTAGGGAAAAAATCTGAAATTTGTATCCGATATTTGTTTTCAGGCTGATACCGGATCGGGACACCCCTAGCAGGAATCAGGGGTCAATTATAATTGTCATTGATGATTAATTACAATTATGATGTAATTGTATTTGAAAAAATGTGTTGCTTTTTGTAATTGAGTTCAGATAATTGACTTTGTGATTGTAACTAGCATGAAAATTCTTAGAAGAGTAGTCAACGCCAAGGCATAAAAATGAGAGAATTTGAGTTTTGTTTTTTGTTTTTTTCCTGAAATAAGACTCTTAAGACCCTAAAAACTAGTTCAAATATAATGAGTTCACTTAAACTGTAGTGAAATACCAGGAAGTCATGGAACAATGGAAAAATAAAAAAATAAATTCAGAGATAAGGCTGTATATACATCTCCTGGGTCGGGGGGAGGAGGGTTAGCTGTAGTCTGTAGCACCAACCTTTTTTTCTGTACCTTTTGTTTTTTTTTTTTTTTGTTTTTTTTTAAATGTTGTATTCATATATTATTTCAACCCTTTCTTTTTTTCTCTGTAATGCTACTGGAATTGTAATTTCCCTGATGGACCCTTCCCAGGGGATCAGTAAAGTCAATCTACTATAGTAAGGTATAAAAATGGAAAAATATTTGCTCTTCTATTTTTTTTTTTTTTTTAACTGAGACCATTTTGATATTAGAAGAAAACATAAATCGAGGTGTATACTGACAAAAGAGGCTCAGACGCCCACATCAAGGTTATTAATGCCAATATTGTCACTGATTAGGAAGCCAAACAAGAGATGAAAAACAAATTGTATGATATTTTTTAGTGTATTTACAGCTGATTTAATACATGAGTCAAAACTGACCCGTTATCATGGTGCTAACACAAGAGGAAGTTTTGAGAACTTAATTGTAATTGACTTTCAGGGAGAAATAATTAAAATATTCTCGTTAAAGCTAACATGACCCTGTGACCCTCCTCCACACAGATCACTTTTGTGGATTTCATCATGTACGAACTGTTGGATCAACACAGGATGTTTCATCCCACATGCCTGGATGATTTTAAGAACCTCAAAGACTTACTGGATCGTTTTGAGGTGAGAACATTGAGTCCTGGGTAGGGTAGTCTACATGCGAGTCATGTGTCTTTGTGTGTGTGTGTCGTTCTAGGCTCTGGAGAAAATTGCTGCCTACATGAAGTCTGACAGGTTCATGAAAACTCCTGTCAATAACAAAATGGCCAAATGGGGAAACAAGAAAGAATAAAGAAGGCGTCACGCACAAGTGCAACTAAAATGAAAACCAGCTGATTGTGGACTGGAAGAACTTGTACCCACATTTCTAATAACACCTCTTCTGTTTAAGAAAACAGCATTTTCTAAATCCTGTTTAGTTGATAGTTTTGTAAGAAAAACTACTTTGTGTTGATCCCATTAAAACACATCCATTTAAGTTCAAGCATTTCTCACTTGTATTCAAAATAAATTGAACCTATTTCTGATTTTGTCTCAATTTACTGTTTTAAACATAGGAAGAATATGGGTTTGAAATTTTGTCTTTATAATCGCAACACCGATGTTTCTGAATTAAAGTTTAGTATTACAATAAACTTTACAATGTGTCAAACCTGAGGTCTGGGAGCTAAATCTTCCCTGTGGGAAAAGTTAATCTGTACAGGTTTTAAAAGTCAAGCACAATAAAATGGTGTTTAAAAAGAAAACATTTAAATGTCAATTAAGGTGGTGTCATATTTTTACTCTCCACAGTCTGTGCTTTCTCCTCGCTCGTATTTTCAGGTTTCCTAGAGCTGACGGTTCATGGGGGGTAATTTATCAAAATGTTCTTAAGAGGGCCAGGTCTATGGTTTACCCAAGTCGTCCGTAGCCATGCTGGCTTTTTCATCAAACTCTTCTCAACCCCACAAGCTGAGCCAATCCAGCTGACAGTTTAGTTTAATCCAAGCCTGCTGTACCCCCTGATCTGTAGTTTGATAATTGTGCAGGTAATATATATATATATATATACAGTATAACCTATACATTTTTGTTAAATTGACATATTTGTAAAAACCTTCAAATCATTATCTTGAGCATACTGCAATGCTTTTTCTTAAAGTTTTTCCTCTCATTGTCTTTCATGCTTGCCAAAGTGGAAATCTTGAGTTTTTTTTCATTAAACAAACTTTTTTTTTGAGTCGTACCAATAGATGAGTTGCGGTTGGAGGCTTTGGAAAGGGTAAGGATGTCCATACACAATAGGATTTACCAATTCTTACATGCAAAGCAACTTTTATTAGGTATTGATCCATCCAACAACTACTTTGAGAAAAAAACATGTTTATAGGGAATCTGTGCTGGCAGCAAAAAGAGTCCACACCAAAAACCAGAGATTGTTTTTAGGTGTCAATGTTACCTTTTTTTTTTTTTTCTTAAGGTCACACATTGCATCACAAGCGTTCGACAGCATCCGAGGAACTTCTATTCTGTTCTTGGGAAAATGTATAAAACCCATTTGATTGTCAGTAAAATAAGAGCAGACCTCTGCTGTCAATAATTCAGAAGAATTAATTAAACTGAACATTTTTTTGCTATTAATTCTAACCCTCTCTTTCCAATTTTGCATCAATCTGTTACTGTAGGGAAGAGATGAGCAACTTATCACAGCGGGGGCTACAAAAATGTGATTGTGCCGAAGGTCACATTATCAACGCTGAACCTTGATACAATAAAGAACAAAGGACTTTTGTTATTTTTATGTTTTGTGTGTTTTTTGGATTAATTTTGTGTATTTTTGTTGTAATTTTTGTGTATTTTTGCACATTTCAATGACATTTTGCATGTTTTTTATGGTTTACTTTTGGGGCCTCAAAATTTGTCTGAGGGCCACATGTAGCCCCCAGGCCACGCGTTGCTCATGTCTGCTGTAGGGTTTATTATCTCCGCGAAGAGCGTAAAGGTTATGTTTTACCCTCCGTTTGTCTGTCTCTGTGTTAGCAAGATACCTTGAAAAGTTATGAACAGATTTGGATTACATTTTCAGGAAAATTAAATACAATTTTGGATGTGATTAAATTTTGGTGATGTTCTGGTTACCAAAAGAAAACATATATGAATGGGATATATATATATGTGTATATATTTTCCATTAATTTTCCCATCCACACTGTGGAACTTGTAATGATGTCATGGGTTCTCTCAGAGTCAACAGCTCAATGTTGACAGGTAGTCATGGTAATCCTGAGTTTGCCTTGTTACCGTGACTGTAGCGTGTTAGCTGAGCTTGAGCTGTTTGGCAGTCCGAGGTCTGCGCTCTCCGAGAGCTTTTCCAGTTATCATTGTTATGATCTTATTAACACTTGTGTAATATTTGTGGGGAGTTAAGGGTTAACAGTGTAGTTATTGATTATTGTTCTGTGATGTGCATCTTAAAAATATATGGGACATAAATTAATACAAAAGCAGGAGTGTCAGACATTCTATGCGTGTTTTCCACTCTATGCGTTGATCCGTGGTTTAATGTTGAGAATAGAAGAGTCCAGCTGTCAGTAGTGGCCGTTGTACAGGCCTGAAGGTTCACTGGCCAGCTGCAGAAAACATTACGTCATCAATAAGCAGCAACAGCTGGATTCATGCTTGACCTATAGGCTTTTGACTCACTGCGATGGCCGACTTAATGGCCTGAAGCTGGAAGAACACCTTCCCTCCCTCCTCTGGACACACAGTCCTTATGTCATTCTTGGACATTCCCAGAAGAAGTTTTCCAGTCAGCACTCCGAGGCTGCTCACGGTGCTGTCCAAGAGACAAAAGTGATGAAGAATAATGATCATCCTTCCTCACAATGCATGTATATAACGCAGTATAATGTCAAAGGGAAAGCTGTGTCTCTCACATCTTGGAAAAGCCTTTGTACTCCAGCCATGCTTTCACTTCAGCAGAAGAGGAGTTCATGTCCAGAGTCACAGGGCTGTTAGAGTACTGTGGAAAAGCAGGAAACAGGTGATAATCACATGTGAAACCCTTTGGTGGGTTTTCCTGCAGACCTTGTGGAAGTCACTGAACTCACCTGCCGATCCTCACGGCCTCTGTCACTTCTTACTGGCTCCAGAACATTCTGGGGGACGTTTCCTTCCTCGTTACGAGAGTTACGCACGAGCCACCACTGCTTAGATTGCTGAATCACCTGTGAGCGAAAAATACCTGTAAATACCTGTAGCAGTAACTTTAATTAGTAGGAAATGTTTAAGTTTCAACATGCAACACTATATATATATATATATAAAACATACCACAACCCATGCACCAAATCTGCAACATTTAACAACAATGGTCCTAATGTTTCATGTGCAGCTGTATTTAACTCTACTAAGTACTATCTACATCTGGCATATGTATTTATATTTGTGAGTTTGAGTTCTGGAAAATAAATCAGATTTTTGATGGAGCTCATTGGTAACTAGAGCTCCTGAGGGCCCCTCACATGGTCCTTGAGGGCTACCTGGTTGGTGACCTCAGGTCTATGCTATAAAAACTCCAAAGAACAGTCTAGACCAGGGGCACCAAACTCATTTTAGTTCAAGGGCCAAATACGGACTGGTTCGACCACAAGTTGGCCTCGGGTTTTATGCAGGAAAAATAACAATTTCAACATTATTGAGATTCTTTCTACAACAATTTACACCTAAATTATTTGGTAATTTACACAATGATTCTTGTTTTCTCTGTCATTTTCACTCTCTCCTAAGGGCCAAATCGGGTGCTTTGAAGGGCCAGATTTGGCCCCAGGGCCTTGAGTTTGACACATGTGATCTATGCTATGCCAACTAGCTACTCAATACTCACAATACCTCTCTATTCACAATTATCTCAATCAAACCTACTCACCACAGATCGCAGAGTACACAATGGTGGTTTGTGATGTAAGAAACCACCAAAACATAACAAAGCACCATTCTCAGCCAATAGCAAAATTCGATCGCAATAGCTGGTTTCAGGCTTTCAACCCATAGAGGGCAGTCACTTACATTTTTACCTGAAAATATTCCAAAATGAAATACTTTGACTAAAATGTCAAGAGTTGGACAAGAATCCATCAACAGCACTAAGTCGTACTCAAATACATTTGTTTTCAGCAGAATAAAGTGGTTTTGGGGTTTAGTTAGTCTTTAAAGAGCTTTTTCTTTTAAGACAGTTCTACTGTTAGTAATTTATTGTAATTTAGTATCAATCTTTTCATCTGAAATAGACTTGAAGAGACGTTCTCCCTCTTACCTCAACCATCTCTCCTTTCATTATGCTCAGCTCTCGGTTGTTTCTAGCCCTAAAATCATACATGACACGCGTGTAGATCGGAGCTTCATCAGGTCTGAAACAGCAGCAAAACAAACACTTAATGAGAACAAAGAAAGCAGAACAAGAGGCCGTGTTCACTGTGTAGTTGTGCTCACTGTGCTGAAGGAGCAGGACCCCATGGATCACTGGTCATTAACTGTAAGAAGCACAAAAACACATCATGAAGAAAATACATTTTTATTTTTTTTATTTATTTATTCAGTTTATTTCCGACTTGGTTACATTCATTTTTTTTTTTTTTTTTTTTTGTACATAAATGAATGGCCTCCATTCCTTCATCTCAACTCAGATGAAATAATGATTCCCTCTGTTTGCCTTCCTAACGTGGTCACCAAATGTTCTCTTCTGACAAAGTCTTGCCTCTATCTACCTTTTGCAGGATCAGATCATCATCAAATACAACTCGTCTTCATATCCTGCAGGACATTTTGTCCAGTCATGCTACTATTTTTTCTTTTCGTCCTTAAGACTGCTCTACTGAAAAGTGTCTTGAGATACCATTGGTTATGATTTGGCGCGATACAAATAAAAGATTGATTGATTGATTGATTTTGCAAACCATCCTAGTCTGGCCTTTCTGATTTTATTTCCATAGCAGTTCCCTTCATGTTCTTCTATCTAATCTTGTTCTTCCTGCAGGTCATTCTCAAATGTAACCATTGTCTCTCTATTTCTGCTAAATGCTGCCTCTTGAACAGAGACCCAGTTCCCATAAAACACAACTTTATTACACGCTTTCAAGTGCAATGCAGGAAATGCATTGCACTGTCTTGGAAATCTGATGAATCTCTGCTTGTCAGTAGTTGATTATTTTAGATGAACGCGTTATGACGCCTTTAAATCACACCTGGCTCATCTCAAATCAGTCATGGCAACACAAACCTATGCCTTAGCCAACTGTGTATGCCTCTTGGTGAAATACTGGTTTCTTATATATATATATATATATATATAGAATATGTAAATTGAAGTGTGATATGTTAGTATGTCGTCATGTAGATTTCCTGTAACTTGCATTATTTTAGGGTGAAATTTGAACATTCTGTCCAGGGACTACAGATGAAAAATAGCCTTCTGGGTAAATCTGGTACATTTTCTGTATGGATATTAATGTACAATGTCCCTGTTAAATAAACCAATAAATTAAAGAAAGAGTCTGGCAGTCTTACTTGGATAATATGGGTACATCAATATCTTGAGTCAAGTCTTTTATATGATCTCCTATGTTAACTTTTTGCATGTGTGTGAGCTGATCTTGTGGGTTTGTACTTTGCCCTGTGGTACAATGACGTGTTTGTATATTTAACAACAAGAGAACTTAAAGAGTGCAAACCTCCGCCCAGCGTTAATACTCCTCTTTGCCAGATATTTGCAGTTATCTGGATCAGTGATCTTGATCGTGGTAATTATTCACACTTTAAAATCTTTCAGGTGTGGACCATGTGTGGAAACAGTGTTTCAGCTCACAAAAAGATCATATGCGTAATGTCCTGGTTATAAGTGAGCCTACCTCAGGCTGCCGTAACATTGCTCTAGGCGACTGCATGTCATTGGGTGGATCAGAGTGGAAGCGCTGACTGTTGCTCCTGCTCATTGGGCCATTGTTAAAGGATGGATGATTATGGGAGGGGGCCGGCGGCTGCCAGCCATCGTAGAATTCTGGGATGTAAGGTGGTACGGAGTCATCTGGCCATCTGGACCTGATCATCAGAGGATGGAACAGGCAACTGGTTCAGTAGATTTCAGTAGTGGTTATCCAATAACTTTAGGTTTGCTAGTTTGAATCCTGCTCTTTGCTGTTTTAGCCACACACAAATCTAATCTCCTTAGGGAAACTGTGACTGCAAGTGTCGACATGAATTATTTAATTGAGTCAAATGACTCCTGGAAAAAATACATACAGTAAATCCAATAACAGCAGAGGAACAGTGAAGGAATGTCACACTCATTAATTCCTCTAATTCTTCACAAACCTGGAAGCTTTAGTGTCGTTTAGAAAAACAAATAAACTGAGAAGTTTTCAAAAATAATGAGAGTACATTAGTCATTTCTATTCTTATTTTCTAATTAAAAAAAACCTAATAAACATCGGTAATTAATTAATGTTGAGCCAAGTGACAAATGTTGACAGCATGCGATAAATTCTTTTTTCTTTCTCCAAAATTCATCCCCAACTTGTAATTAGATATTACCGAATTTCATAATCATTTATTAAACTGTGTGCATAGGTTTGTGTGGATCTAACCGAGGGATGTTCCAGCAATCTCCCAGAGACCTCCATAGGTCATCCTCCTCTGGTGTGACGACCGCAGTGAGCAGCCCCATGGCTGCATCCGTCAGCAGGGGTGAGACCACAGCAGGAGGCACCTCAGCCGGATACTGAGGAACCATCTGTGGAAGAAACCGTTCATAAAGTCATACAGAAAATAAAGAGCTCAGTATAACCACAGTATCACGGGTTAAAAATAATTCACAAGTCCTTTGTCTGGTGGCCTGCGGCCAAATGCAGCCCTCAGTCGAATTCTGTGCAAACAAAAAAGACTCCAAAAACACACAAAATGGCAGAAAAATACACAAAACAACAAAAATAACAAGAAAAAAATGAATAAAATAACTCTAAAAAGCACATAACAAAAATACACAAAATGATCCAAAACAAAATATGACAACAACAAAAATGCACAAAATTACACGCAAAACACACAAGACAGCTATAAAAATACACAAAATGGCAGAAAAATATAAAATAAAACAAAAATACATAAAAAGACTCAGAAAACTCACTAAACGACAACAAAGCACAATTAATAACTAAAAAACACTCAGAAAGCAACAACGAATGCAGACAGTGAAAAAAAAAATATACATAACAACAACACAAATATACAAAATGACTGCAAAAACACCCAAAATGACAAGAACATTACACAAAATGAATCCAAAAACAAAAAACATCAACAAAAAAATGACAAAATGGCAACAAGAACACACAGCAACTCTTTCCTCTATCGTGGCTCAGATTGGTAATTATTATAAATGTTGTATCACGTGGTTCTCAGATTAGAAAATCACAATTTTGTGGCCCCCGCTGTGATAAAATTAGCACAGTTTAGTTTTTTACCCAGTTTAAAATGGTGAAGAAGATGTGGACATAGTCAGAAGCACTGGGGTTGCTTAGGGAGCTGTCCAGTTGTCCCTGAAACCAAAGGAAAACCATTATTTCTTAATATTCTGCTTTCACAAATTTTATTTTCCAAAAGAAAAAAAACTTCTTCTCTGTATCATATGAAAATATCTATGTAAAGCTGTATTTACGAGCAGGTTCAATCCGTATTTGATCTTCTGCAGAGAGGTTGCGTATTCCTCCACAGATGGCAATGTGGGAACTGCTGCAGAAACACAATACATAACACATAAAGCATGACAACAAGCTCATTGTCCCACAAAGCAGGATGCATTTATTCAACTCAACATATCTGTAGAGCAATGAAGTCTGTCTCCTACCAGTTTTCTTTGACTTTTTCTTGTTCCACTTTTTCTTCTTTTTGCTCTTGTCCTCCGTTACAGACGACGCATTCACTACAGCATTCATTTTATTCATGAAGATATCCAAGTCATTTATAACATGATTTAAAATCTCCTGGGAAGACATCCAAAGACAAAAGATCAAACAGTAAGGGACCTGAGATGCTAAGATCATGCTGAGCACGCAAATATATTGCACATGTTTTGTTTGGCTTCTCTCTGCACTTAGCAACAAATTAGCCCTTAAGTTCTTAACAAATCTCCAAAATAACAATTCTGGGTAAGCAATATGTTTCAAATATTTTATTTAAATTTATTCTAAAAATGTTGTCTAGAGTAGAAAAGATCTGTGTACTCCATTGCCTTTTGTTCTGTCTACATCTCCGCCTCACACCAATAACTGCAGCCATCTGTGGGTAAAGCTGTGACAGTTTATACCTGCCTGTCAAACATGCTAAATAGTTGTGCAAAAAACATGACCACAGTTGGTTCCAGGTTTGGTAAATCACTTAGTGGTCAAAAGTTTTCATTAAAGTTTTCCCAAATTCATAAAAAAAAAATTAATAATAATAATAATAATGATAATAATACAATTCTTAATATAATGAACATAATATAGAAATATTTTAAGTGCCATAAAACAGAATGTGTTACTGATAGTTTCATGTTGCAGATGCTAGTTCTACCTCAGGTGTGTAGTATATGTTTTAGGTCAAATGGTCCCAAATTTTTGAGACTTTAGGTTGGTTCTTCTTCTGTTGCACAATTCTGTGACTCTGTGCCCAGAAGTTCATGTATGTATAGATGAATTTTATCATTAAATTACAACAACAAACGATGCATCAATGCAAATTTTTGTCATCAACATCAATTATGTTACTAATCATTTTCGAATTATTGTATATTGTACAGTGGTGTGAATCTCGAGATGGTCTGAATATTTAATTCTATTTTTTCTTTTGCCCCCCTGGCAAGAATTACAAACTCCGCCTATGATCTTTTTGCATTTCCTCCTCCCAAATACTTTGCATGTTCTGGCAGAGACGCCCAGATTACATTTGGTAAATTGACAGACGCAGTGCTCGACGCGTCATGTTAGTTGACGTGCATGTGGTCTGCGTGCCGTCAAGTTTTTACACACTCAAAACTTTTAGGAAATCAGGAAAACGAGTTTTTAGAAATTTGGTAATAAGTTGATAACATCTCCATCTCATGTGAGCAGATACAGACTGTCAGGCGGTGGGGGATGCTGGGGATGCGACACTCGCACTTCCATAGAAACAAAAATTAATCCCCCTCACTTTTTACAGAGAGATTCATTTTTGAAAACATATTGATTTGATTGAATGGTGATCAAGCCAATCACAGCCAGCCATTTGACGGAGCTGCCATTCTGAGAAGGTAAACAAAGATTCAACAGTGAAAAGTAAAGTGTAAGTAAAATTAGTAACAGGTGGCAAAAAAATCATCCATAAGTGGCAAAAACACGGCAAGAAAAGAGTGAAATGTGAGTAAAATAGGCCAAAGTGGTAAAAAAAAAAAAAAGAAATGTGGCAAACAATAATGAAAAAGGGCAAAATGTAGGGAGAAAAGGAAACAAGTGTTATTTATTAGGCAATAGGTTGTTATTTGGATGAGAAGTGGCAAAAAAGGTTAAAGAAATGACAAAAATTTGATAAAAGTGTCAAAAAGAACTTGCAAAAACTGACAAAAATGAGGAAAAATTTATATTTATTGGCAAAAGAAAGCTAAAATCTGAAAAAACTAAAAATTGGACAAAGGAAGTTGCAAAATGACCAAAGAAATAGGTCAAAAGGGGTGAAAATGTTTCCTCCTTTTGAGGTTTTCTGGAAGAATAATAATTACGATATAGCCACATGTTGAGTATCACTGACTTAATAGCAGCTATATCATGGTTTTATTAAATTCATTTAAGTCAACTGTTGCCCTACCCTTAGAACACGCCCACTGCCCCACCCCTACAGACAGCGACTGACCGTGTTCCTCTCAGTATCAGACATCTCAGGAGAAAGTGGCAGCTCAGGTCTGCTCTGTGAATCCTGGAAGCCATGATGGTCCATCACTGGTTCATCTAATGGAGATAGAAAATATACATTATAATGTGGTGAATGAAATGGAGGCAACTGGTATATAACTGAACATCAGTTTCTTCTGGATGATAGAGCTTTTGTTTTCCCACATGCTACTTCGCTGGTCTCTCTGAAGCCCCACTGTGGGGCGAGGTCATCAGGTGGAGGTGGGACTCTTTCTTGCTGTGCAGGACGAGGCCCGGCATTCCGGAAACTATGCTGACCGATGATATTCTCCAAATTAGTCCTGGAAAAAAGTCAAAGCAGTTCATGGCTTAACACCTTCTGTTTGCTGGTTTCTCATCTTGTACCACCTGTGTTTGATTAAGCACCTGATGTCAGACGGTTCTCTCTGTTGATCCTGATCACCGCCATGTTTTTGGACGACTTTGTCCAAATCACTTTTCACCAGCTCTGCCTGCAGGAACACACCTGATCTATTAAAACTCATGACGCCAGGTGCGAAAGCTTCTTGCACTGGATTATAGTCAGTCATAGGCTGTGTTTGAAATTGCATTCTAACGTACTATACACTACACACTCAATGAATATATACTACCATCTACTTTATACTATTAGTATAAGTTAGGGTGATTTGTATGGTGATCGTTCCCTCTGAAGTATACTTCAAAGTTTCCCAAGATGCATTTTACACTGAGGTTAAATATTTCCATTGATTCTCCACCTTTGAAAGTTCTGAAAACATTTTAAGCGAGTAAATTTCCAAGTAGAATATCAACATGTGCTCATTTCAGCCATAAAACTCACGGAAACATGTCTCATGCCGACATTTCAGAGATTTTCGGAAACCCACCGATGTGCTACTGACAAAACTTCCGTTAACTTCAAAACAAGACAAGAACCCTATTTACAAAAGCGTTAAAAACTTTTACATTCCACTCGCAATGCATCATGGGCGTTAAAGCTGATATCCGGAGTTTCTGAGAAATCTATGTATCATTCTTTTGAAATGGGAAACTTGTCTTTTACTATGGTCCACTGCCGGTGGTCATTCATATATATTAATGTATATAAGTCCCGCCTTCGTCCATAGACCCCAATACAAATGCAAGAAAACGCCGACTTTGCCCAGCCAATAGGCTTCGACTTCCTGCAGCGGGCCACTGTCAATCAAAGTGAATGTGCGTGCATCGTGACAATCTTTCCATACTATCGAATGTGAACGCACTACATACTACTTTTTACATCAGACTAAGTATGAGTAGTACGTTATTATGCAATTTTGAACAGAGTCCATATAAAGAGACTCACCCCGGTCTCCTCACACTGGAACAAGAAAAGTTGGCATTTGCCTCGTTGCTCAACCATAACTGTGAGCAGAGAGTTGTAGGCGCAGCTATCCAGCACAGCCTTAGTTTGTACGATCGAGCCCAAAGGAATCGACTCAAGTTCCACCTGTGGAGGAAGGATGAAGTTAAAATCCAAGGAACTCATATCAGGCCCTTCTGTAAAACATCTGGACACTTGTGCATCATGTTTTATGCATTTTACAAAAATGTTCAAATCAAGCCAAAGTCTTTTTTTCTTTCGAGTTTGTGAGGGAAACAAGTCAAAATGAATGTTGTATGAAATTCTGAATTAATCTTCCAACCTTCGTTTCAATGTCTAAGAGCAGGAGGTATCCTCCCTGGATCTCCATGATCATCTCCTGAGGCCACAGGCGGCCTTTGGCATCCAGCATCTTCAGCCTGGATAAGCAGTCGGCCGCGGTTCTCATATCCCCGTTGTTCATCTCACAGGTGAACAGGTGCTGGGAAGGTGGAGTGAATCAATGTGGTGTATTGCGTTTATATTGTGTTGGTTAATTGTTTTTACTCACCTCCACTCGGACTGAGATGCTCTCTTGTTGTCTGGTCAGTGTCTCTGAATACTCCTTTCTCTGCACTGATAAAGACACTACTCAGTGTGTGTGTGTGTGTGTGTGTGTGTGTGTGTGTGTGTGTGTGTGTGTGTGAGCTCAAACAAACAAGAATGTAGTTGTTTTCTGTAACTCACGTTACTGTAACTGAGGTGCTTTCTTGGGTACTTGTACTTTTTTTATGGCCTCGCTTCATAATGTCAAATGTTTCCCTTTGAACTTTTACTGTGTTCATTTATTTTGTCTATTTTGGTGTGAACTTGAACTTTTTAAAGTATATTTCTAAATCAGTAATTTCACTTGTACTTAGGTATGTTTTAAAAGAAGTACGGTAAATCGTTGCATTTCTAAATCCAACCGTTACTGGGTAAATTATTATTTTTTTTGTTTTAAAATGATCAATGGTTGTTTTGAAACTACATAAAATAAAAAGACCAGACAACAATCAAATGCAACACATCACAGCCGACCAACCAGATGAAACGTAATGCGCTGCACCAAAACAACAGAGTTCATAAATTTAGCTATACTTTAGAGCTCCCAAAGTGGGGAACGGGAACGCAAGATGTCATAGGGGTACATGAATAAAAAGAAAAAACGGGAAACTAGAATATGAATCCAACGCAGTCAGGAGCCTCCATGTATTGCCATAACTTACACATTAGTTAGACTACCCATGGTTACAGATTATTATTCTTTTCATTTTTATTATTATATAGTTTTTCAACAGGATAGGTCAAATTCAGGGACAAATTTCACTGTAAAGCTACATTGTATGTGACATTACATCAATGGTTCCCAACTTTTTTGGGTCGTGATGCCATTTTTCTATCACAAATATTTGGCGTCTCAAGATTCTTTTTTTTTCTTAGCTTTTGGTAATGATTGTTGTTGCCAGGATTAGTGCACAAAATGATGCACTGGCTCAAATATTTTTTATACTGCATTTCATTTGAACTAGATTTATATTTCAGAAAGTGAAAGAATACAGCTGTTTAAGATTGTTTTGTGTGTGTGGTGTTATAATTGGAAAAAGAATAATAACTAAAACATTTTAGAGATGAATTTTCTTAATCAGTTTTTTTCCATTGTTTTAAACTAGACTTTTCAGGGGACCCCATTTGAAATCCAGGCGACCGCACACGAGGTCACAGCCCCAAGGTTGAAAAACACTGCATGACATTATCATGTGCAGGAGTAGGGAGGTACATGACTTCAGGTTAAATGTCTGAAGGGGTACGGGACTGTAAAAAGTTTGGGAACCCCTGCTTTAGAGCTTGAGAATTCTTTAATTTTGAATTGAATTCATTGGTGTATTTTATACAGATGCCTTTGTGGAAAATAATTTAAGTTCCAATTGTATAATATTTGGTCTCTTCCTTTTTAAGTTTATAAATGAGTTGTTTACTGTATGCAAAGGAAACATGGCAAGATTTATTACCAAAAAGTACAATTTTTATTTTGAGTACTTTTTAATTGACCTACTTGTACGTGAATATTTTATGAATGACTTACTTGTACTTGAGTACAATTTCAATCAATGACAGTACTTCTACTTGAGTAGGATATATCAGTACTCTTTACACCTCTGGTGAACATACTGTATATGGATCTGCCATTGGGTCTAGACAGGCCACTTTTTTGCAGCGGCGTAGCCTTGATGTCCTCTGGTTGGAATGGTCGTCTGCTCTGACGAAGATCCTCAGGAGAGAAACCCCTGTAGGAGAAAAGCTGAGGTGACCATCATGAGCTGGTGCACACAAACAGGCAGGTGTGAATACTGTACATCCTAAACAGTTTTTTAGATCAACAGAGATCTGAAGATAATCTGCATCACTCAGATCCACCATAGTTCAGACTCTCTGACAGCTTTGGTTTAACATGGTTCATATAGGGCTGGGCAATATGGAACAAAAACTCATATGTCAATATTTTCTCTCATATTGGCGATATACAATATTATACTTGATATCTTAACTCAAAGTCTGACCAGAAAGACAATTCTGAGTTAAATGGGCTGATTAAAAATGCCACACAGGCACATTTATTAACAAACAGCTGCACAACATGTGCCAGTTTTGGCTTTTTTCCTATAAGGGACAGCATGTGTGAGTGAGTTCTGTAGTGTGGCTTGTGTAGAGGAAGGTCTGGGTTAGGACACACTCAGAAATCCATCATCTGCTTTTCTGAGAAGTAATGAAAGCTATAAATAAATATATATATATATATATATATATATATATATATATATATAAAATATGGGAAAAAATGTAAAGGACATTGTTTGACTGAACTTTATGAAAAAAAAAACACTGATTGTATAAATAAAAGCAACTTTACAAAATGTAGATATATCTCGACATAGACGATATTGTCTTTTTCTATATCACCAAAAAAGAAAACTCATAACTTGAATCACGATATATTGCCCAGCCCTAGGTTCATACTGACCTTGGGGAATAGGAAAAGGGGCCGGTATTTCCAAACATTATCACTGGGTTTGTTCCTCACATAGACAACAATCTCACAGACGCTCCAACCTGAAGATACATGACAGAAAGCTGAAAGGTGATTGTTCATTTTGAATTTCCAAGATTCTAAGACCTTGACTGTGCCTGAAAAACTCAAGAACATGTAGTTTTGATAGCTTTTCATTTAGATTAAAATATAGCTTCTGCGCAGCAATGGTTGGGGCCAAGCAGTTTTAGGCAAAACGAGACAGCAGATGGTAACTTGTAACGGCAGATTTCAAACTGCTGTCAAAAATTCAGTTTTCAAGACAAAAATATGCATATTGTATGTAGACAGAATTAAAATGTTGGTCATTTGTTTTTAATAATGACTTACTGGCTCCATAAATATATATACAAATACTGATGTTTACATTTTTTCATTGACAAAATACAAAAATGCTGAAAAATAATTTGTTTTTGTTTTTATAAACACCGGAAATGTACTTAAATATTTAAGAAATCAAAAATCAAGCTGGATTGTTTGTATTGTTGAACTTTCGAGGCTTGCTTAAGACAATTGGCCTGTTTTTTTTTTTCAGCTGAGGACACAACACTGGACCTTTGTGAAAAATGTGTTGATTCTTTAAAGTGGGAAGTTTGATTTCCTCAGAAGAAAACTAATAACGTGCAGGATAACAATAGGTTCCAAACAGCTTAGGGTTATACGTTCTGTATGTTTATTTTTCCACAAAGAGTCAAAGGGAACAAGGCTTTCATGTTGTTTTATACACACTATTACATTAAAGGTATTGCACAGGAGCGAACCTTTCTTTTGAAAACAAATACATGAAATTAAGTATAAAATAACTCATATTTAATTGTTGATAATAAAGATGATTATTCTGGGGGACTGTAATGTACTTTTTTCTCAGTCCTTCAGAGCTGAAATTCCATGCTTCTTTCATTTTTTTAATGTATTTATTCTATTTATTTATTTTTAGTCGTTTCTGCTTGTTTCTTTGTTCTTTTCTCTATATGGCCTGAATTTGAATACTAATAATTTTTAAAAATGAAGAAAAAAAATGAAAATAAATCAAACAAGGCAAAAAAGAACAAATGGTACAGAAATCCTGTTCATGAAGCCTATACAACACATGTTCAAAAACAAGTAGGAAGAAGTATATACTTATCTATATCTAGTACTATACATATAATCCTCCTATAAAATACACTTATTTACACTATAGATACACATATATGTATACACACAATCCATTGATATATATCTATATAATTAGACAAATTTACAATTTCATCCCTTTAACACTTGTGCATTAAGAGGATAAACTATGTATTTATGTTTAAATTCAGTCATTTTTTTAAAAATTTCTACACACAGATTGTTCCACAACCTGGTACCACTTACCGACACACAAAAGCTTTTTTGTTGTTGTTGATCGTACGTGTAGTGAGCGAAAGTCTATTTTATTTCTTAAATTATAAGTCTTAACTTTTTCAATAAACAATTTCTGAAAATTTTTAGGGAGAATTCATGGTGTGATTTTCTAAATTATTCATATCCTATGACCTTATTGGTGATTATAAATGACTTTAAAGTGCCTTGTTGTCTGTATACATTATTTGTTCAATAAGAAAATGGAAACTGTCAGATTAAAATGTTGTTTGTCGCCCTCTACAGGCTGAGGTTGACCTCGGTTTAAACTCATTGGTTGGCCCTAAAACGCCTAGGACGTCAACATTGTGTAATATACTGTACCTGTGGGAGAGCCACGTCTAAGCAGCTGTGAAGGAAATGCGTTCTACCTTTGTCTATAAAGCACTTTGAAAAAACAGGAATACAAAAGCAAATAAATGAAGGGAGGAAAAAGTACAGTATTTTTACAATTAAACCCAAATATTCTCTATTGTTAACTCTGTATTTGTGTATGATTGGTTAAGAAATAAAAAAAGAAATAGGAAACATCTGTGAACATACTCTAGCCTGTTTTATATCATAGTTATATTATATTAGCTTGTAACAGTGGACTATAAATCCACGTTGTCACATTTCCATTAACCATAATTCACATATACATACATAGGACTGACATTACCCGTCATTATGACATGAGACCTGTCATTAACGAATGAATAAGGTGTCATGAAAGCTGTCAGTCATTAAGAGTCGTCCTTTACCCTAACTTCACTAGATCCCTCCACCTAACCCAAAAAATGCCACCATTGCTCCAAAGGTGTCATAATTTAACGAACACGTAATGACAGCCATCATGGCACCTTATTCGTGCTAATGACAGTGTAATGTCAGCCATATGTGTTAACCATCTCTTTACCACCCAAGCTATTTGTACATTTAAAAAATAAACTTAGTCATCGACAAATTTTAACTTGTTTGTGATACTAATAAAAAATAGTATTAACTTGTTGATCAGCAATATCATTTTTTTTATATTTACAAGTTTAGAATATCAATCTTACATGTTTAAGAGATGAAACAAAGTTTTAAGTAGTCATCACTTACCTACTGTAGAGCAGCCCTAGTTTTTCCTCAAACAGGATATCACTTAGTTCCTTTTGATAGAATCCTATTAATTACTGAACCAAATATCACGATTCATCTGAACTCGTGTCATTCTTTGTTTCGTCTTCAGATTTTCTAGAAATTCTCCAATTTCATTCCTTACAAATGAGAGAAACTGATCCCGTGTGCTGCTGGAACGCAGCAGGTTCAAAGTGCAACTATCAGATGGGAGTGACGGATCGTTAGGGTTGGCCTCCTGTTCATTTAAGGATAAGAGCTCTGTTAAGGTTGAAGACACTTAATGAGTCCAAAGGCCTAACATTGCTCCACGGGACCAGTGACCAAAGGTCTCAGGAGGAAGGTGTAAATAACACAGCTCAAGCTACGCCCTTCTATGGCTACGCTATATACTGTATTACACACTGACCCCGTGTTTAAAGTCAAGGAATAATAATAATAGAACTAAACAAGCACCTCAGGATGAATAAGAGAACCATTTATTTGTATTACCTGCTGACATGTAAATACTGTACACACCCAAACTATTGACTGAGACATTAGGAGAAATAGTTTATTCTGTAAAGAAAAGTCTCGTCTTGGGACAAAGAGTTGAGTGATGGGAGGAGCCTGACGCTTCATGCCACAACTTTAGCCTGAGTGGTTTTGGCCAGTGTTTTCAGATCTGAGATGCATTTGGCAATGCTTTCCTTTTCCTGAAAACAGACAAAGTGGGAGGAGTTAAAATGTGTAACTGTTTACCAAAAAAAAAAAAAAAAGTGACAAAACCATAATCAAATGTCTCCAATTGGGTCAGAATTTAAAGTTTAAAATTAATGATCTTATTTTTGACATCAACATCACGTCTGTTTGTGACGAAATAAAAAAAAGAGGATTTATGGTAATCTAAAGATGTACAGGTAAGGTAGTTTCTTCAAAACTTAATCAATAAACCAAATCAGATTCAGTAAACTTGTAATCACAGAGGGGAAATTGGGTGACAATGATTAATGCTGCTCTCATACATTTTTATATGACATATTGTAAAAAAAAAAAAAAAAAAAAAAAAAAAGGAGCAGTCAGAATAATCCATGTCAGTAAAAATTATATCTACCTTTTAACTGGAGTTCACACATTTTTAAATTACATCTTTATTTATTTTCTTTTTTATTATTATTTGTTCCCTCACAGGAGTTAAAAACTATTATGTTTTGAAAAAAAGGATGAAATATTAAAACAAAAAACAAACATAACTTTAAAAAATATATGCGGAAAACAGAATTATTTTCAGCCTTAAAAGTGGCTCAATATCATCAAATGTGGTTAAAAAGATGTTAAAAGGAGTCGTCAGTGCAGATTAAGCAGATGAGTTCCTTTAAAGTTTCATTCTCTCAAACTTGGCCTGGGCAGAAAATCAATTTAATCGATTAATCAAATTTGTAGATAAAAAACTTTTTATTTTGCAAATTCGAGTTTATTATTTATCTATTTATTCCACCACAGTTTTTTTCAGACTTTTTCGAGTTCCGTACTTGTGGGTTACCGTAGCACGATGTGAACCAGCCCCCTCTTTGTTTACCCTTTGAGTAGCTATATGTGCTCCAAGGGCATGTTTAATTTTTTAAGACTTTAATATTCTTTTTAATTGTCAAACATGTAGTTATCTAATTTCTTAATCAGAAAATTTAAGCTACTGTGAAGTTGCTTTTGCACTTTTGCTTAAACCTGGGTTAAAACTTTAAATTGTTGAATGACAGAGCCTCATTTACTTTTGATTTTGGGATCGTTTTATGCATTTTAACTCTTGAGGACAATCACAGCAATAAAGTTGCACTTTTGACAATATATCTGATGTCTGCAGTCATTTTTAAGTGCATTGAAAAAAAAATTGAAAAACCAATCTCGAATTTTTCTTTTAAAAGAATCAGAGATTTTTTTAAATGCAAAACCGCACAGCCTTATCTCAAACTGAATTAAAAAGAACAACACCAAATATAAATTAATCTATTCATTTTGAGAACAGTTAATGGTTAACTCTCTCAGTGCCATTGACGAGATAACTCGTAATTTCAAATCCAAACGCTCAGTGCCATTGACGAGATAACTCGTCATTTGCGTTTTTTCACGGGGATTACTAGAAAACACCTTGGCGGAGGTCCCTCATCAATATCTAAGCTGTGGGGTGTTGTGACCAACTGTGCCCTGAAGATGGCAGCAGTACACCTTTAGATGAGAGATTAGCCACTGATGCTACCCAGCAAAGCAGGAAGAAGCAGGAAAAATGGAGATTATGGCGCTACAGAGTGATATTGTGACGTATCCAGCAGCTCACAGCTCCACATACTAACACAGAACATGTGTGGACCTGAGTAGATTATTGATAATGTTGTGATCGTGAGATAAAACCATCAACTAACCGGGCCAAACGGGTCATCCCTGAGTGTCGGGAGGAGGGGGGTACAAAATACCCCCAGCCTGTGAGCCAGACAGCAAAATAATAGGTGACATGTAGGAGGTAGCAGCGCACCTTTGGACGAGAGATCATCCACGCTCAGCAGAGCTCAGAGGGAGAGGAGGAAAGGCGTTTACGAGACAGAAAATGGCGCTGCGTACAGAATTGACGTTCCCAGCAGCGCACACACGACCAGTGCATGTGTGGAACTAAAGGATAGTGTGATGGTGGCGATGGTGAGATAAAACCATAAAAAAACGGGGCAAGCAGTGACACACTGCATGTCGGGGAGGAAGTTACGTGTGTGCAGACTGATGGGAGAGAAAGTTGGAAGAACGCCAAAATACAGTAAGAAATACATTCAACTCTGAACCAGATATCAAAACAATAATTTTGCCATCAAAAGCCCGGTCTCAGTGTTTTTTTTAATGTTTTATATAAGGAAACAATGTTCAGATGTTAGAGTTGTCATTAAAGCAAAAAAAAGCTTTAAAGTCACTGACAGGGTTTTTTTTTTTTTTTTTACAAAAAGGCTTTTTTCTCAGCTTTTTGCGCTGAAACTGAATATTTGCGTAAAACTTGCTCTATTCAACGGCTGATTACAAAAGAACGAAACGAGCCAGAAACAAATGTTTTGATGAAAGTAGAGGCTTTAATCTTTCAAAATCTGGTGTCAGATTTCAGATAGTCATAGTAGAAAATATTCTGTGGGTTTTTAAAATCTGTCAAAATGCTCAAAAACGGCTGCCACTGATGGGGTAGAAAATCGGAAAATGGCTGGCACTGAATGAGTTAATCCCAGGTTGACTTTATCAATACAGTCTTGCTTAATTCTAATAATGAATATCACTTTACAAGTGCAACACCACCACTCAAGGAAATGCAACTCTAATATGTAACAAAATGACTGCTCCAAAAGATTTCATCCAAAGAGGAAAACCAAACCAAACCCTTTCTCACCTGCTGAGGAGTCAGGCTGCCAATGACACTCTTCTCCACCCAGTTGACCATGTGTTCCTGCTCCATCCGACGGTGCAGGTCCTGCAAAGCGACCTGGTAGTCCAAGCGTCTCTTCACCTCATTGGTCACCATGTGTAGTCTTTCCCTGTAGTTGATCTCCAGCAGCATGGCTACATTGTTCTATGGACAGAGGGTTTACTTGATCTTAACTTTTCATTCCAAGGCTGAGAGAAGGAACATTTCATGTTGTTTGGAAAAGCAGTACTAAGTATCAGTATCTGCTCCACTACTCAGGCCACGGTAATTTTATATTTGTAAATGGCAAAGTTTATATCACTAAGGAAATTAATAGACATTTTAAACCAAAATGGAAGGCGAATAAGTATACAAATGAGGTTAGAATAAAAATGTAAAAAGCCAGTGTCACTTACCCTCTTGGCATCAAAGAGCATTGATCGTCCTTCTACTCTCCACTGCTCCTTCTTCTCGTTCTCGATGGCCTGAATCAGGCCGGTTACAGAGGCGTCCTTCACCGCCTGTGCCTTGGCCATTTTCTCCTGTAGAGGGAAGAAGAAAAAAACTAGGCTTTACATCAATTTCATCGGCTATATATCGGCCAATATTTTGCATTTTATGTAATTATTGTGATCGGCTTTTATGTCTTAATTCACTGATTCGATCAAGGACATTATTGTTGTGATGTAACTTCCTGTAAATGTTCCTATTGCATTGTTTTATCCATCTCATTTACACCAAAGTGTTTGACACAACCAACACGTTTGCTTAAGGTGGCACGGCTTTACAGTATTTCACTCGCATTTGTGCACGTAGGTGAAAACCCATGGAGCATAGTGGCTGATGCCGGTCTGCCTACCCGAGTTGACCAGGTCTGAAAGCGGGGGCAGCGTCTATGTGTGTGCATGGAACTTGTGTTGTTTATTTGGCCGATGCAGCTACACGGGAAAAGGGAGAGTCCTAAAAGCGGAGCGCTCCAATTTACTCCCTTTAATATTGGACACGTCTGTCCGTTTCAGGGGGTGGTGGACATAGAAGTGTGTGTGTATGTGCGGCCCACCTCCGTGGTACACCTGTGAATACGGACTATAAGCAACAGTGGGTTTTGCAATGCCAAATATGTCTGTGCACCGCTGATGCTGATAGAGGCTCCACGTAGTTCCAGTGTCACGTGCCTCCGCAGCTTAATCTCCAACACTCATGTAGTCGACACAGCTTGCTGGTCAGGGGAGGAGTGCAGGAGTGAAGCTCACATTTACATCCGCCCTGTTTTCTGCAAGTGCTCAGCCTACATTGCATTTTAAAAAGTGGAGCTATACTTTGGACTGCTTATTATCAGCCATGTTTACTCAACCAGCAGCTGCTGACGTCTTGACACTCCTGTGCGTGCAACGGGCAATGTTATGTTATGTTATGTTTCCCTGCATGGGAAATCGGCAACCCTTACAGTCACAAGGATGCGTTTAGGTACCGAAACATGGTACTGTTTGATTTCCCGTGAATCTAAAAGCTGAATTTGGTACCCATCCTTTTTCATTTGATCGGAGATTGTTTTTTTTTTTTCCAACTCACTGATCGCTGATCAGCCCAAAAATCCTGATCGTCTAATGCCTAGTCAAACCTAAAGATTTTATCATTGCATTGTAAACTACTGAATACTAGGATGTATTCTTTAGCAAACCGGAAAGGGGCAGCGGCAGACCCCCGCGACTCTGAAATAGGACAAAGCGGGTCTAAAAATGATGGATGGGTGAACTCTTCAGCAGACCATACTTATTAGGATTAGTGGTGTATGAATCTTTTACAGCAGTGGGGTTTTTTACGGAAATCAGTAAGTTGTGCAGTTTGATCAAAATAATTTTAGAGTAGGAGACAAAGCTACCAGGAGAGCAAAACAACAATTATTGAAAACAACTACACAACTTCAATCTTTGAAGTCAGTTCATAGCCTACCTCATTTAGTTTGTCAGCAAATGCAGCAACACTTGACCCATACTTCTTCACACCATAGATGATAATGGAAAGTATGGAGGCAGCGTAAATGGTCTCCTGGTTGATGACGTAGAGCTCCTTAGAGAGCAAATAGACAATGAGGCCTGTGCCCAGCATGTAGGGTCCTATGGAGACAGAATATAACAACTGGTTTATCTTTGTGCAAACCCTTCTCTATGAGACATGTAAGTGTATGCATCTAAATCAAAACCCAGCAATTAGGTTTTACAAATAAACGGTTAAGAGGGCAGACCTGTGACTCCAGTTTTAGGGTACAGGAACTGAAAAATCTCCTCTGGGAAGATGCCATGACGGACTTTTCCTCCTTCCTTTGGCAGAGGAGGCACTGGAGCCAAACTCTGAGACGATGTGTGAAGGGACCGGGATGCTTGGACAAGGCTGAGGAAGAAAACAATGTTATTTCCCCAAATAAACTATGTTGGATATGTACTGACTTTCCAACACGTATCATCTTGTTGTTCTTGAAAAACCACACATGTTAAAAAAAACAAAAACAAAACACCTACCCAGCTCCAAGGAGGCCACTACCTTTCAGGGCATTGCCTACAAAAATGAGATGAAATACACATTAAACCACACATAAACTTTTACAAAATATACTAACCCTTACTATACCTGACATTGATACTTTGCCATTTAAATGAGAAGTGCTTATCTTATCTACTGCTTTAACAATGTACATTCTTCTTGTACAATGTTTCAATTATTCAAGTTAAAGGTGACCAAAAAAGCTCTAAATCGACAAGGACACAGCTGTTAAATATAGCAGAATGTTTCCTGAGAATAAAGATGAAAATGTAATATTCATTGATTAATTTCTACACAGTCCTTAACACTTATACTGCCATGATTGTAGTTTATGCCCAAATGTTAAAGAGTTGTATGTAGCTGCCTGTCAATAAGGTGACATTTACAGGCGTGCAGAGCTAACAATGCTAACTGCACTGAGCGACAGACATGACATCTGTCACAATACACGGAAATTAATATACATTAAACTACTTTTTGAAAGTGCGGATACAAATTTACAGAAAGCAAACTAAGAGGCTTTTAATTAGTGTTGTGTGTTTAGCCCGTTAGCATTATTAGCATGTCTCATTCAAAGCGCGGCCTTCACTTTACCCTTCAGCTTCACTCACTTCAAACTCGCGTTTCTTTAGAATAAAAACTCGTTTAAACAGCTTAATTTATGTATAAGTTATAGACTGTTGCTTACCCGAGACAATAACGAGCCTGGACAGCATGTTTGAGGGAAATAGTGCCCGGTCCTTCGTGCAACGGACACCGTGTTTCAGTCCGTCTTTGCCCTTCTGCTGAGAGCCAAGTACGGTGAGAACGAGAACACGATGAAACAACGCGAGATTACGACAGAGATCCTGAGAGCAGAGGTGTTGTTATAAAAGCCAACCACTAGATGGTGCTACGGAATGAACACAATGTACAGTATCACTAAAGCCAGGGTTTTTCAACCTTGTGGTCGTGTGTGGAAATGAAATGGGGTCACCTGAAATGTCTATATAAATATCAAATTTTTTCAATATTTTTTATGATGATGATGATTATTATTTTTATTTTTATGCATTTATTTTTCCCTTTTATTTTATTTCTTTAATCTTTTATTTTATTTTTTAAAAGGGGAAAAAAATCAGGAAAAATATATTGTTTTTAATTTAAAAGAATATTTATTTTCATAATTACAGCTTTGTCCTCAGAGCAGGATTTTTCAACCTTGGAGTCGTGACCCCATGTGTGGTCGCCTGGAAATGAAATTTAAATGAGGACAATATGTAGTAATAATAAAATTGTAAAATGACTCATTAAAATTATTTATTAAAAAGAAATATTGATCTAACAATACATAATATCAGAATTAGAGATACAGTGCAGAAAGAGGCAGAAAGCTCAAATAGCTAAAATAGTTATTATTCTTTTTCAAATTTAAACACCACATGGAATCTCAAACAACTGTATTTCTGTGCTTTCACTTTCTCAATTATAAATCTATTTAAAATAAAATGCAGTATAAAAATATCTGAGCTGGCTGCATATTGTCACTATTGTGCACTAATACTGGCTACTCTGTATTTGTAACCCAATTTTAGAGAAAAAAAAAAATAGAGTCCAGGGTCGCCAGAAATTTGTGATATAATAATAATAATAATGGGGTCACGACAAGTAAAAGGTTGGGAACCACTACACTAAGCTAATTGATGTTCACACGCCTGAAAAAATACTCAATTTCTGATGGTGTAAAAATTCATTCTAGAAGTTGTACAAGTCACACAATTTTACCAAATGTAATAAATATTAAAACAATTTCATGATAGATCAAAGAAGGCTAAATAAATACATGAGCTAACAGTTAAAGATTAATGACAAGTATTTCAAACATTAAATGGACACTGTGAGACCTGAGAAATAGTGAGGATGTTATTTTTAAGATGAAAAACCCACATCTCTTTTAATATCGCAATATTTTGTTGCACGATCTATCGGCCCAACTTTAGTAACACTGAGACAATATGAATTAACAGACATGATGTCAACACAACACAATCATTTCATTTGGTTTCAAATACTTTACAAAATAAACAAAATGCAAAAAAACTCAAAATGCTACACACCAGATTGTTATGGTTTTTTTTATTTCAAAAAAAAATAAAAATAATTAAGCATTGTTATTTTTCCAACTGTAATTATTTGTCTTTTTTTCCCAAAAATATTGTATCGTATCATTATTGCGAGCCATTATTGATCGTATCATATAGTAGACTGGCTTTTTGTCATTAGTGCACACTGTCAGGTACCATGAATCTTATAAGATGGGCAGACACATAAAAACAAACAAAAAACGAGTTTAGATAATTTTGATATACATTGATTTTGCAATAAGAAAAAACGTAATTGAAGATATTAGAGTTGAGGTCTTCAGTATGTCCAGAAGAAGCCAAATCTTTAAAAAAAATATATAGAAGCTTTTTGCTGTAATGTGCAGGTTTATCATCTATCATTATACGTTCTCACACACGTACAGTACACTGAGATGGACTGCATGCTTCACATGTAATTGGCTGTGCATTTCTCTAATCTTTGGGCCCACCCGTGTCTGGCATCAGTGTAGTGCGAGTGGTTGCTGCGATAGAGGAACATATGACGCTGTGTTTGTCTGTACTTCCTGTAATAATGCTCAACAGAAACAGGCACACGTGAAACAGACAAAGTCATGGACACTGGACCATGAGGAGTGAGAAAATGGACGACGTCGCCAACCAATTTCACAGCAGTCTTCCTTCTAATGATTGAAAACCCCTATTATAGGTAAACCTCATTGTTTGGTTCTTTTTTATAATGTTGTTTTAATTTTTTTTCATTTAGTTATTCTTGGTCAGTTTGGGTGCTGCAGTTTTGATGAAATGTTTAAATAAAACAACACAATTGTTCTATAAAAAAAGACAATTTCTTTATGTTGTTAATGGTAAATTTGCATCTGTTATTTTTAAAATGATCCTCGCTGTGTGTTTTTAAGCCGATTTTATGTGTTTTACTGTGTTTTATTGGTTTTACTGTGCTGAATGGGTTGCTGTTGTGGCCGTGTCAAAAAAATCATTTCTGTCATTGCGTCAGGACAATAAAGTCTATTCTATTTTATTTATTCTATCTATTCTGTTCTATTCTATCTATTCTATTTATTCTCTTCTATTCTATTTTCCATTTCACATGCTTGTATTTCACAGTTGGGAAGTGCACGTTGCACTTGATTAGTACCCATAACAGTCTGGTATTGTTACTGATTTTAAGTGCAGTATTGGCTAAGATTTATCTAAATTTCATGATTATACTCACCACTGTACTTGGAGCTCTTACTATTTAGGTACACACAGTAATTAAAAAAACTGCTAACCTTTAAAGATATTATTTTTGCTGGATGTTCTTTGGAAGAATCAGTATTCACATGAATTTTCTCTTGCAGGCATGAGCCAACAGATGAGACAGAGGAGCTGCCGTGCACGCCATGGCGTTCAGTGAAGAACTACCTTCACCACAAAGAGACTTTGATCGAACGTTGGAGATCAGAGCACAGAAACACGAGCACTTATGGGCACGAAAGAATGTGACGTTGTGTCGGAGTCCAAGGAGAGAGTTTGACTTAAAACTAATTCAGAACAATTTAAAGGACAAAAGGTACGTAGAGTTTCAGAGGAGGAGACCGGGGAGCCCCGAGTGGAGCAGCTTAAAGTCTACAAAACTTCATTTAAGAAGAATGAACTCATCTGAAGCTGCTGTCATGAAGAATCAAAGTTTACCAAGTAAGACAAATACTTTGAATACAAAAATGCAGGATGGTTCCTCTGCTCCAGAGCTCTTAGAGACAAATGCCCTTCCAAACAGCAGAGAGGGAGATACACAAAGCCCCAGCAAATCAGTAAGACCCTTTTCCCAGCCCTGTTTAAAGCAGCGACATCATCACTTATGGTAAACTGATTATTTTTTAATTACTTCTCATTTCCCCAGGCTTCATTGTGGTTGGAAGAAAAAACACTAATGAGGTCAGGGAAAGGTCATGGAAAGAAACCAGCTCCAGCCTTTTCAGAGTTAATACAGGAGTCAAACAAGCAAAGCCAGCCAGTGATCAGTGGAAGTAACACAAAAGGTACTACACACACACACACACACACACAGATAGATAGATAGATAGATAGATAGATAGATAGATAGATAGATAGATAGATAGATAGATAGATAGATAGATAGATAGATAGATAGATAGATAGATAGATAGATAGATAGATATTTCAGACTCGGGGTCCATAAAAACCATACAAACAAACACAATCTTTCTGTTGTCTGATGATTGACTGTTGCCAATGAGATTTCATTGTATTGTTTTATCAGTGCAAAATATGACAATAAAGCCTCTATATCTAATATCCTTACTTTCTGAATCCAGCGACTCAAACGACATTCATAGAAACAGAGAATAACCACATGACATCCAAACAAACTCCGCTAATAATCCATGAAATGTTCCTGGGACGAGCTGCTGAGCAGACTGAGTGAGTGTATTTCTACGT
Organism: Gouania willdenowi; assembly: GCF_900634775.1. Taxonomy (NCBI): domain Eukaryota; kingdom Metazoa; phylum Chordata; class Actinopteri; order Blenniiformes; family Gobiesocidae; genus Gouania; species Gouania willdenowi. The sequence continues at coordinate 31,703,459 of NC_041050.1, read as the reverse complement.
ATTATTACGTATTCATTTTACAGTTTGAAATTTGGCAAAGCTGAGCTCAGTAATGGTTACTTTATTTCTCCTCATACAGTTCAGACTCTGTCACTGTCAAAGAAACGGTGAGTTTCAAACTGATACTCTTTCCTTCTCATTAAATGAAATGCACAGGTGACAAGTAACAAAATACAAATAGTTTGTAGTAGTTTTTTCACGTATCTGCACTTTACTGGAGTATTTTTTTTTTTGGCGACATTTTACTTTTACTTCTTACTTTTTTAAACAAATATCTGTACTTTCTACTCCTTACATTTGCAGCTAAAATTATGAAACATTTTGGAAGTTTGATTTTTTTTCTGTTAGCTCCCTTAACTTTATGGTTGCTCTGGGTTTAATTGAGCTTTTGTAATTTTTTTTTTTACAATTTACAATTTGTATTTATTATGAATGCTAAATTTTCCAGATGTTCCAATGAAACAGATTTAACTCATTTGCATGTACAAGTATTCTACAAATTCTTTAAAAAATTAAATTTATGGAATTTGCTGGTTTAAAAACCCTGTCGTGTGTTTGAAGATACATTTGTTTTTAATTTTCTACCTTTAGTAGCATGCACTTTTTTACTCTTACTCAAGTAAGGGAGCAACTTCATTACTTTTACTTTTACCAGAGTCATTTTTTTATTCAAGTGTCTATACTTTTACTTGAGTATTGAAGTCTAGTACGTTTGCCACCTCTGATGAAATGTAAGAACTTTGAGGGTGAGGAGTTTTAAGTACGAATCGTTTGAGTTTGTTTGTTGAGATTAAAGTTATAATGGGACAGATGTTCTTCTGATTACTCTCACTACTGTTGCTCTAATGCACTCCATTTTTTCTCTTATATTTCCCTCAGGACATACAGAGATTAGCTGACTACTTACAGGTAAATCAAACGACTGCTGTGGAAGGATTTTTTTTTTTTTTAAAGCTTCCATTACATTACATCATAGAAATGTCTGTCTTTAAGACCGTTCCCCCTGTTTTGCTGTTGTGACACACCTGACTATTAAGAAACGCTGCACATTTCTGCACAGGGTTTTTATCTGATTTGGAGCAGCATCATCGTACACAGTGTGGCCAAACATTTCTAAATGACACGAACCTCCTTTAATTCATCATTTTATAGGATCTATTATGCCCTGGTTGATATTTGAGGATAATTAATTTGCATTAATTAATTTTAAAAACTGGTCAAACTTCACTTGAAGTTTTATACATAAAGGCTGTCATTATTATGACATGACATCTGTCATTAGCATGAATAAGGTGGCGTGAAGGCTGTCATTAAGTGTTGTTTGTTACCCTAACTCTAACCCCAACCCTATAACCCCACTAGATCCCTCCACCTAACCCAAAAAAATGCCAACATAGCTCCAAAGGTGTCATAATTTAGCAAACAACACCTAATGACAGCCTTCATGTCATGTTATTTATGCTAATGATGACAGATAATGACAGCGTAATGTCAGCCTTATCAAATCAAATCAATCTTTATTTATAGAAAGTGATTTTCATACAATAAAATGCAGCTGAAAGTGCTTTTACAAAGTTAAAAATAAACAAAACATCCACCCCGTACAAACCCTGTCCACCACACACAGACACACAGGTTAAAATAAGGACAATGGCACATGTATGGGTACAGAGGATCTAGGTAAGGAGACATCACAAAGAGCTGTCTGTATACAACTTCGAGTAAAGTGTTACTTAAAAGCTTTATCACCATATTTTTTAATGATATACTGTATATACATAAACAAGAGAACTCAGAGAGAACAAACATCCGCCAATAAGAAATATCCTCTTTGGCAGATATGGGCAGTTATCTGGATCAATGATCCTGATCATGGTGCCGTGAGCATTCACACTTTAAAGGCTTGGAAGATATTCCCATCTCCATTAAGAACGAAACAGTATGTCCAAATGTAAGGGCACCCTCCTTTTTTGGAAAATCGTGATGAAAAGTGCAATCTGGATGTGATCTGAATGAAACTCAGAGGGATAATCAGTCAATTAAGAAACCAAGAATTGAATTTCTGGATTTTCGCTAATTATGTCAGATAAGGATTAATCAAGAATCAGTATATTGATCGAGATTCCCTCCAAAACAATCAAATATGCACTGGTGAAAATAATACGTCCTTGGTGGAGGTAAATAAGCAATAAAAAGAGTCTTTATAAGTCAGATTTTGATTTTTGTAACAAAGCTTCATTGCAAAAAACATTTGTTTCATTAGTTTTAAATTGGGCCACATTTATTAAAAAAAACAAAACAAACATTTGTGGGTTGAGTCCAAAAACGTGTCCAAAATCTGTCATCTTCTCAGGTACCAAACATGTTTTTGGCTGTTGACCCTGTTTTTGTGATGTTTAGTTGAAGACTTAATAAAAACATGATTCTTCTGCTCACACACTGCTCTGGGATGGCATCCCATCTTTAAACCACTCCATGCCTTCGTAGGGCAACATCACTATGGGGTGCCGATTGTAAAGCTGCACGTGCTAAAATAAACAGCAACTTTTGCAACATTTAGCAACAAACCACATTTAAAAAACTTACTTTGACCAGATTTACAGCAATATTTTTTCTCGTAAAAATATAATGTCAATGTTAAATTTAAATGTTAAATGTAAATCTTAAATCTAAATGTAAAACCTAAATGTCATGGGTGAAACTAAATATTTAGCTAATATGCAAATTCACCGGAAGTACCAAAATAAAAGTATATTTAACAGTAATATCTCGACTTAACATTTTGATTTAGATTCAATATTTAACATTTAGATTTAGATTTAACATTATCTTTTTGCAAGAAAAAAAAATCACAAATTTCACAAAGATTGTTGTAAATCTGGTCAAAATATGGTTTGTTGCTAAATGTTGCAAAAAGTTGCTGTTTGGTTTAGCATGCACAGCTTTACAATTCGCACCCCATACATCACTGATATATTTATGTAAATGTTTCTTTAATTCTTCCCTTTTTTCCGTTTACTTTGTTTAAATCAGGAAGCCCTGTGGAGAGAGGAGAGAGCGAAGAAGAAGCTGGCAGCCCTGCAGAACAGCATTGCAGGCCTCTACGGCTCCTTAGACGTAGTTTGGACAGTAAGACGCCATTATTTTATGACAGACCATGCATTTTAGATATTCTATAGGACATTATTCACTGTTCTTTGATGCATTGCTGGATGTTGTGTTGATCACTTGTACTGGGTTGTGTTTGCCTGGTGTTGCCTCAGGGACATTTGCAGCCTGTGGTTTGACACTTCCTGTTTCCGCTCTATCGAGGCTGCAAAGAATGGGTGTAAACTGTCAGTCTTACACAGGAAAGTGTGCCTCTGTTCATGGGTGCTGTGCATCCTTATCAGTTTTCAGGCTACTGTAACTGTGGTGCACGAAAAGAAACTATAATTTACTTTTGTGTTTGTAATGTCAACGTGTTGAAGCTGTTTTATTTTGTGTTGCTTCTATTTAATGTTGCAAATACTGACACGGTTGATAGTCTCAGGCAAGTCAGAGTGCAAAAAGACTTTTGGAAACATTATACAAACAAGCCATTAAAGTCTTGGATAGAAAACCAAGGCACTATCATCACTGTGCAATCCTAAAAATGTACAACCTTTTAAAATGGGACAGTCTCCATAGATTTGCAGATCTGAGTCTCATATACAAAGTAACAAATGATTTGGCCCCAGCTCCTCTGGCAGAGTTCATCAGCCAAAGAAACAGCTCTGAGCGCGTCACTCGAGGGTCTGTAAGAGGTGATTGTGTCATCCCTCTGCGCAGGAGTGCTTTCAGTCGCTCGGCCTGGTCAGTTAGGGGCGCTGCTGAGTGGAACTCAATACCTGAGGAGGTTAAACAGCTAACCACTTACAAGGCCTTTACAAAAAAATTGAAAATTTGTCTTATTAATATGTACGTCTGCCAACATTAAAAGTCGAGCATGTTGCGCTGCATTGTATTGTATTAGATAACGTAGGCTTTTGAACACGTGTTTTTTATGTGTTTTGATATTGTAACAGGTACTGTTATTGTTGTTATTGACTTGTAAATGTATTGTCATGCTTGTATTTGAATGCCTTTTTACATCTTGGCCAGGGGACTACAGCTAAAAAATAGCCTTCTGGCTAATTCTGGCTTTTTTTAACCATGTTTGTTCATGTGTTATATGAAATTGCACTGTCCCCTTTCAAATAAACCAGTCTAACATCTAACTAACACTGGTGCTGCACTAGTGTGTGTGTGTGTGTGTGTGTGTGTGTGTGTGTGTGTGTGTGTGTGTGTGTGTGTGTGTGCGTGTGCATTGCAACAACCATTCATTTCCTTTCTAACCCCCACAGTCTCGCTGCAGAGAAGATTTGCTGAAAAGTAAAATCAAGACTCTGGAGGCACAGTTACATCATGCCTGCATGCAGGTGAGCAGCATCTGCTTCAAAGAAGTAAATTGTTGATTTCTCTCAGCAAAGAAAAAGGAAAATGGCATTGTTCATCATAAAATGAGTGTAGTTCAGTCCTGCAGTCGTCTCATATTACCCTGTGTCTTCACCTCCTCAGTGGCTTTGGTTTACATTTCACTTCATAGCCACATGTAAACTCAGCACTGATGTTATTTGAATGAATAAACCCTTCTGTCCTCTTCCTGCAGAGTGTTCCTGAAGATGGAGCGAAGAAGCTGTTGGTCGAAATTGAGAAGGAGAGACTGGTTTATGAGGAGAAAACCATTGTTTTTCTGCAGAAGGCCTTGCTGGATAAATCTGAAGCCCTCAGCAAGGCAGAGACTCTGCAGGTCAAATATTTATCATATTTAAAGAGCCACCCATGCATTTTGTATATTTGTTCAAAGAGGAAAACAATGCATTGTTTTAGTTTTAAGTGGGTCTAGCAGGGGTGTAAAACTCATTTTATTTCATGGGGAAAATATGGACCAGTTTGATCTTAAGTGGGCTGCAGATTATAGGCGAGGAAAATGAGCAATTTCAACATTAATGTGCCCTAGTTTACACGTCGACAAATAATAATGAGGCACCCACAATATCCCAAGCAATAAGTGCCAGATATCAGTCCCTGCATGATCTCCACTTTTGTTGGATATTTTTTTTTTTCTTTAATTTAGGGGAATTTTGTGAATTTGTTTGTGAGAAATTGCAGATTTAAAGTGAATAATGTTTACTCATTTTTACTTCTCTCTGAGGGCCAATTTGAATGCTCAATTAGGCCGGATTTGGACCCTGGGCCTTAAGTTTGACACCTGTGGTCTATAAAGTGTCATGTTAAAAAGATGCTTTGAAAAAACTTTTGTCTGGATCTCAAACCTACAAACATAATGAACTGAGAGATGTAGAGCCAACACATGGATCCCCATGAAGGAGAGGTAGAAAAAGCTCTTATTGTCAGAATAGATCCAAAATAGCAATGAACCCTCCTCAAGTCTCATATTATCATTGTCTCCCGTAAAAACCCCATCAAAATATTCAAACTCACCAGAAAATAGAATTCAGTAAAAGTTGTGTCTTATTGGTCTGAACATCAGACATACAGTATGAAGTATGAACCTAAATGCCACTGCTTTGTATGCAGCTCTGATTAGTCAGCACTGATTGGATTTCATAAGGAAATTAAAATTCTCTTCACCAAACACTGTATTTACAATGATTTACACTGTATTTCCTGTTTGTGTCCCATCCAAAAAGCTCAGACAGGACATTTAAACTCTCCTGTCAACTCTCACATTGGATCCAGGAACTTTTGCTGATACCATGTTGGATGTAAGAGTTGTTGATAAAACTTGATTTAGTCTGATAAGCACCTTTAAAGTGCATCTAAAATATTTGATACTTGTTTGAAAAAACAGTTATACCAGTTATCCTCAGGGTTTAGCAGCTAACTGCTGTTAAACCCTAATTTAAAAAATACCAAACTGTTTGCACAACACCAAAGAACATGCGAAGCTTTTTGGAAATTAGATTTGGGTACTTTACGTTTGATTGATAGAGCAACTGATTTTCACCAACAGGAAGAGTTATTCACAGCAAAGGAAGAGACTCTGAGGTGGAACAATATGTACACAGAGCTGAACATGGAGACCACTGACATTAAGCAGAGCCTGCGTCTCAGTATGGAACATCTGCAGCAGCTGCATCGTCAACTGGAGGTGCGTAATCTCAGACAGACAGCATGCACGGTCAGAAAGCTGGCTATAAATGGATATTAAAATCTAATTGTGCTTTGTGTAGCTGTCCAGAGCCACAGAAAATGACCGGAAGGAGGAAGTATCTGCATTGAGACAAGAAAACCAAGACCTGCAGTACAATATTCTGCTGATGGAAGAGAACTGCCAGGCTTTAAGAGACGAAATCCAGCAACTCAGAGGCAAGAAGCTGCTGTCACCCTTCTTTATATTTAGAGTAAAGAACCAACTAGTTAAACAGATCCTGTCGGTAAGACTGTACCTCTCTGACCTCTGTTTAGAAGATGACAAAGATGGCGGGCAGGACTTTGTGATGCAAGAGCTTCTGCTGTCAAACAAGGCCGAGCTTGAGTTGACAGAGAGAAGAGACTCTGAGCTGGAGGAGAAGCTTCGTCACACTGAGGAGAAGCTCCAGCTCAAAGAGAGAGAGGTGACGTTGTTTCATCACAATCACTAAACACACTCACCAGATTCTGTACAAAGTGAAGTGCACTGTTCCACTGTAACAAAGAGCTAAAAAAACAATCCCACAGCCATGCACAGCCAATCAGAAACAGCTCATCGACTGGTATTTTCAAGCACAGCTCTCAGTTCAGTTTGGTGTAATGATGTAATAAAGAGGAAATATTAAAGCTATGAGAATTGTGTGATTGGTTTTGGGCGGAGGTTATATTATTACAAATACGAAGTTTCTGTAATTAAGTTAATTTCTTGGGATAGTTTTACTTTTTGTTGTGTAGTTTTAGTTTTACTCACGTTTGTACAGTGCAGGCTTTCTTGCAACTGTGTAATGTTATATTGTCAATATTCTAAAGGTTTTGAGCAATTTGTTTAGCAACCTTCAGCAAACAAAAAAACAGCTCTAGATAAAAGGCAGCGGTTCTCAAACTTTTTCTGTCGGTGTTCAAACAGTGTGAGGAACTACAGACTGAGATGAAGACGATGGAACACGAGTGTCAGTCCAGTCAGGCCCGACTGACCCAGTGCAGGGAGGAACTCAGGCTGCTCAGCCAGAGACACAGGAAACAGGTGAGTGAGTGGTTGGATGGATGAATGGATGGAAGGATGGATGGCTGGTTGGATGGATGAATAGCTAGTTGGTTGGTTGGATGGTCGGATTGTTGGTTGGATAGTTCGGTGGATGGATACATGAATGGATGAATAGTTGGTTGGTTGGTTGGATGGATGGATGAATATTTGGTAGGAATGGATAGATGGATGAATGGATGACGGATGAATGGATGGATAGTTGGTTGGATGGATAATGGAGGGATAGATGGATGGATAGTTGGTTGTAATGGATAGATGGATGGATGAATAGTTGGTTGGATGGATAGTTGGTTGGATGAATAGTTGGTTGAATGTATGATGGATGGATGGATGAATAGTTGGCTGGATGGATGTATAGATGGTTGGATGGGTAGATGGATGAATGGATGGATGGATAGTTGGTTGGAATGGATGAATGGATGATGGATGGATAGTTGGTTGGTTGGTTGGTTGGATGGGTGGATGGATGGATGGATGGATGGATGGTTGAATAGTTGGTTGGCTGCATGGATAGTTGGTTGGATGGATGGATGCATGAATGGATGGATGGATGGAAGAATAGTTGGTTGGATGGATGAATGGATGGATGAGGGATGAATAGTTGTTGAATGGATGAATGAATGGATGGATGAAAAGTTGGTTGGATGGATGGAGGGATGGATGTGACACTGATATCTGTTTCTCTCTGTTCAGACTCCGTGTGTCTCCTGGTGGAGAGTGTGTGTGCTCCTCCTGTTCGTGGCTGTGTGTGGGGTTGCCATGTTGTGGATGTGTCATCCTCCTTTTCGAGAGCTAGTCGAGGACCTGTACTCCGATTTAGAAACACACATTGAAGGATGTCTTCTGCAAATGGTCTCTCCTCAACGCCCAGGATGTTTTAGACCTATTTGATGACATTAGTCTTAGAAACAATTGTTGTTGCTTTTCTATAAAGTTTTTTTGTACAAAGTAAAAAAACATATATTTGTATTTAAATGCTATAATAAACATTAAATGTTGTGCTTAAGGTACATGCGTATGGTATATTCATGTTTAAAGAACATGGAAGCAACACTTTCAGGGTGAAGAAAATTGTCCTATGTTTTCATTAGACATAAATTGAATTTTTATTTTGTGTACTGTAAACCTATTGGATCGTCAGCACCACCTTGAATAATTAAAGACCAATGATATATTTTTGAGTCCTTTGTCTTATTTGGTAGACCAGCAAAATAGAGAAAACATTTCAAAAAGTCACCAGTACAAGTATTCTATACAGAGTATTTTTTTTCCCATTTATTTATGTATTACTCTAACCCTAACCCTGACACTGATTTACCAAAACCATTCCTTTATGTACTGTTTTTAGTGATTGATCCTCAATTTAAATCTGTTTGATTTTTATGACCAATTTTTATTAATTTGGGGGATTTTTGAGAAATATTATTGAGTAAAACTGCAGGATTTTGGAAAAAGTGAGAGTTTTTGCAACAATTTGCTTCTAAAAACAACTGCTATCATGTGATATAAGCATGGGAAAACTATGAGCCCTCAAAAATATTGTGGAGTTTTATTGAATTTGTGTGTTTGGAGGGATTGAGTTATTTATTTACACAAATATTAGTTCTCTTGCGGGGCAAATTGGATGCTCCAAAGGGCCTGATTTGGCCCTCGGACCTTGAGTTTGACACATGTGACATACATTTGATCCTACAGCTTACACTTGAACAGTTTGAGATCTTATTGGCTCATGACCACTTTTGTAAGACATTATCAGAGTCAGACATTAACCTGCACACAGTGATCCCCTGCTGAGTGTTTTCATTGGCAGTACGCAGAAAGTATCATTATATTACACTCTTAGACTTCATTTATCCTGTTTAGGAATTTTTCCATACTTTAGTAAACTAGTCTATAAGTAACATTTTCTGCAGTCATCAGACAAAATGCAGATCTGACAAAGTTGTAGGATAACGACAGGTCGTTTTTGTGTTAAATGTGCTGAATGATACTCAGTATATTCCACATATGTTCATGAAACGGACAGACAGCACACATGACAGCATTCATTGTGTGATTTCACTCAAACTTAGAGACAAAAAACACTCAGAGCTCCGAGTCATTGTTCATTGCATTCAGTGGTTTAAAGGTTCCAGATAAAGCTCCATTCTGACCAGGCACTGACGCAGCACATCCACCTCTTTCACCCACATTTACCTGCATGTTCTCACACACACCTCGGCTCGCTGAAGAGATGGATCTCTGCTGGCCTGAGGTCAGTAGCCCTATGATGGTCCCAGTGAAGGGTAGAAGCTGAAGGGGTTTTTTTTTTCCTGCCTAACCTGAAAACTTTCAGAGAAATTCATCTTTACACCATGAGGACTGCAGAGCTGCTGCTGGTTGTGGGTCTGTGTGCCCTGAGCGTCACATCAGCTCTGAAAATCTGTGCTTTTAATGTTCAAAGCTTTGGGGAATCAAAAGCAAACAACAGGCGGGTGATGGGGATTCTGATGAAGGTATGGTTCAGTTCGTTCTAACCATTGTAAGAGTGACACACAATTGAACAACTAATGATGTTTTGTTTTTTTTTTTTGTTTAACTCCCAAGATTCTGTCTCGCTGTGACCTCTGTCTGATTCAGGAGGTCCGAGACCAGAAAGGAGAAGCAATACAATCACTGGTCAAAGACCTCAACAGGTATCAATGTGCATCAGGGTTGGGGTAGAATTCAGATAATTGACGTTGTAATTGTAATTGTCATGGAAATTTTAGAAAAACTGTCAATGACAAATTAGTTAAACAAAATCTATGGAACCATGTTACAGTTCAATGGCTTACACACATCCGTAGTTAATATTCAATAGAATATGTTTCATATAGAGTTTATCTGTCAGTTCTCTTGAGGATCATTTTACCATTTAAAAACAATTGAAATCTAGGAGTATACTGAGAGAAAAAACACTACAAAATATTAATACCAATATTTTTCATTGAACAAAGAGATGAAAAACTAATTGGATGATAGATAATATTTTTGAGTGTATTTTACTGCTGATTTAAGACATACTGTAGGTCAAAACTGACCCGTTATCATCAGAGATCAGCTAACAGAAAGCTAACACGAGAGAAAAGTTACTTTTTACGGGCTTATTTATTAAAGGCTCAGTAAGTGAGATTAATTGAATTAGAAATTCAGTAACTTGTAACATCAATTCAGTAACTTGTAACTTTCAGGGGTAAAATAATAATTGTAATTTTAATTGTAATTGGAAAAAATGTCAGTCACAGTAACCATAATTGAGTTGTAATTGAAAAGGAATAATTGAAAACGTGATTGTAATTGACCCCGACCCTGATGTGCATTCTTAAACAGATACTTTGTTACTTGTTAAACAGAGATTTCAACAGACATTTCAGCTCAACCTGTTATTTGCAGATTTGATCAATCCAACACCTACTCTTATGTGGAGAGTGAAAGACTGGGAAGGAAGACGTATAAGGAGCAGTATGTGTACATTTACAGGTAACTCGTGCTGTGCATCAAACAACTTCAACTTAAGTCCCAAAGAGCAATGCCTTTCAAATCAACTTCTCTATCATCCACAGAAACAATATGTTAAAAGTTAAGGAGCTTTATCAGTATCCTAAAGCTGGTGGAGAAGAGAACAACGAAACAGACGTTTTCGCCAGGGAGCCTTTTATCGTCCGCATTCACTCGCCGACCACACGTGAGAAGATGTCTATAGATTTTAGACGCTCAGATTATTAACATTATTAAAAACATACAGTAACTTTAATTTTAAGACCGAACAGATAAAGCGATCAGCCCAGCACAGTTCAGAAGGGAGACAAGGTGCTTTAATCATAAAAAACAATTCATATTATATCAAACAAGAGCATTCAGAGCGTGCAAAACCTCTGCCGAAGCACCAAATATTCTCTTTGACAGATATTCAGTTATCTGGAGCAGTGCTCCTGGTCATGGTACCATGATCATTCACACTTTAAAGGCCTGGACGAAATGTTTTCAAAATCCGTAGAGTACCTTTAATGTAATCCAGCAAACAAACAAACACCAGTGAAAATATTACTTCCTGGGCAGAACTCTTAAAGAGGAGAATAATACCAGAGTGAAGAAAACAGACCCAACAAAGATAGGATTAAACATGCTAAACAATGAAAGTGTCTGTTTAATATCCCTTTATAAACAGTTCTGACTTAATTTAAATTGATTACTCTTGTTTCAGTGGTGAAGGATTTTGTCTTGATTGGACAGCACACGAGTCCCAAGACTGCCATGAAGGAGATGGATGAACTTTATTCTGTCTTCAAATGGCTTTACAAGAAGTGGAAGACTGAAGTAGGTTAGACACATGGTCATCGTTTTTTTAGCCAGTTATCTCTCTACGTCTTGTTCACATATGTTCTCCGTCTACATCCCAGAATGTGATGATCTTAGGAGACCTGAATGCCGGCTGTAGCTACGTGACAATCAAGGGCTGGAGGGCCGTGCGCTTGAGGAGTGACCCCAGGTTCCGTTGGCTCATTGGTGATGAGCAGGACACGACTGTGAGGGAAAACACCCACTGTGCATATGACAGGTTAGCAGCAGCTAGCACAGCTCCTAGCGTCCATGCTTTTATCTCCAGCAGACTGGACTATTGCAATGGTCTTCTGACAGGAATCCCCCAAAAGAGCATCAAACAGCTACAGCTGGTTCAGAACGCTGCAGCTCGGGTCTTAACCAGAACAAAGAGGTCAGAACACATTACTCCAGTTTTAAAGTCTTTACACTGGCTCCCAGTCAGCCTCAGAATAGACTTTAAAGTTCTGCTGCTGGTTTATAAATCTGTGAATGGGTTTGGTCCAGAATACATCAGTGAGATGTTAGTCAGGTATGAACCCAGCAGGTCTCTCAGATCTATGGACACAGGTCAGATAGTGGAGCCCAGAGTTCACATCAAACATGGTGACGCTGCTTTTAGTTGTTATGCTGCAAAGAAGTGGAACAAACTGAAGTCAGCATCCAATGGGAATATTATTAAATCCAAGTTAAAGGCACTCTTTTTCTCTACTGTGTATGACTGAACGGGAGATTTTTAATTATTACAACGTTGATTTAAAGTTTTTACTGCTGATAATGTTTGAATTCAGTGGTTCTCAAACTGTTTTGGGTTAAGTACCCCCTTTCTCTTATTTCTGAATCCATGTACCCCCGCCCTTTGTCGGACTACAACATTTTGCTCAGAATATTATGAAAAAACAACTATAGAGCATAATGTTGGTTAAATGAGTGACAACACACATTTAAAATTATCTTATTTCGTAAATGAGCAGAATGAAAACGTATTTAGTGCCTTCCGAAATGATGTATTTCTATAGTTTTTATCATTTCTGGTCATCTCTCTCCTGGTGTGTGACCAAAACTGACTCATGTATTTTTAGTTCATGTTCTAATCAAGATAATTTCATTATCAATATTATGGTTATCATTTTTAACTTCAAATCAACATTATAAAACCCCCATATTTTTTAATGCTTTCGTTTGTTTATTTTTTCCAATTTTTTTCTCTCAAGTGCCCCCTGTAGCGTCATCGCGTACCCCATTTGAGAAACACTGTTGTAATTGATTTTTTAAAATGTTTTCTGTTGCACTTTTTAATCATTTAAAGCACAATGAAATGCCTATACAAATACACGTGTCTAGCTTAATGTGATGATTGCAGTGCTTCAGTCAGTGATTGATAACCATACTGTGTAACATCATCTTTTCAAAACACAGAATTATTGTCCACGGGCGAGAGATCATTTCATCTATAGAGACGGGTTCAGCCCAGCCATTCAACTTCAAAGAGCGTTATCAGCTGACTGAGGCGGAGGTAACTGAGTTTGGGGGAAATATCAGTTTTAGTTTGAGTTTGAATTCAACTAATCCTTTTTTATGACACTTTAGGCTCTGGAGGTGAGTGACCATTTCCCCGTTGAGGTTGATTTGAAGCCCAACCATCGATATCTCCTGCGTCACGAGCTGTAGATCACTGACAGTTGTCAACAAACCAGGAGTAACTTATTTAATATTCACATGTGGTTTTAGAAAAATGATGATTCTATAAAAACTGAACAAATATTATGCCTTCTGGTGCTGTTGTTTTTATTTTATGACTTTAACTTCATCATGACACCAATAAAAATGGCTTTTCAGTGTAAAGGAAGTTTGTCTGTAATACAAAAACCACAAGAAAAGCTGGCGTTGTTGTTTGAGCTCATCAAGGTTTGCTTTAAAAGCTTGAACAGATTTTAAAATCTGCTGATAACACTTCTTTGACTGTGTTTTTTTATATCCATACACTTATGTTATTTTAAAGTAAATTTTAACCACATGGAGCGTACTTGTTGCACATATATTCTTTGTTGGAGGGATATTTGACTCTTGCAAACACTGACAGGAAACCACTTGCAGCAGAAGCAGACAGGTTTGTTTTTTTGTTTTTTTGCGCTCACCCTGTCTTTGGAGAGCAAATGATCAGTGTCAATGCAGTGAATTCTCTGTCGGTGAAGCTCGCATCATAAACTGCTGTTTTGGAAAAAAGAAATGGAGAGCTTTACTAATCTTCTCACAGACGCCTTTTCAGGTAAGAAGCGTTACCTAATTCTTTACATTTCTACATCCAACCGTTAATGAGTAAAGGATTATTTTTTGTTTTAAAATGATCAATGGATATTGTGAAACTACATCAGTGTGTTGTTGTAAGAGTTTGTTATTTTCCAAAAGGCACCTTTAAACTACTGTACTGTTTTCAGTTCATGGAGGCACATTGAACATAATCCATATGTTCTTAGTCATGTCCTTTCTGATCAAAGCCCAGCCACTTTCTTGAGTTCATGTTATGGTTTCTACCTATTGTGTTGTTACTCACATTTGGAATGGCACTACCTTTCCAACAACAAGTATACCTCAAGTGCATTCTAGTATACTAAAGTATAGTTTAAGTATATTTTTGCTCAGTATACTTTTAGGTACCAAGTACACTTAGCCAATAGCTGTATACTTAAAAGTGTACTATTTCAATATTTCTTGGGACTAAATTGCCCCAATTTTAGTTTACAAAAAGTACACTTTATGTATATTATAAGGTAACTTTTAGTATATGTTGAAAGCTTAATTTAATACTGCATGGTATAGGTACACTAATACTATACTAGAATTAGTATACTAGAATCTAACCCACTTTCATTTTAATTGTCACATTTTGTCATTTAGAGTTCATAAATGTGGCTATACTTAGAGCCTGAGAATTTGTTTATTTTGAATTGAATTCATTGGTTTTATTTTATTTTAAAAAAGACCTGTACATTTTGACAAACCTTGTATTTTATACAGATGCCTTTTTTGGAAAATAAATTAAGTTCCAATTGTGCAGGATTTGGTCTCTTCCTTTTTAAGTTTATATATGAGATGTTCACTGTGTGCAAGGGAACCTGGGCAAGATTTATAAATGTTGGGGGAGAAAGTAACTAGTAAGTTTCACTTTGTGTACCATTTAATTGGGCTACTTTTTACATGTACTTGAGTATTTTATGTATGACTGACTTGTATTTTTCCTTGAGTACAACTTCAATCAAGTAACAGTACTTCTACTTGAGTATGGAGGATATATCAGTACTCTTTACACTTCTGGGCATTGGTTCATGAAAGTCACTAACTTTTGATTAAAAAGTTGACTTCTAGGTGTTGGTGTTGTTACAGAGTCGACCGCTCCACCGTTCACCTTTGAAGATTTGGTCTTTGACCATTTAGAAAGTGATATAAAGAGTGAGGAAGATGAGGAAAGTGAACGCATTACGGAGAAAGAAGAAGATCCTCTGCAGGAAGTAGCCAGAGAAACAACAAGTGTTCTCAGAGAGGATGTGGAAGATTTGTTATGCATGGCTGGAAATGATGACAGCATTGATAACATGAAGAATCCTAAAGCAGTCGGAGTCAGTCTGATTAACATCTGCAGCAACACACCAGAGCATTACACAAGCTTAGAGAGTAAATATACAGACGAGGATTTAACCCCTGGAAATTGTGAGAAGGATTATGAAGAAGAAAAGTTAAAGGGTTTGATTTCATTAAGTGGAACCAGTTTGAAGTCAATCTTTGAGGAGGACAGTGTTGGTGTAGAAGACCAACCTCTGGCTCTGACGGGCAGTGCAGATCCTCAAGTTAGTAACAAAGAACCAGATGAGGTTGAGAGTAATGAGGAGGTGACCTATTTTGGAAAAGTGCACGAGCAGGGCATTGATGACATGATAAAAACTGCTGCAAGAGAGGAGGACGAACAGGAGAGCGATGAGGAGGACTCGTCCTCTACCAGCGAGAGAGAAATAATCCAAGAGGAACAATTTCTGACTGAGAATTTACAGGAGGAAGTTGAAAATACAAACAGAAAAGATCTGCCAGAAGCCAGTTCAGCTTCCCCCTGCATCTCTCTGCAGAATCTGCAAGATCTCATTGCTGAAATTGATGGTGAGGAATCCATAAAGAGTATAAAAGAATTCTCAGGAGAGGAGCACCAAGAGGCGGGTGAGAGCGTTGCAGATTATCCCTCCAATTTATCGTTTTGTACGGATGTGGAAGATAAGGAAAAATATAAAACCAGCAACCAGTTGAAGGCCTCACTGTTTACCGTTGATTGCTGTTCAAATGCAGAAAATGAAACTAGTCAGGGATCAGCTGGGACGGAGGCGGCGGGGACAGGCAGCGCCATAACCTTGACAATGAACGAAGAGAGGAAAGTGATTGGATCGAATGAAACGAGAACCAAGAGTGTTTTAGACGGCACCGGTAAACAGAATTCCGAAAGCGAGAAGGAAACAGAAGTTGATGAGTTTTACAGTGAGAGAAGCAACCCTGACCGATTATTCCTGATAAACAGCAAAAATAACCTCCCAGTGTTTACCATGTGGGATTCTGACGAAGTGAATGATTCAGATACAGAGGATACAAAGGAGACTGGAACACCTGGTGCAGGTGGAAATCCGTCTCCCACAGTGGAAATCTCCGGTTACTCTCTGGTACAAGAGGATGACTACCAAACCACACCATCATCTTACCAAAGATACCAAGAGAACAAGTCCATTATGGGCTGTAACACTGAGAGCTATAATGTTAGTGAAATGGTGGACGATGCGTACAAAAAAGAGACTCTAAACAGAATCAAAGCTTTCTACAGGTACTATGATGATGATGATGATAGCGACGACGAAGAGAATGGTCAGTTAAGTTCAATGTGTTTGATGTTAAAATTATGGGTAACACTAGACAATAAGGGCCCCTTAATGAACGTTATTTAAAGAATTACTAAGCATTAATTAACAGTTTCATAATATCTTGTAAATTATAAAGTACAACATATCAGTTAACGCATACGCAGTTAATTTCTACTAACAAAAAAGTTACATAATATAATTAGTTATCCTGATGTATATGCATTACATAATATTATGCATGAGTTCATACTTTAGTAAAACGTAATAACATCTCTAGTAATGGTAACACTTTACAATAGGGGTCCCTTAATTAACGCTAGTTAAGGCATTGATAAAAAAGATACATAATGAAATTAGTTATCTTCATGTATGCCTTACTGTTATTGAAACATAACGACATCTCTAGTAATCATTTACTAAGTAACATTAGCAACCTGACAAAAACTTTAATAAATGTATAGGAGTGCCTCATAAGCATTACTGAACCATAGTTAATTACCAGTAATACTGAATAATGCCTTAACTAACCGTAATTAAGGGACCCTTATTGTAAAGTGTTACCAAATTATGTTCCACAGTTAATCTGTTTGTGTTTGTTTCAGAGAGGCCGATAAAAGTTCAGTTTTGTGCAGACCCTTTGTCTCAAGTCATTCACTACGAAACTGAAAGGTAAGTACAATTATAAGTGCATTAGAAAAAAATCTATATGCTATTTTGCACCAAACTGCATTGATTAAAACATATTTGTTTCCTGTTTTAGCAGCAGTGACAGTGATTCAGTCAGCAGCTCCACAGACAGGGATGAAGACCTGAATGCCGCAGACACAGCAGACGTAGGAAACATGTCAACCACAGGATATGAGCAAGCACACGAGCATCAGCTCACTAATACACTATTTCATTTGGTAATATTTGCCCAGGGGATGGGTACAGACATCCTGAAAGTGATGCCGGTGTGTGATCCTCCAAAGACCCAGAAAGTAGTGACCAAGCCAGACCGCAGCCACACACATCCCTGTGCAGGACAACACAAGGTATGCTCTGTGTGGCCCTCATTTATCAATCTTGCGTGAAAACGAGTGCAAATCTATGGGCTGAGATTTGTGCCACTAGAAACTGAATTTGAATAGTTGGTATTGAACAAGCTTTTTCACACTCTGGAAGTGCGCATATGTGCGACCTGGGGGGTCAAGGGTCGAGGGATATAAATGTCAACAAGCTCGTTCACTCTTTTAATATTTCAAACCTAATGGCGTTTGTAATTTTATTCTAGATATCATAAGTGTTTTAATAGTGTTTATATTATTAATATTACACTCGAGGAGGGACCAGGGTTTTCCGCTGATGCCACTTTTGGCCCAATCCGAGCACTTTTAAAAATCGATGGGAGCAGCTTAGCAGCAGTGTGGAAGCGAGGGTAGTCCCCTCAACTTCACTACACAGATACACTTCCGGTCCGCGAGGTTGAGCAATCAATCATAGATTCATGGAACTCATGTTTACGTTTACAAAAAGTCCTTTACAGCCCTTTGAGTGTGTGTGACCTATAGATATCTATAATAATATTATACAGATATCTATTATAATTGTAGTGAGGGTGTGACCCATTTATTAAATCAATGTGATCCTGTCCAGCAGGGCTTATCAGTGGGTTTATCAAGTATATCATTGAAGAAAAGCATAAAAAAGTTATAGACATGGTTTTTTTTTTTTTTAATTCCTTTTATTTTGTTTTAATGATCTGTTTAGCTCTGTTCTGAAAGGCTTCTTCAATACTTTATTTTCAGATTCAGTCTGATTTTCCTGTGCTGCAACACAAATCCACACACCCAGGTTTGCGTACACGAGGTCAGACCTGACGTGAGATCTGCATAATAGCGTACGATCACGTCAGAAATACCGAAGCTTGCATGAATATGGTCGAACGCACGTCGGTTGATAAATGAGGGCTAGTGTGCGTGTGTTTACTACTCTACTTTTCTCTGTCCCTGCAGTGTGAGGGAATGCTGAATCTGATGCTGAAGACAGCTCTGTACACACTGATGATAATCTTGATTTTCTGGCTACTCGTAGAGTTTCCCGACTGGCACAACCATGTTCTCGACTATTATTAGGGAAACTCATGTTGATCTGTAAACTTTGTATGGGTTTAAACTTCAAACACAATCAAATGAAAAATGTTCCTGTATGTACATAGGGTATATGTGAGATATGCTTCATTGAAAAACTGATTTTTATTTTCTTAAGCTTTCTTCTCGAAGTTATCACAATGAATTTACTAATCCATTCCTGTGTCTCATTTTATGACAGATTAACAAGAAACAAAATAATCACAACCCACCTGTTATTATTTCAGATGTATTAGGAAGGAAGTTAACATGTCCTCAAATTGGACGTCTTTAAAGCAAGAAAAAGGACTAGAATGAGAATTTAAACCAATTTCATGAGGGTCAAATGCTTATATACTCTGTATAATATATATTATATATATACCAATTCATACCACTATAAATGTGTGTCAAGTTGACCACAAATTAATGACACCTCTGCCATTTAACCCCAATGAGTTATGTATAGATGATTTACAGCAAATGGTCAAAATTGTATTATGTATTATTTCTTTGAACTACACATCACTATTCAAACAAGAGCTTCAGATGCATATCTTTTGATAATTTTCTTTAGACTGGTGCCCTGACAATATGTATTGACACAATCAGAATAAAAAGGCTGATGGCATTATATCCCCCTTGAAAATAAATGAATAAAACATCTACATATTGAAGGAAACAGCTTGAATAAAAATGCAGTTTTGCAGGAGCTGTGTTTGTTTGTTTTTTCATAGACAATTAATAGGACTGTTGTTTACATTGACAATAAATTATAATTGACATGCTATACAATAAGAATCTAGTACAGTGGTCTTTCCAGTCTTTTTTGGATCATGACCCCATTTTCATATCACAAATTTATGGAGACCCCGAATAATTTTTTCTATGATTACTTACTTAATTATAGAAAAAGTAATACTTTGTACTTGTGTAACAAATAGACCAGGATTAGTGCACAAAGTGACAAGATGCACCAGCTCACATATACTGTTTTATTTGCTTTGTTATTTTTTCTTCCTTTTTTATACTGCATTATATTTTAACTAGAATTATATTTGAGAAAGTGAAAGTTATAGAATACAGTTGTTTAAGATGGTGTGCTGTGTTTTAATCAGACAAACCAAATAAAAAGATAGTGAGTTTTATTCAAGTTACTTTTATTCGGACTTTACAAAGCCAATTCAAAACACTGCAGACAATAATAAATTTCTACTCATTTAATGATAAGGACGAAAATATTTGTTTAAAACCACACTTATCGTTTTTTTTTTTTTTTTTTTACTGCTCTTAGGTTTTGACGGCAATGTTGCAGGTATTATTTTGTCCTTTAGGTGGCGCTGTGACAGGAAAAAGAGAAAATAAAACAACAAAAGAAGAATGTAGTTCCCGGAAACCGTATGGCGTCATCTTTAGTCACGTGCACTTATTTAGGTTTCCTGCCTAAACCTGAATAGCGGAGTTTTAAAGTATCTATCTCTTCTGAACCCATTCTCCGCCTCACCGGTGCAACCTGTGTATTAAAACCATAAACTGTAAAAAGAATTGATGGGACGAGTGAAGTTTTTATTTTTAGAGCTCCCCCTACTGACTGGCTGCAGTATAGGTCATAAACCCTCTCCTCAATGATAACGGAAGGGATGTGGGTCAAACTGTAAAGTTAAAATTCTCGTCACATATTTATTTTTCAAACCGAAATTATGCTGTGATCATTAGTTATTATCACCCTACATTGTGTTCAAGTGCTCATTTTTCTGTAAAGTTTGTTTTAAAAGAGTTATTTGAGGTTGAAAAACGGGATTTTATGTCATACGTAGCTCTCTTTGTGAATAGCAGTTACGTCGTGAAGGAAAGCCGAGACGCCATTTAACTTGATATTTGAGTTCAAATATATCGTGCTTTTGTACTAACCTCTATGATCTCAACAAGCCGTTCGAAGAATTTTCAGCGGGAAACATATTTATGTGGTTGGCGTCGCTGGGCATGCGTAAATGGGCGGGGAGTGTTACCAGGGCTCCTCCCGCCGGACTCCACTGCGCAGACTCGAGCTCCAAATGACGTCAAATTTGCAAAATGAGAGCACTCCTAAGCGTCATATTTTGGATTCAAGAACGTTGTCGAACAGCTACACTGCACGCCCAGGAGCTCTACAGTCCTCTATGGGAGGAGCGCTGAGCGTTGTGTTGTGTTTGAAACAAACTAACGAAGGAAAAAATACAGTGAAATAAGGCGAAAGACACGTTAAACATGTCTTCACTCGGTGACAAAACAGCCCAACAGATCAGCGCGCTGCTGGACGAGTACGGAATCAAACACGGACCTGTGGTCGGTGAGTGGCCTTGTGTGTGTGTGTATGTGTGTGTGTCTGTGTGGCTGTTTGCACACATGTGTTTTTGTTCACAGACTCCACCAGACGTCTGTATGAGAAGAAGTTAAAAGAAGCCATGGCTAAGGACTCCAAGGAGAAGACAGTCAAAACATCATCTGATAAAACCTACTACAGAGAAGGTGACGTTCACCATCATTACTAACACCCTTTACATTCATAGATGCACTTCACCTTGTTTTATAGCCTACATAACATAATACACACTTATCACTTTATCAGCTATTCTATTCCCAATCACTCCTATACACTACTATAAAGTTCATTAACCTTCAACCACTGGGTCGCAGCACATTATCTGGCCATGGGAATGTTGTTATTGGGCCACTGAAATGTTTGATATACAGACTATAGGGGTGTGTTAGAAAAAATTGAGCCAATACTTAATTATGCTCTGCAATTAATTGATCTAAATGAATCTCTTTTTTTAATCTCACCTAAAAATGGCTGAGAAATGCCCTCAACTTGATGTATTTTTATGGCCGTGGCTACATGTACGTTAAACGTACGTCAGCGAAACCCACGTTAGCGGTGAGCACATTGCGCCTATGTAGAAAAGCTCTGGAAAAGTAGCTATAGTCGTGGGGGCTATGGCTATGTTTAACGTGCCTCCAGACACTTTCTATTTTTCTTTAAATGAATTACATTATTGTGGCAGATTGATGTGTACTTTTCTCAAACTCCAAATAATAGAAAATGCAAATTAAATAAAACATCAGGTCCATATGAAGTGCTATAAGTTAGCACATCAAAAACTGGAAAAATATTTTTTATGAACAATACAATTATTGAACATCAGACGTGTTGCTTTTTCTCTTCAGATAATAATATTCATCCAGTAAGTTTGTAAACAAACGCCTCATAAGGAGCAACTATTCTCTCATTGGTCAGATATCCCCAGATGTGAAACACGGGGATAAACAGCAATCATGGAGCACCAACTGCTTGTGTGGCTTTTTGTTTTTGCATATTTCTTTGGTTTCTACTCCAGTGAAAACATACATAAAGAAACCATGCAGGAGGTATTTCACCAAAGTGTTTCCAAGCGAGGGCTACGCTTTAAACTTGGTTTACCCAAGCCGTCCGTGACCACCTGGCTTTTTCTGTTTCATCAAACTCTTCTGAGCTTGACGAGCAGCAGCTGAGCCAATCCAGCTGACAGTGACAGCGTAAGTGTAAAGGTGCGTTCACACCGAAGTGACTGAAGCAACTAGATTACATTCAAATCAGTGTAAATGACGTGACCTCAAGTTATTTCCCCTCAAGCGAAGTGACTTGCATGATTTGAGTGACTGGATCAAGTGTGACCTCGTCGCTCAAAGTTGAAAAATTTGTACTTTTCAAGTAACAACTCTCCCGTCCTTCACTGTCTGTAGAGCCGTGGCAGCAGCCCCTCCCTCCCGCTAAAGTGCAGACAGCTGCAGCAGAGGGCTGTACTACACTTTCTCAATTTATTGGGGCAAAATTAAAGCGGTTAACTTCTTGAATAGGCCTACATTCTAAGTGAACTCATCCTTTAGTAACTCCGTAATTTGATCATTTATACCGTAAAAGTGGAGCTGTCGATGATAAGTGCTGTAAACATACGACTGGAGAAGAAGTGATTAACCCCCTCTCTCTCTCTCTCTCCCCCCTGTCACTGGCTACACACACACACACAGTTTTTTTGTCGCTGCATCACTGGAGTGACCAAAAACGCCACTATTTTCAAGCGACTCCTCAGGGGCAATTGAAGTGACTGCAATCGCGTTTAAGACTTACGAGATCAATCACAGATTTAATAATCTGAGACGTGAGGGCGCATGCGCTGCAGCTTTTACTCTAATTAAACAGCCAATAGAAACTAAGGTACAACTTTTTCACTTCTAATATGATACCGATATTGCAGCCTTTCGTATCGGCCGATACCGATATTGTTGCGATATCGGTACGAGTCATACATACTTGTATTACTTATTAGAAAAGGCTTGATCAAGTGATGTTACTCAAACGGAGAACAATAGTCAACAACAGTAGGTTACTGTGTTGAAGTGTGAACCGCAGTCACCTATGGATAGAAGTGCTGAAGCGATAAACCGATAAAATCTGATATTGTTTCCTGGCTGATATCGGACCGATATCCAATATCAATATAATCAGTATCATGTCGGGACACCTTTATTAGAAACCAATGCCGACACCAACAGAATCTGACATCGTCTGTTACTGAGCAGTGAGAAGAGGACAATGCTGGAATAAAGAACATGGAAGTTTAATAAGTTTTTGGATCCTAAATGGATGGACATATACGGTGTGGTCAACAGAGGCGATGGATATGCACGTATCCTAATATAGGCATATTATTACTGATGGTTTAAACACATGAAGACTGCAATCATCTCATTAAAAAGTACGGTACACATTAAACACGTATAAGACAATGATTTAATCATTAATTACAGACCCTTTCCAAAAAATTAGAATATCATGAGGAACAGAACCCAAGCTGCTTGAGGTCCAGTGTGAAACATCCGATTTGGGGTGCAACGTTCTGTTCTGTTCCTCACCCGTCTTCCTCCAAACCCTTGGACCTTGATTCCCGAATGAAAGGCACATTTTACTTTCATCAGAAAAGAGGACCGTAGATCACTGGCCAACAGTCCAGTCCTTCTCTTTTTTTCTGAAAAAACTGAAAAGTAAATGGTGATTTCTTCAGAGTATTCTAATTTTTTGAAATCCTGTTTTTAGATAGATAGATAGATAGATAGATAGATACTTTATTCATCTCCAAGAGAAATTCACAGTTCCAGCAGCTTACAGGTATGGGAACACAGGGGCATGCAGGGAAAGTACAATGTAGAAATTTAAAAATTTAAAAATTAAGAAAAAAGTTTTTGTAGGTTTTATGAGCTGGAAGCCCAAATTATGTAAAAATAAACAAATAAATACTTAATCATTCAAATTGTGGGCCCTGAATCTATAATCTATGAAAGTTAAACTTTTTGAATGGAATTATGGGAATTAACTTTTCCATGATATTCTAATTTTTTGGAAAGGGTCTGTATATCGATTTGAAAACATAATCAAACATTTACCATAATATTCTGTTCAGTCTGTGATAAATCAGAGTATTACAAAAGCTGATTGTGGTAGATATTCAATGATTATCCCTTCAACAACAGCGCCAACCTGCCTAAATCTGAAAGGTTTTAAAGTATTTTTTATTTATTTTTTTGAGAAAAGGTACAGAATATATACATAAAACAAGGCACTTGAATGTCATATACAGTGTTCGAAATAACAATAGTAAGAATAGAATACTAAAGTCAATCAATCAATCTTTTATTTGTATAGTGCCAAATCATAACCAATGGTATCTCAATACACTTTACAGTAGAGCAGTCTTAAGGACGGACTCTTCATTTTATGGATACACACATATGCATATATACACGTATATACACATACATATGTATCACACACCCAACATGAATTCACATGAAGTCAAACCCACAAGTTCAACCTCTTCAAAATGGAACAAAATAGAGAGAAAGAAGAAAAAAAAAACATCACACAAAAGAAAAATAACATATACATTGGGGCTTTTAAGGGGAATAAATGAAAGACAGTAGAATACAGATTTAAAGGGGGCTATGGTTTTTCTGACAGTATATCTCTCTTCTGAAGCTAGTCTCCACCTCACCGATGCAGCCTGTGTATTAAAACGAGCTCTCCTCTCCTCTATGGGAGGAGCGTTGTGTTGTGTTTGAAACAAACTAACGGAGGAAAAAAATACAGTGAAATAAGGCGAAAGACACGTTAAACATGTCTTCACTCGGTGACAAAACAGCCCAACACATCAGCGCGCTGCTGGACGAGTACGGAATCAAACACGGACCTGTGGTCGGTGAGTGGCCTGATGACCAAACCTGAGCCTGAACTTTGTAGCTATGCTCCTGCACATGGAGGTGTGTATGACAGCGATGTGTTTTTGTCCGTTCACATTGCTATTTAAAATGTCTCAAAGTTTTTGTGCAGTGGAGCTGGAGAATGAATGAATGAATGAATGAGCAGGTGGAGGAGGACAGAGAATATTAAAGACAAATATTTAGTTTTGGCTTTTTGTGGAGCCGATTTGCTTCTAAACACAGACCATTTATGACATGAACCTTTTTCAAGCTTTGACCAGAATCCGACAAAGCAAAAGTGAAACCAACAGGTCCGACAGATATTAGGTATTTATATCAGAGCCTGACCTGAAACTGACAATTAAAAACCTATTTTTTCCTCTTACAATTTATAATTATGAGACAAAAGTTCAGAATTCCAGCTTTTATTTCATGGTATTTACATCTAGATGTGTGAAACAACTCAGGACAGAGCACCTTTTGTTTGAACCCACCCACTTTTCAAGTCAGCAAAAGTATTAGAACATGTGACTGATGGGTGTTTCTAGTTTCTCAGGTGTTGCCTTTTAGATAGGTCGCTTAAACATTAAATAGTTCTCGTTTTTGGCTTTGGGTTTCACCTGTGAAAACTGCATTTGTTGTTAAGCAAACATGAAGACCAGAGAGCTGTCTATGAAAGAAAAGCAAACCATTTTGAAACAAAAGGTGCTCTGTCTTGAGTTGTTAAATACCATGAAATGAAAGCGGGATTTTTTTTTTTTTTTGTCTCAGATTCATTAGGTGTGTCCCAATCCGATATTGATATCGGTCCGATATCAGCCAAAAAAAACAAATATTGGATTTTATCGGACTGCATCTAAAAATCACGATATAAGCTCTCCGATAAAATTTTCCACTCCAGCAATTTTATCCGTTTATCAGTAACCTACTGTGGCTGACTATATTGTTCTGTTTGAATAACACCATGTGATCAAGCCTTTTCTAACATTTTACACTACAAAATAAGTAATAAAAGTATGTATGATTCGTGCTGATATTGTATCTGATCAATATTGGTATCGGTCGATACGCAAGGCTGCAATATTGGTATCATATCGGAAGTGAAGAAGTTGTATCGGGACATCTCTAATATTCATGTTTTGATCTGAAACCCAAATCCAATCCAATCCAATCCACTTTATTTATATAGCACATTTAAACAACAAAACGTTTCCAAAGTGCTGAACATGCGACCACAACAATAAAACCAAAACAATACAAATGAGCTCTGCCACTAAATGAGTATAAAACAATAAATAAAAATAAAACAGTTTAAAAGAATAAATATAAATAAAAACACATTAAAAACTATAAATAAGAATAAAACTCAAAAACATAAAATAAGACACTAAATGTCTTTAGTCTAACAACAAAAACAAAGGAATTGACATTACCGCTCCAATACTTTTGGAGGAGACTAGGAATATTATTACTGAAAACACATGAAGACTATAAACACGTTTAAGATGAGTTATATCAATTTTAAATCATAGTCAAACATTTACCATTGTATTCTGTTCAGTCTTATTGTTCAATAATTATCCTCCAGCAACATTTCCACTGAGGAAAACCTGTCTAAACCTGAAAGAAGGTGTTTTAAAGTCTCTCTCTCTTCTGAACCCAGTCTCCGCCTCACCGATGCAGCCTGTGTATTAAAACGAGCTCTACGGTCGTGTGTGTGTGTGTTATTAGCTGTTTGACACACGTGTTTGTGTTCACAGACTCCACCAGAAGTCTATATGAGAAGAAGTTAAAAGAAGCCATGGCTAAGGAGAAGAAATTCCAACCATCATCTGATAAAACCTACTACAGAGAAGGTGACGTTCACCATCATTACTAACACCCTTTACGTTCATAGATGCACTTCACTTTGTTTTATAGCCTACATAACATAATACACACTTATTTTATCAGCTATTCTATTCCCAATCACTCCTATACACTACTATATAGTTCATATACCTTCAACCACTGGGTCGCAGCACATTATCTGGCCATGGGAAAGTTGTTATTGGGCCACAGAAATGTTTGAGGTCCATATGAAGTGCTATAAGTTTTATATATATATATATATTATTCATTCAGGCTCTGAACCCTGTCACTGAGTGTCTGTGCTAGCAGCTACATGTTTAGCGTTGAGGTGGTAACAGGGGCTACAAAGCCAAAATTGACACCAAAGCAGTCTCCCGTCTTGTATTTTAATCTGTGTATCAGTATTATGGGTATATGGGGAACTCTTGAAATCAGAAAGGTTCCTCGCTGTTTGGAGTGCAAAAGAAAGGGTCTTTTAAAAGGCAGAACATACATAAGTCGTTTTTTAATCTAACAAACATGCAGAATTGTGTTTTGTTTCTGCTCACCTTTTTTGACAAATGTCTTTTCTTTCAGAGGAGAACGTCACCTATGTTTACACGACACCAGTAAGAAACCGTCTCCATGTTTTCTTCTTTAAATAGTTTCAGAGTGGAAAGAAGTGTAAAATCTTCACTTTTGTTAAAGTAGTTAAAAGGATTTATTGTGTTCTTTTCATGTTTTCTGAAGCTGATCTTGCTCATATTTGCACATTTTCTAATGTTAAAAAAAAAGTAAATATGTTATAAAGGAAATTAGTTAACTACGGCTGAGTTTTGTGTAACTTTTGATTAGTGTCTTTTTTTTTTTTTTACAGGTGAGAAATGAAGGCTCAAGTGACAGGTTGGTGACTGAGTTAGTGCTGTGTAAACCATCAGTGCAAATTCCAATGTGTCTGTCTAACTGCTGTGATTCTCTTCTGTCCAGAACAACGTATATGAGGCCCAGGCCAGAGTGGTCAGAGAGGGAATACGATCACAAGTACGTTGCAGTCTCTGGATATTATAACAGGTGCTACTGTTAGCGCTGAACTAACACAAACTTACTTCACACGTTGCTCTCTCTGCAGGACTTCATATTCCAGGCCCAACTACGGAGGATGGGAGACTGTGGATGAGTGAGTGTTTAAATCTTTTAACAGGTGCTATAAAGTCAGGATCAGGGTCGCATCTCTGCCACTATAATTGCTTAATTTTGACACCCAGGGTTGGGGCCAATTATAATTGCGTAATTGATAATTAAATACAATTATGGCATTATTATAATTGTAATTTAAAGATCTGTTGCTGTCGTAATCATTAAATTAAAATTGAGTTTAGATAATTGACTGTAATTGTATTTGCCATGAAAATTCTATAAAAATTGTCAATTATAACTTAATGCAAAACTGGGGAACTATTTATAGTCTATGTACAGTTCTACAAGTATGTTGTTAACAATTATTAAAATGTGTTTCATATCAAGTTTTTCCACGTTTTACCATTTAAAAAAAAAAAAAGGACAGCGGGCTTGTAATCGGAGGGTCAGCAGTTCGAGTCTCACCTGGGCCAACACTTTGGGGTGTTGAGCAAGTCCCCTAACCCCCAACTGCTCTGCAGGGATGGGTTAAATGCAGAGAACAAATTTGTATATGTGTAAAAAACATATATACCAGTAAATACTTGTGGCCATACCAGCCTGTCATTGCCCGATCTCGTTAAATCTTGGAAGCTAAGCAGGTCTGGGCCTGGTTAGTAGTTGGATGGAGACCACTGAGAATTCCAGGTGCCACAATGACCGACGGTGCACTATGGCAGCCTCGCTTTTGTCAGTCTGCCCCAGGGCAGCTGTGGCTACAATAGTAGCTTATCACCACTAAGTGTGGAGTGAAAGAATAATGCCTTTATTCTGTAAAGCGACTTTGAGTTCCCAAAAAACGCTATATAAAATTGATGTATTATTATAATAATTGAGAATGCAATTGGAATTGACTGAGGCTAAAAAATACTTGTAATTTAATTGTAATTGGAAAAAGTGCCAGTCACTGTAATCAAATGAATTGTAATTGCACATGGGTAGTTGAAGATGTAATTGACTCCTACCCTGCTCAGGCCCCAGATGTACGACTCACCGTCCACCTACAGAAGCTCGTATCTCCAGTCGACGCCGCTGAGGGGAGGTCAGGACGCTCCAAAGGCAGAGAAGTCGTCCCGTCTCGTCCCACTGTGGGTCCAGTTGGTGGTCTTCCTGGTGTTGGCAGTTTTCCTCTACTTTGTTTTCTCAAACATGGAAACTAATGAATTCCTCAAAGAGATCGGGCCCCAATGAACTGAACACATGTTGGTTATCGCTTTGGGTTTCCACTTCACTGATCTCGATACAAGAACGTTTTTCTGCTTTTATAAAAACAGTTTTTAATTATCACTCATTGTTCCTTCTTTCACTCGTTTATAATAGTGATTTTACCAAAACCTGTAGAGGGTTATTTACTCACAGTAAAGGACATCCAGCATTATTTCATCTGTTCACTAAAATGCTTTGTCCTAAGCAGCTGTACAACTGGGAAATCCTCCACCTAAAATGCTTTCAATTCCAATTTTTGTGAGACTTACAATCTGAACTGATTATGTGCTTTCTTTAAATCACTAGCAGCCAATTAACGTCCCTTTAACAGTGGACGACACGGATTGATTCTGATAAAGTTAACTGACTTTTGATTGATTTTTCTTCAGCTTGCACACAAACGATACATTGAGGTAAATATAATAAAGACTGTAGTTATGCATTCTTACATTGCCTTCAATGTGTACTAGTTAATATATATGTATTTTAACAGCAACATATAATGGATGTTTTAAAGGTTTAATATTTAGCAGTGCTTCCTTTTCTATTGGTCGGGATGAAAATTTTCATCGTGTTTTAAAGCAATTATTGAATATACAATGACTTATCTGGCAGAGCTTGTTTTTTAAAGTAAATGAGTAAATCTTGCTTGTTTTTTTTTATCGCACTGATTGAGCTTTAATTTTTTTTTATTATTATTTCACAGCGTAGCTGCCTTTTTACTGCATTAGTGGTTATTTACATTTTGCTGAGTTCATTGTGGTGTTAAATAGCTTTTTGGCTAAACAAAGCTTCCAATATGCATATATATCAGGTTTAACTTTTGATTATTCAGCAGAAATACAGGGTGAAATTAATGTTGTTGTGAGCAGACGTTTGAATGATTTTAAAAGTCTTTATTAGTTAAATAATTGCTATAAATTGAACACATTTCTCAAGTCACTGATTCCATTGTCTCAGATCTACAGTTTCTGTTTCCTCTTCAGTGCATGGATGTATAGACAATTATCAGCTGTATCTTATTGCAGTGTGATTACAAAAATGTCCTCTAGTTGTTGACTGAGGCTGATTAAAGTGTTAACTGTTGAATACAAAACCAAGGAATGAAGTGCATTTACTTAAATACCTGAATAACCCGGCACACAGCGTCCCAGGTTTAGTATTGCAGTAGATTTCTTTCCCACTTTGTGGTTACTCAAACCATCACTGGTTTCTAATGCTTTCTTTCCATGGGACTATCACTCTCCAACACTAGTCTTAGGTGCTGAACTCCATCCAGACCGACTCAGTTCACGCTGCCGTTTTTTTCCTGCAGCCACAAAGATCGAACCATTCACAGTGTTTGGCTCTGCATTAGATCTACAGATGCCTGGATCCACACTGAGATGGAGTCCACCGTCTGACTGTTCCCACTCATCCACTACGATCTGGAAAACAAGAACAGAAAGGAAGAATCAAACCGCTGAATTCAAAGCACAGCCTTGTCTCTGAAATAGTTGAATCATTTAAATGATAAAGCAGGTGCTGAAGTGAACTAAAAATTGTACCTGCTTGATTTCAACTAAGCAGGTGTAATATTTGATTACATTAGCACTTAGACCACAAATCAGACGCTAAATAAAGGTGAGCAGACACTGCGATTTTTTTTCCCAATCGTACTCAGCTCCAGCTCAAACTACAACTCAATTGCAGCTCACAATTCATGTTCACACTGTTCGGACCGACACTGACTGCTCACACTGTACATCCACCGCTTCAACAGTGCGATACCCTCACGAGGCGCGAGTGGATTTCAAACCTGTTTGATTTTCTGACGATCATACAAATGCTGATCGGGAGCTGGTCGTCAGGTGTTAATTGCTTCTCGTGACCCCATGTATACTACACGATGTAAAACACACGATTTAGTAGCGACTCTGCCCGATCCCAAAAATGTGCTGAAAATCGCACAGTATATTCCCACCAAGATGTTATTGAAGGGGAAAAATGGCTTTGTCCTCATTTTAAAATGAAGCACTCATTTCCAGCAATTTTAATTTACTTTTGCATGAAAAAATACATCACTTTCTCATTTATTTGCAAATATTACATGAGGTTATAGTCATTGATACATTAAAATGAAAATTTTTGGCCGAAACCAAAAATGAGAAAACAAACACCGAAATAAATTATGCTAATTGTTAGTCACATTGCATTTTATTTATTTACCACTAACATTCCAACGATGCACAATATGAAAGAAAAATGTTTACCTTGACCCCACTCAAACAATAAATAATACTGTACAGGCCTATAACCGACTGGGCTGTTGGAAAAGAGTCAAATTAAATATGTCCTCTTATTAAAACACAGAGTGCATTGAAGTCACAGAGCGTGGAGACGCACACGGTCTGTGTGCTTTAATTACGGCGTGCATCATTGTGCGCGCTGGTGTAATCCCATCCAAGTAATGATCTTCATGATGCGGATCAAGTACAGTTATGATGTAGTAAAGAGAAAAAGAAGTGCTGTAGTACAAAGGATCTCTGTGCCACGTGCGCTGACAGACTGAAAACTGGTACTACTGTTGATGTGCGAACACGTTAGGCTACATGTGGTCCGTGTTGACCGAGGGCGACGCATAACTACAGTGTCTAAGTGACACAGAAACATAAAACACACTTACTGCGCCGTCAACTCTGCTCAGAAGATGCTTTAGTGTTCAGATGTGAAATACAGCCGCTCTGTAAGTCTGCGGACAAGCGCGCGTGCTGTTTGCTTGCGTCTTTACAACATCCCGTTTCGGTCAGTTTGTTTTGGTGAGCAAAGTGTTTCGGTCAAAAACCAAAAATGTTCAGTGGCCGGAATTTTGGTGCATCACTAGTTATAATCTTAAGTTGTAATGCCATGTAGGACCATTTCAAAATGTACAGTGTACAGTTGTATTGGGCATTATGAGCAGCAAAAAGGCAAATGAGGCAGGTGGTTATAATAATATGGCTGTTCAATGCATGTCATTTTTATTGGAGCTATTAGAGCAGGAGCGAAAAGCTTAAGTACCTTTAGGTTTGTGTTGCCTTCACATGCCGTCATAGCTTGTTGATAGATAAGGCGACATACGTGTTGTCCACACCTGGAAATGAAAGTAAAGCATCCACAGTTACAGTTACTTCCCAAACTCATACTGGTTCCCATTTAAACACAAAAAAGGAATGCTCACAGGTTCTGGTCTCTCGCTCCAGTTCAGGAAGCTTCCTCTGCTTGTTGCACAGCACCTTGACCACGATGATGATGATTATGACGGCGACCACAAATGTCAAGCCAGACACGAGCCAGCTGATCACCATTGGACTCAGAACTGGATCTGGGTCTGAGGGGGAGAAGCATTGTAAATTACACTATGGGCTCTATTCTCCCATGCTCAAAAAATCCATGCAGCACGACAGTTTCTGGCTGCGCGCTATTCTCCCCCTGTACTTCTGTCAGTCGCTGCGCCCCTCCATCCCAGTTACACCCTCTGGGTCCTGAAATGTGGGCGTTCCCATTCAAATCTCGACTTATGTTCTTATCCTCTTCTGAACCTGGAATAAGTGCAGCGCACCGATAAGGTAAAACATTATATTGCACTAGAAGTTTGGACTTAGAGACTCCCGGAAATAATCTATCCTAAGTGAAACTGTCACGACTCATGGGGGTGTGGGGAGTCACACAAGCACGCCAAAGGATTGACCAGAAGCATATGTAATATGTTCACATTTACCAGTTTTAGAGGGGACAAAATGTGTTACATTTCATTATATTTGAACTGTTCCGTCCCCTCCTCATCTTGGGAGGACTGTGGGAGCAGATCAGCTGTGTGTCGCGGTGCGCGCATCGGCTGCTGCAGCTTGTTACAATGAAACTCTGACAGACGTCAGAATGATGCTCAGCTATTTTAACACCGTGTCCAACGTAAAGCTACAGTTTGATCCACTACAAGAGTAAACAACAAGTGAAACATTAATGACAGATAATGATGTTCATTAATGCGCACTGATCATGTAAGAAGTTAATAAAAAATAAATTCCACACAAACAAACGTTAATGTGGGTTAATATGAAATGGAAAATAGAGATTTTAACAGTAGCTCAGACAGAAAAATGTGTCCAATCTTCACCCTGCAGTCATCTGAT
Organism: Gouania willdenowi; assembly: GCF_900634775.1. Taxonomy (NCBI): domain Eukaryota; kingdom Metazoa; phylum Chordata; class Actinopteri; order Blenniiformes; family Gobiesocidae; genus Gouania; species Gouania willdenowi. Next base: position 31,670,221 of record NC_041050.1, on the reverse strand, counting down.
CAAATCAACCTGTTACATTGTTTATCAATAAAGGCGTTTCAAATTAAAAGTGCACTTTATCATTTTCATGGATTTCAATGACATTTACAAGCATTTAGGAAAACTCCATGTTCCCTTATTTCTAGACAGCCCCAAAATAATGACATCATAGCCTACATACACAGACTACGTGCTTTTGGTCGATTTACGCACGAAAGGCACGTAAAAAAGCGCTTAAGTCCAGACCGGAGAAAAAGGCCCTATGTGAATAAATGTAACTGACTTCAAAACAGTCCTCAGTACAGCAAGGCTGGTTTTAGATCAAAGATCACTGTATATTCTTTACTCTTCACTGGTACTGCCTTATCTTACATACTGCGCGACGTTTGGGGTAATCATTACCAAACAAATTTACAATCAATAGTTAAACTTCAAAAGAGAGCAATAAACTATATACGCTAAATATTTGAATCATACCAACCCATTGTTCCTCAAGTCAAAGTTACTTCAATTTGCAGATTTAGTCATTTTCAAACAATTCATGTTGTATTTAAGGCCAAGAATAAATTATTACCGGGAAATATTCAAAAGCTCTTTGTTGAGAGGGAAGGGGATTACAAACTAAGGAGTAAAATTTATTTTAGGTTTGTGAATGTGTGGAGATCAAGGAAAATATTGTGTTTCAGTATGTGGATGGAATAACATTCTGCAATAGCTTCCCAATGGAAATGAAAGAGTACAAATATCAAGCAATTTAAAAGAAAATATCTTTATGTTGTATGACAATTCTGAAAGTGTATAATGTGTTTTTTTGTGTGTGTTACAATCAAAATCAGATAAAAATGAGACAAAATTAATTTATTAACAGCAGCAGTGGTTAGAAAACAGGATGCTGAAATTTGGATTATTTGTTTACTGTCATGTAGGACAAGGGACGAGACTAATACGTTTTTACTTCCACCCACTTTCTTTCAAATACAAAAGTATGTGTATGCAGTACTACTGTACATTATAGTTTTTTTTTTTCTGGAGAGAAGACACCTGCATTAAATCATTTGTTTTTAGTAATATTGCTTCTTGTATTATTGCTTTTTTTTTTTTTAAATAAAACAGTAAAACCTAAAAAAAACTCTCACCTCTGATGGCTATGGGCAGAGGCTGGCTCTCTCTGGACAGGAACGTGCGTCCATCCAGTTGGACGCGGTATAGGCAGTAATAGTAACCCTCATTAGAGCTCTGAGCGTTGGGGAAAGTGAAGGTGACTGATTGCGTGAGGGCGGGTAAAGTCCGGCGCACGGTGCCGTTGGAACGGACCAGACGCAGCTGGAAGGAGCCTCCTGGGTACAGCTGCAGGGTGGAGCAGGTGATGTTAAAGCTGTGGCCTTTAATGACGGAGCCCAGCGGGGCCTCGGCCGACGTGTTGTACCAATGCTGAGGGGTCAACAATTCCACTGTGAGTGAAACAAAACAAGGTCAAAAGGTCAATATGGGGAAAAAAACAGAAGAAGAAGCAAAGTGATTGTCTAAAACAAACTGTGGGTCAATAAAGGAAATAAACCTTTACCAACTCCTACTATCCTCAAAACACATTTTACCCTTGGAGTCAAACTGACCCCAAGGATATTTGCCTCCAGAAAATGATTTTCAGAAAATTGTTGACAAAGTTTATTTGTCAGGCTCTTTGTTTATTTGTTGAATACATAAATAACTCATGATAATGAAACATTGACCTGTTCTCTAGCAACACCATTAGGACAAACCTTTAAATTAGAATTAATTTATCTTGAATAGCTTCAAATCTTCTCAAATTTACTGACAATTAGGGGTGTCCCAATCCAATACTGATATCGGTCCGATATGAGCCAGAAAAACGAATATCAGATTTTATCAGACTGCATCTAAAATCTCCGATATAAGTGCAATAAGTTTTTGTAACTGAAGTAAACTTGAATTGTTGACTATTGTTCTCTGTTTGAGTAACATCACTTAAAAAAAATAAATAAAAAAAGTGTGTAAGATTTGTGCTGACATCGCATTGGATCGATATCGGCCAGTACTCAAGGCTGCAATATCGGTATCGTATCGGAAGTGAAAAATTTGTATCGGGACATCCCTACTAACAATATTAATGACCACGAAAGTATGAACCCTATTGGTTGTGGTGATGATGCGACCTTTCCTGCAGTCCCACCATCAGGTCAAACTTCAGTTTTAAAAGTCCTATATCATGCAAATCAACTTTTTTGTACTTTTAACCTTGTCAAAATGTGAATTCCTCATCAAAAACACCCCTAAAGTATCATTGGGATTCCTTCCTGCATCTCTGAGAAATCCTCAGTAATCCTGCTCTCTGAGCTGCTTCTCTGCCCTCTTCTGAAAAACGAGCGGTTCAAATGCTAGTGACGTCACTAGCATTCTGAAACGCTCCCTCCAGGAAGTGCCTGCTGCTGGTGCCGCGCCTCTACATTGAACATACACGCCCATTCTCTCTGGTGCTAGAGGCATGCGAGCCTCTAGCACCATGCGAGCAGCCGAAAATCATCTGTTTGCATGGTCATTGTCTTTTCTTATCCAGTCTGCACAGGGAAAATAAACTGTCCTTGTTTTTGTACCAAAAGATAATGTCTGGTAACCAAAAATGCGTGTTTGACTGCGAAAGTCCTCGGAATTTGTTCAAACTTCCTAAAGAATAGTCTACTCGCCAGAAGTGGTTGGAATTTATCTCTGGGAGCATGTGACACACCATCCAGCATCCGTTAGTCTGTGGCCGTCACTTTACAGAGGACTGTTTGGTGAACCTTGGCCAGTTCCAAAGTGGATTTTCCAGTAATTTACATCTTCAAACCAGAGCGATTCCCACAATAAAACCCACTGATGGAGAGGCCACAGCCGTAAGTAAAATAAACTTCTAGCAAAATGTTAGCCATACTCACTTCTTTGTCTTTATATCTGAAATACATTCTCTGGAACTGTTTACAAATTTTGGTGGGCGTGCCTGTTGCCCATGCTGCCGGGGCTCTAGGGCTACGTCATGAAATGGGAGGCACTCACACGGGGAGAGGCGGCGCTCCGAGAAACCGTGCGTCTCAATTTCCTGGTTGAAAGAAAATAAGTAATATTTCTTAATAAATTAGAATTTTATTTTGCAAAATGTAAAATATTACCTATATGTGGCTGTAGTTGATTTTGGAAGGTCTTAATATAGCATGATATAGTTAGTGCATCTTGGAAATCTTTTCTAATTCGGCTTGCACATTCATGACTTTCCTCTCATACACATGCCATGTATCAACTCAATTATTGGATCTAAGTGCTGCATTTGACACTGTAGATTATACAATTTTGTTGCACAGATTGCAAACATGGGTTGGACTAAATAGAAAAGTAATGCAATGGTTTAAGTCCTACTTGGAGGAGCAAAGTTATTTTGTAAGCATTGGAAACTTTGAATCTGACAGATTCCCAATGTCCTGTGGGGTTCCTCAGGGCTCTGTTCTTGGACCACTTCTGTTTAGCCTTTATATGCTTCCTTTAGGACAAATTCTACAGAACTGTAAGGTTTATTATCAGAGCTACGCAGATGACAACTATATCTATCACTGAACCCAGATGACTATGGTCCCATAGAGGTGTTGTGTGACTGCTTAGAAAAAGTAAACTGCTGGATGAGTGAAAACTTCCTTCAACTAAACCATGACAAGATGGCGGTGATTGTCTTTGGTAACAAGGAAAAGAGGACTGCTGTCAGCAAGTATCTTGAGTCTCAATCTTTAAAAGCTAAAGACCAAGTCAAAAACTTTGGTGTTCTGATTGACTCAGATCTTACATTCAGCAGTCAGATCAAATCTAGCACAAAAACAACCTTCTACCACCTAAAGAACATCTCCAGAGTGAAAGGTTTAATTACTCAGAAAGATCAGGAGAAACTGGTCCATGCTTTTATCTCCAGCAGACTGGACTATTGTAATGGTCTGACAGGAATCCCCCAAAAGAGCATCAAACAGCTACAGCTGGTTCAGAACGCTGCAGCTCGAGTCTTAACAAGAACAAAGAGGTCAGAACACATTAGTCCAGTTTTAAAGTCTTTACACTGGCTCCCAGTCAGCCTCAGAATAGACTTTAAAGTTCTGCTGCTGGTGTATAAATCTGTGAATGGGTTTGGTCCAGAATACATCAGTGAGATGTTAGTCAGGTATGAACCCAGCAGGTCTCTCAGATCTATGGACACAGGTCAGATAGTGGAGCTCAGAGTTCACAGTAAACATGGTGATGCTGCGTTTCGTTGTTATGCTGCAAAGAAGTGGAACAAACTGCCAGCAGAGCTGAAGTCAGCATCCAAAGTTAAAGGCACTTTTTTTCTCCACTGCATATGATTGAGAGGGAGATTTTTGGTCACGTTGTTGATGTAAAGTGTTGTTGATGATTTTAATTGGTTTTACTGTTGATATTAAATGTACTTATTGATTTTAAGCTGTTGATTGTTTTATCATGTAAAGCAGATTGAGTTGCCTTGTGTATGAAATGCACTATACAAATACATTTGCCTTGCCTTGGATCTGATGTGGATGTGTGACGTAGACGTACCCACAGTGATGTCGATGGAGTTACTGGGTGGAGAACTGAGCAGCTGGGAGGGAAAGCCGCCCTTGACTCTGTACTGGCAGCTGTAGCTTCCCTGGTGGTACATCTCCACGTCAGATAGCGTCAGCTCCACTCTGGTCTGGCTTCTTTCTGCTCTCTGTGTGACCAGCGGCGTAGACACGCCCTGTATGTACAGGTGGAAGTCACTGAGGCTGTGTCCTTCCAGGACGCTGCAGCCAAAGCGAACGGACTCGCCCAAGGAGATCACGGTGTGTGGTGACAGCAGGGTGAGTGTCGGCCTTAAAAGTCTACCTGGAGGATAAGAACATCAGACTCGTCACAAAAGCAGGAGGCATCCTCACCGTTCGTCCGATTTTGGCAAATTAGCTATCAAAATGTTCAGAAAATTCCAAAGATTTATGCTTGTACTTCTATCATTTGTAACTTTTAAACTTTTTGAGCCATTACATTTTTTGTGAAACTGCATTGACTTTTCAGCTCCGATCCCTCTAATGTTTACCTTAAAATATTTACTAACAAATGACAAACCATTCAACCGTTAACATGTTCAGCTAATACATTTAACCCATTTCAACCTTTTTTTTTTTTTTTTTAAATGTATTTATTAGATTAGGCTAATGTTAATTGTAGGTTAGTGCAACGGCTAGGTTAATGCTAATGCTAAGTTCATGCTAATGATAGGATTGTGCTAATGCTATGTTACTACTGTTGTCAGGTTAATGTTATTACTATTGCTATGCTAATGCATTTGCTAGCTAATGCTAAGCTAATGCAGTGCGACGCGGGCCAGCACCTGCATTTTCTTCAGGAAATGCGAATATTCTTGTGTTCATATGTATATAGGTAGCTTATATTATCATTATAACTTGTATATGGGTAGTATAAAATATTACTGCATGTACATTATTTATAGATGTATGTTGGGTGCATATACAGTATGTGTATGTATATATAGGTAGCTTATATTCTAATTATAATATATGGGTAGTATATGTATAAAATATTGTAATGTACATTGTTTATGTATATAAATGTATGTATGGGCGCTTATGTGTGTACAGTATGTATATAGGTAGCTCACAGATAAATTGGTTATACTGGTTATAAGAGGGGTAGAATTAAATAAGTCAGACTTCTTCATTCTCCTTTTTTGAAATCTTTTTACGTTTTGTTTTTGACTTGTTTTGTGACATACTTTTTATTTTATATGTATTGTTTTTGGTTTTATAAGTTCAAAAGTAAGTAAATAAAATGTGACTCACTCCGCAGGTTACTGTGCAAGTATGCATCTCAGAAGTAAGGGTGTCCTGATCAGATATTGTTATCGGTTCGATACCAGCAAAAAAAACGGGTATCAACTTAAACCTAAAATCTCAAATAAAAGCACATAATTTCCTTTAATTGGAATTATTGAGGCGATTTTTTTAGGGTCTTCATATTTTATTTACTTTATCTATTCTTCTCAATTGTAAAACATGCCTATGTTTAAGAAAAACTAGTGGTTGTTTTACACTTTAACTTCCATGATGTACTTAATCTCACCTGAGCATTTGACGCCTGCATCATTTTCGTGGGTGCAGTAAATGTTTCTTTGCAGGACGACGGCACAGCGGGTCAAACTGGACTCGTGTCCCGAGCACTGGACGTGGTGCAGCCAGATCTCGCCCTGACCAAGACCAAACGCTGCAGCTGGAAGTGCTGACTCAGCTAAGCCGCAACCCAGCTCCAGACACACCACGTACGCTTCACGGAGGTCCCAGCCGTGGTCACACACCGTGCCCCACTGCTCATGGCGGAGGACCTCCACTCTACCGGAGCACTTGTCGTGCCCGTTCACGAGTCGGACCTGACCTGAGGGACACAGTGAGACCAGTGCCCGTATTCAAAAAGCATCCTAAGGTTAAAAGTAGCTCCTATTGATGTCACTCTTAGAAAAATCTTAAAATTTTAAGATTTTTCTTAGAATTTTTCCTTATTGGGATAAAAGTAATTCACAAAGCATCTTAGGCCCTAAGAAAGCTCCTAAGGTGAATAACTGTCAAGATTAATGCGGAGGACTTTTAAGAAGCCTAAAAGTGTCTTAAACAAACAGAAACAGAGAGAAGGACAGAAGACGGAGAGATATTCTCTGCGACAGTGATTTAATAAGACACTATCGGCTTATATTTATATTATTATGTTTCTGGTTTGTTTTTGTTTTGTTGCACCATCCTCCAAGTCACGTTCCTTGTATTGTTTTACACTCTAATTGGCAATAAAAGTATTCTGATTCTGAATTTTCTCACACGGCTTAACGTAATAGCAGCCTTGTATTGCTACGTGATTTGTTCGCTTCTCACACTCGTATCTTGTGAAAACACAAGAGAGGGCATAACACACTAATTAGATGGGCAATGAGCTCCCAGCTCTGCCTCTTCCCACTTAACACTAAGGGTGTAAATCACCAGCTGATATATGTCGATATGTTTGGATGATGATACGATGTTTGCCGATATCACAAAGTCTGTCATGATACGATTTTGATTCGATTGACAAGCCTGCGATCGATGTGATGCAATATCATATGCTCATTTACATGTAAATCAACTCCAGAAAAACAACTGAAATATGATTTGACCATTTTATCTCTAAGGTCTTTCAGGTATTGATTTCACTGTAACAAACTGTAACCAGATGGAGAAAAAGTGTCACTGGCAAGTTATTATTGATAATATTATTATTTTAACATTGACATGTTAATGATGCCACACTATTATATAACCAAGTATAAAAATTTAATTTAAGGGGCATATGATGAATTTGTGTAGAACAAAATTAACCACATGGTTTATTTGTTTTGATTTGGTTTTAAAACAGAATAACCAAAGAATGAAGGGTACACAGATAATAATGCTACATGTATGGTTTTGATAAATTTTTTTCTTTTTTAATGTTAAATAAAAATTTCAAGTCGACTTCCAGACACTTGTTACTCAGTAGTCCTGTTTATTTACATGAACAGACACTGTTTGTTGTGGGGAGTTAGTATAAATCATTAACACATTTACGAGCACTGACCGAATACTGAAAGTATCAGATCTCAGTTTGCGTGTCTCACGTGCGTGCTAAAGCCCTAGCAAAACAACCTTCTTCAACCCAATTCTTATCGTTTTAAAATCAGCGTCACGACTCTAGCACTGCGCTTTCATTATTATTTCATTTACTGATAGTTCATCATTTCAATCTCTTTCTCCATGACTCCTCGCTTTGCCGAGCAACAATGTAAACAACGCAGGTTCCGTGCCGCTCTCAGGATACTTCCGCGTCTTCTTTGTTGGTGTTTTATAGCGGTTGGCTCCACATTCAGGAAGCGGCAGCGGGGCATTACTGGTCGGCGGCCACATAGTGCCGTGTACAAATTTGGGTGGCAGCAGGGGTTGCAAGGCTTTGTTGTCTTATGGCATTTGCTAAATTATGTCAGGAAATGGTGGCACGGATATACAGACGTGCTATGTGAATTTCAAAATAAAGGCGTATCTTGATGACGATTAATTGGATTGTTAATTAATTAATCGATGTGGATCAATGTATTGTTACACCAATACTTAATATTCTTGTACTTCATTTTTTAAAAGAGCTCCAGCAATCATAGTAATCACTGACAGCAGTGTCTGCCCCAACAATTAATATCAAATACATAAAGCGGTAAAATTACCAACGTGGACAGTTAACAACAATAAGTGAATCAATATAATAATCGGCATGTGAACAAGGTTTAAACATGTTAAGCTGTGTACAAATGTATTAAATTTTGCTAAATTAAATTAATTTGAATAATTATACATTTCTTATGTGGTCCAGGTATGATCAGTTGATTTTATTCTCCATTCATTGCTCGGTTCTCTAACAACCAATCACAGCTGCATCAATCATACGTAGCAACAGGGTCAACCACACCTCCTCACTAAGATTTCTGTAAACTCCTTGCTCAGCGTTGCTCTCAGAAACATCCTGAATCACTTTTAAGTTAAAATCCCTTGCTAGAAATTTCCCGGCTAAGTTAGGAGCTCTGAGCGGACTCTGAGAAGCTTTGTGAATACGGGCACAGGTCGTGAGACAAAGAAGTCGTGAGTCATGAGTTGATGTGACTTTGAAGCTTACCTAATGCAGACACTTCAACCCACAGAGCACCTAACAAGCCTACAAAGAAAATAAGAACGCTCATTAGCATCCATTCAGATACATTTTCACATTAGAAGGTTGTGGTTTGGTTCCTGTGCAGGTGTGCGTAACAGGCATCACTGTTTGTTGAGGGAATCCTGCTGTTTTGCATTCTTGAGGTCACTTTGTAAGTCTTCAAGGTCCTATACTGGTCTGATGTTTTTGTTTAGTGATTGTTACAGGTTTGAAAAAACATCTTTTTAAGTTGAGTTTGGAGATTTTTGAGAAGTGCCCTGTAAAGCTTTAAGTCAAGTGCACAACTGAGTTTGTCCTACTCTCACTCTCTGGCTTTTTCAATTGGCTCTTAGCTTGTTCTCTGATAGTTTCATTTAGCTTTGTTTTGTTTATGTAACGAATGTTAACTTTTTCGAAGAGGCTATCCGTACGTAGCTGCACACGGGGCTATTTGTACGTGGCTCATGATATTACCATAAGTTATGTGATCATTCCGGGCAAGAAATTAAAAGTAATTTCAGAAGGTTAGGGTTAGTTAGTTCCTAACTAGGTTAGGGTTAGTCCATAACGCAGTTTAGGAATCTACGTATTAATACAAACAGAAGTACTGGCCAATGCAGGGTGTTACGTATGAATATCACAACAAATCATAAATACGTAGCATGTCCGTAACGTAGTTTAGAAATCTATGTATTGATAGCAGAGGGGCGTACAAGTACGTAGCGTATTAATCACGTCACCTAAACTGGGTAATGAGTGCTACGTACGGATAGAATGTCCATATATTGATACTGCTACGTACGGATAGCCACTGCCAAACTTGTTTGGTATTTCAGCTATTAAAATAACCATCAACTCTGGAATAATGGACTCGTGTTAGAGTAAAAGTATATTTCAAACTTGTTCAGTGTTACTTCTTGTGTTCACTGTCTGGAGGGAAACATTGTAGCATGATTAGCAGTTTATAGCAGCCAGTTTCAGACACAGAGGATCTCCGGTTAGCCCGTTCCGCAACAAGCCCAAACATATGTCTACCTAGCGGGTCGTGGCCAGGATGGAGCCGGTGGACACGTAGACCTGGGCCGTGGTGGTCTTCTTACCTGTCAGGAGGACGCGGCGGAGGAGGATCATCATCATCATGGTCCCTCCAGCACGGGGCGGTCAGTAGTGTCGGTGCTGCTGCCGCTGCTGTTGTTGTTGTAGCTGTAGACGGACGCGGACACTCAAACAGACATTAGACAGCTGCTAACAGCTAGCCTGTGGTGGCAAACACACTGTAGTGGGCCGAGTCCAGGTGTCTGTCACAGGATCATGGTGTCCATGGCGGTAAGACTTGCCCTGTACGACGTCATAGCCCCAGACAGTCCTTCTCCCTGCAGCAGACAGGGGTCAGCACCCATAGATATCAAATAATAAGGCTAGGGCCAATAGTCCTTCCTATCTCCTTTACTATCCACTGCTCCTTCAGTGTTTAAGTGGTGGCCACGATAAAGAGCGTCCAAGCTCCCTTTCAGCTCAGGAAAAGAGGTTCAACGTTAGAAAGGTCCGTCTGCAGGCCACCATACGGCTGTATCGGCGTAACGTCACAGTGTAGGGAACGCCCATACTGCACTACGGTGGCCTTGGAGGCCATTCTTCATTTATGGCGGAGGCCATACCAATATTCGGAACTTTATTTAACTTATTGTGGAAAAATACTAATACCTCAGGTGGATATGTCAATACAACATGGTAATGTTTAAGCGAAAACGATTAAAAAAAAAATAAATTAAAAAAAATCAACATACATAGAAATTGAGGGGGGAGATCGCTGGGAAAAAAGGGAACTATAAATGTATTCATGGTTAACAAACCAGACAAGGGGTTACAATATTTTTTGTTCACATAAGAGAGAGCACAATGTATCAGTTTGTGCAGTGATTACCCTTTTTATACATTTATGTAAGTGAAAGTACTTATTTTCTTTCATTGCTGATAAAAAAAAATAGTATTTATATTTTTAATTCTGAACTGAGTCTGTAATAAATATTGATGATGATGAATGGGGGATCTTGCCATGCAGGGTTTATGTTTATACAATTTGACTATAATGATGGTATTATTCACCAAAAATTCACTTTCTTCATTATTTAGGAAAACTCCAATCTGTAGGATTCATTGTTGATTGAGGTGGCAGTCAGCCACTGATGTGTGTATGCTGTTATTTTTTAAGTTCAAGATAAATTTCAGGGAAAAAAGTTGTCTGATTAAATAAAACTGCTGTTCAAAAAGAAGAACTTTCTTTTACTTATATTGTTATTTCTTTATTATCTGTTTTCTGTAAAGTCCCAAAAAAGCACTGTATGAAATTGATAAATTATTATTATTATTATTATTATTATTATTATTATTATTATTATTATTATTATTATTAAGACAAAATTAACTTGCTAGAATTATTACGCGGAACCGAGTGTGTATTTGTTCATAGCATACCTAAATCGCACTTGACGTCGAAAAAAAAAGCAATGGCTATCCGTACGGTTGCAGTATCAATTTATCAACGTTCTATCGGTACGCAGCGCTCCTCATTGGCCAGTTTAGGTCACGTTATAGATCAGTCATTAAAGTCACATGACTAAGACTAAACCTAACCGTAAACCCTAACCCCTTAAATGTTGCGATATAGTGTTATAACCTAACTCTAACTTTAAAATGCGCAGCTGAGTTACCATGACGACCTGTCACATAGAGCTGTTCTAAAAAATCTGCTTTCAATGACAAAATGTGTAGCACATAATTATTAGACATATCATACATTTATAATGCATACTAATGGCTTCAAGAATGGGGAATAAGATGCTTTACATGGTAAACACTGCTTTCAGTTCATTAAATATAAGATCAATACATTTTGACAAACTAACATCAACTACTGCACAAAACAAGACATGAACACATTTTTAAATGATAAAAGTAAAAGCTCACACTAGAGCCATCTGCTGGTTGAAATGTACAGTGAGATTCAGAGATAATAACTTTAGTTGAAAGCCTATAGTTTCTGAGCACATTATAAATGACTTCCTTCAAGAAAAGCATGAAAACATGAACTGTAAGAGGAATTTGTATAACTATTTAACAGATGTGTAAATAGTTTCAGGGAATTTTTGCACTGTTTGCACAAGTAAATTAGTATTTTTGTAGAACTGTTTATTTATAATTCATCATTGTTACATTTAATTATTGAATTGTCTTTTTTCTATTTTGTTTATCTAAAGTCTATGTCCACTTTTTAATTATCTTATTTTGTGAAGATGTGCAAGCATGACAACAGTATAATGTACATTATAGTCTATTCTTTTTCTTTTAAAAAGCTGCATTTATTACACTTTGATCAACATAAGTCAATAAATAATGTTTTTATTTGTTTTTTTTAAGTCTTCACTTAAGTATGTTCTGCTAATTTTTTTTTTTTTACTGCACTTTTGAAATTTCCAGTTTGCAAACCAAGAGCAAATAAAAGACACTTGATAGTAAACTGCATTGACTGCCACTTTTAATCAAATTCTTTATTTTTATGAGGCAGTTCACATACATGTTCATTATTTTATTGCTTCGTCACATTATACAGATTGTAGATTTTGTAAAACACATTAACCGCTTGGCCACTGCATCAGCTGTCAACTCTCAATTCTCATCTCAATTTCGTTTATGAATTAATTTTTTTAAAATAAACAAAATGTCTTAAATCAGAATGGCTCATAAATATTTTATCTTTCCTTTTTTTATTGAAACAATTTTTCAGGCTATACACAGGAAGTTTAAAAAATATTATTTTTTTTCATATTTTTTGGAAAATTATTCAATTTCCAAAAGGGAAATTTTGCATCTAAAGTTTATAGATATGCCTGAAACTTGATAATGTTGTACAGATTGTCATTGTGAGGCGTCTGCTTGAGGTCACCCATGTTGTGCAGAATGAGTGACATAATGGGGAAAAAAAAAAATCAGACATCACAACAAATCCAGTTCTTCTCTTTAATAAGGCACAATATTTTAGAACACAACAACATTTTGCAGGATTGCAACAGAGTTCCTAGTCTACAACCACTTTAGTGGATCAAGCATGAATCCTTGGATAAAGCCAAGCTGAACATATAAACAGGGAATCTAAACCATTTACTTTCCTCTGGAACAAAGAGGCGATAGAAGTTAAAGTAAGGTGATAAAGACAGAAGAAGTGGACAGTATTGTGAGTTTGAATGCTGTCAAGCCTTGGTGGAACATTCCCTGTAGTTCAAACATAGGAAACATAAGATAAGGAAAAGAACAAAAATAATTATGAAAACAAATCCGACCCATGGCAGTAAAAATCTTAAATCTAACTTTCATTACGAGTTAAACCTGTTCTAAATGAACATAATGAAGACATCTAATGACATACTTGGTTCTTAGTCCAAATTGTTAGTCAAACATCAGGAAATAAGAAAACAATAAGTAACGGAAACATTTTTTATAGTATAACATGCATCTTCTTTAAATAATCTACTTTGGCAGCTGATTTGTTGAAAATACATACAATACAATTTGCATCAATTACTCCTGAGGTATTAAGGATGGCATGTTTCTTGAAATGAATTCTATTGAATTGGTTAAATTATGTTAAAGATACCAACTCGACACGGGTTAATACTTTTTAATCCTACAACTTCAACAACAACAAAAAGACACTCTACATTTGAAGAAACAACTGTCTGAATGTTTGGGGCAAATTAAAGACCTAAAAGACAGTCCAAGAGATGCAACGTACCTTGAAGAGTCATTTGTTTTTCAGTCAATATTCAAATTATTTAAATTACTTAAATTCAATAGCGCTGCTTGTAGGACAGCCCCGATGTGAGGAGGCTTTGTAGTTAAGATGGTTGAACTCCCTGCTCTGCGTCTGCAGGCTGGTTGGCCGATTGATGGAAGGGCGTTTCCTTGTAAATAAACCAGCAGTTTCCACCCCATAGGATGAGGTTAAGATAACCAAAGATCTGCCACAGAGTCAAACAGAAAACACAAAGTCTCAGAATATGGTTAGACTAGCATGCTTTAGGCTACGTTCACACTGCAGGCAAATCCGACCCAATACTGCCAATAAGCGAACTGTATCTGATCTGTTAAAGAGTCTGAACAGCATAATTCAAATTTTTTCAAATCCGACCCAGGTGACTTTCATATGCGGTCCTACTGAATCTGATACGTATCCAATTTTTTGTAACGCAACTGCAGTCTGGACGGCCGAGGCACTTTCTATCTGACTCCTACGTCATCACCTTCCAAACAGTCTGTTGTACAGATGTAGCAGCCATCAGATAAACAGATAAAGCAATAGACCTGGCTCTCTTCTTTTTCACTCTCTTTAAAGTTATGAAGTGTCGACTTCTGTTGGAAAGAAACTCTCTCAGCGCGACACACAATCCTACACTGGACGCCTCCATATTTACTTCTGTAAACAACAATCATGCCTGCGGGGTCATGGGTCACCAGGGTTGGGGTCACTTATAAGTTCAATTGCGTAATTGGAAATTAATTAAAATAATGACGTAATTGATAAAAGCTTTTGCTTGTGTAATCATAATGGAATTGAGTTCAGATAATTGACTTTGCCATTGTAATTGTCATGGAAATTCTATAAAAACCGTCAATTACAATTTACATATAAGAAAACCTGTGGAACCATGTAACAATTCTGTCCTATACATACAGTATGTAGTTTATAATTATTAAAATACGTTTCATATCAACTTTTCCCACTACCTGTCACTTCTCTTCAGGATCATTTTGCCATTTAAAAATTTGAAATCTAGGGGTATACTAACAGAAATAAGGCTCAGACGACCAAACCAAAAATATTAATACCAATATTATCATTGATTAGGAAGCCAAACAAGGTAACCAAGAGATGAGAAACAAATTAGATGATAGATAATATATTGTAGTGTATTTTACAGCTGATTTAAGAAATGGGTCAAACTGACCCGTTAACATAAGAGATGCTAACAGAAAGCTAACACAAGAGGAAGGTTACGTTGTATAGGATTCAGAGTCGGCACCAGCCAGTATTAAATAAGGGGCATTAAGAAAACTGCGGGGGGCAGAAGAACGCTCCACACTGACACAATTGTGATTAATTGCAATTTAACTTCAGTACTTGAGACATAATTGTAATAGACTGAGGGGAAAAAACAATCATAACTGAGTTGTAATTGAACATGGATAATTGAAGACAGAATTGTAATTGAAAAATGTAATTGTTCCCAACCTTAGACCTATTCTGCGCATTCGGGTCACATTCCATTCATATTCCAAACTGATTCAATTCAACTTTATTCATAGAGCACTAATTACAACAAAAGTCATCTCAAAGCGCTAACAAACCCAGACGGAAGAAAAAAACACACTACTGTAAATAGGATCATGCATGCTATACTTGACCATTTAGCCCATATGTTTAATACAGGAGCACACTTAACAAGGTGTCCATGTACTACCTACAGTGGTATGCAAAAGTTTGGGCACCCTTGTAAATGTTCATGATTTTCCTTAATAAATAATTGGTTGTTTGGATAACAAATTCCAGTTAAATTTATCATATAGGAGACAAACACAGTGATATTTGAGAAGTGAAATAAAATTTATATGATTTACAGAAAGTGTGCTAGAATTATTTAAACAGAATTAGGCATGTGCATAAGTTTAGGCACCCTTGCATCTTATTGATTTTAATACTCTTAGCACTAATTATTGGAACTCAAAATTGTTTTGGTAACCTCAGTGATCCTTGATCTCCATACACAGGTGAATCCAATCATGAGTCAGGGTATTTAAGTAGGAAAATTCTAGGTGTTTCCTCTTTGCATCTTCTCTGATTAGTGGCAACATGGGAGCCTCAAAACACCTCTCAAATGACCTGAAAACAAAGATAATTCAACATCATGGTTTAGGGGAGGAATACAAAAAGCTATCCCAGCGATTTAAGCTTTCAGTTTCAACTGTGAGGAACATTGTGAGGAATTGGAAGACCACAGGCACAGTTCTAGTTAAGGCCCGAAGTGGAAGACCAAGAAAGATCTCCGAAAGGCAGCGGCGCAGGATGGTGAGAACAGTCACAGTCAACCCGCAGACCAGCTCCAAAGACCTACAACATCAGCTTGCTGCAGATGGTGTCACTGTGCATCGTTCCACTATTCAGCGCACTTTACACAAGGAGATGCTGTATGGAAGAGTAATGCGGAAAAAGCCTTTTCTCTGCACACGCCACAAACGGGGTCGCTTGAGGTATGCTAAAGCACATTTGGACAAGCCAGCTTCATTTTGGAACAAGGTGCTGTGGACTGATGAAACTAAAATAGAGTTATTTGGGCATAACCAGGGGCGTTATGCATGGCGGAAAAAGAACACAGCATTCCAAGAAAAGCACTTGCTACCTACAATAAAGTTTGGTGGTGATTCCATCATGCTGTGGGGCTGTGTGTCCAGTGCAGGCACTGGGAATCTTGTTAAAGTTGAGGGGCGCATGGATTCCTCTCAATATCAGCAGATTCTGGAGAACAATGTCCAGGAATCAGTGACAAAGTTGAAGTTGCGCCGGGGCTGGATCTTTCAACAAGACAATGATCCTAAACACTGCTCAAAATCTACTAAGGCATTCATGCAGAGGAACAAGTACAACATCCTGGAATGGCCGTCTCAGTCCCCAGACCTGAATATTATTGAAAATGTATGGTGTGCTTTAAAACGGGCGGTCCATGCTCGGAAACCATCAAACCTGACTGAACTAGAGATGATCTGCAGAGAAGAATGGTCCAAAATACCTCCCACCAGAATCCAGACCCTAAGATCAAGGATCACTGAGGTTACCAAAACAATTTTGAGTTCCAATAATTAGTGCTAAGAGTATTAAAATCAATAAGATTCAAGGGTGCCTAAACTTATGCACATGCCTAATTCTGTTTAAATAATTCTAGCACACTTTCTGTAAATCGAATAAACTTTATTTCACTTCTCAAATATCACTGTGTTTGTCTCCTATATGATAAATTTAACTGGAATTTGTTATCCAAACAACCAATTATTTATTAAGGAAAATCATGAACATTTACAAGGGTGCCCAAACTTTTGCATACCACTGTATATGGTAAATGGAATTGATTTTTATAAATAATTTATAATTGTTTTTAAAACACCCTAATCTGAATTGTGCATTAAGAACTACAGTGTGAACGTAGCCTTACTCTAGATATGATACACAGGGAAAACTTACCACGGAGGCATTTAGCCGGCCCATGTGTGGCATAGCTCCTGGGGAGCACTTGTTGACCGCTAACTTGCAAGCATCCACAAATGTCAACAATGTCGAAGGACTGGTGGCCCACTTAACGTCAGTCAGGCCTTTCGCCCAAGCAGAGGAGGACACCAGCCACAGGAACGCCAACAGTCCGGTCACCAAGAGATCCTTACACAGCAGCAGAGAAATCCATTTAAAATGTCAAATCTAACTGCCTGTATGAGTTTTGTAAAATCATTTTTTAAATCAGACTCTTGTATTGCAGTACAATGATTAGGTCTTTAGAAACAATTCCCAAAAATGTCTCAAATATAAACCTAGTTCAAATAAAATGCAGTATAAAAATATCTGAGGTGTCACACTTGTCACTAATCATGGCTACTCTGTATTTGTAACACTTTAAAAAAACATGATCAAAAACTAATTCTAGAAAGAAAAAAACATGTTTCTGGGCTCGCTAGACATTTGTGATATCAAAATGGGGTCACGACCCAAAAAAGGTTGGAACCTCTGAGCTAAGCTGAAGTTGAAAATTCATATTAAACCTAAAAAGGCATGATTTTAATTGACAACACTGTACAGTCTTAAAAAGAGAAACCCTTTATTAACAAAATGACTAGGGCTGCCTCGATACAACTGTTTCGCTTCCAATACAATATTGATGTTGCTGCCTTCACTGTTTGCCGATAATATCAATATTGATCCGATATCAGCACAGATCATACACACTTATTAATTATCTTGTAGTGCGAAATGTTAGAAAAGGCTTGATCAAGTGATGTTAGTCAAACAGAACAATAGTCAGTAACAGTAGGTATGAGAAAGTTGTTTTTTATTTATTTTTTGTATCGCCCACCCCTAAACTGAATCTGCAGTCTGCATTTATTACTAACCAATTGGTTACATAAAATGTAACCTTAAACATAAGAATATGTTACAATTGAATAAAATAATAAATAATTTAGAATATTATGAACACCAATTACAATATATATTACTGTATTTCAGAGATTTTAGATGTAGGCTGATATACAGTAAATGCTGTTAATTGTTTTGGTTTTTTTGCTGATATCAGACTGATATTCAATGTCAATATCGAATCAGGACACCCTGAATAGCTGCATAATAATAATTATAATAACAATAAAAGAAAAATGTATAATTAAAGTCAGAGGTAGATGCCTAAGCTAAACAACTTATGAAATAAAGAAAAGAAAAATGTGAAAGTAGATCTGGCCATGTCACTTACATAAATTAGAATAGCACTAAATCACTGGATGAATGAAACTAAATAAATCAGCTAAATATACTGATGAAGACTGACAGCCTTACCACGATGGGGCCACGACTAGTTTGTCTGTACACGTGCTGGTAGGCCAGATAGAGGACCAGAGTAGCAGTGCTGTAAAGGAAGGCCAACACCCCAATGGAAACGTAAAACTGTGCAGACGACGCATGATTTCCAGTCAGGAAGTAAACAGTGGTGGCGGTGGAATTAATTTCACAGGTGGGAGCATTATAGGTATGTTGATACAAGCTGCGTGCAAACAGAAAGAACAATGTTTGATAAGAAGGCTGGGCCCAACCTGTAAAGGCGGTATGAGATTAGCAGTGTTTGCATACACTGACCTGAACGGGTAGTTAAAACTCGCATGAATCTCCTCATTGGGTTTGTCACTGCACTGGACGTTAATGCTGGTGGTGCCGCTGTAGCCTCCAGTGGTGGCGAAGGCAAATATGGAAAAAAGCTGCAGTCACAGACAACAGAGAGCAAAGTCAACACAGAGTATTATAAACCAAAAGATCACACAGACCTACACAAACCTCCTTTTCTGTTTTGTGCTACGATCAATAAATGTGAGTCAGTGGATGCACAGCGAACAGCAAAGAGGAGCCTGATCCACAGACAGACCTGAGAAATATGGAGGTGATATACAACTCATGTCCATCCATCCTACACAGTCCACACACGCACGCACGCACACACACGCACACACGTAAAATATATTCTTTAAACATGAATAAAATGTGTACCACTGAATTAAACACCTCAAAGTTAGTATTAATAATCTGTGTGTGCCAAGCTTTATTATTTATAGATGTCCGAAATCGCAGAAGTTTGTTTTATTTAGCGAATAAAGTGTGTGTAAAATAAAAAACATATATATTATTATTATTTTTAATAATTTTTTCTCTCGGATGCTATTTTTGTAATCGTTGGGTGTAATAATTGAAATTGTAATTGAATTTCAATTAATTGCACAGCCCTACTCTGAATGTGTATTAACGTCACTAAAATTAAAACATTGCAATTATATACATTAATATTAATGCTTCAAAAAATAAATCAATTCAAAATGTTAAAATATCTATTTAGCACTGGCATTTCAACAATGCACAATATAATAATAAAAAAAATGAAATGTTTAACTTGACCCCACTTATACATTAAATATTGTACAGGCCTATAACTGACTGAGTTGGGCCGTTTCCAAACAAGCGCGCACGCTGACCGTGCGGTTTGCTCCCGTCCTGATTCGATCAGATTTTTTCAGCGAGAAAAGTGTTTCGCCAAAAACCAAAAATGCAATTTTGGGACTTTCTCGGCCAAATATTTTTGGAGGCCGGAATTTTGGTGCATCGAAAATTAATAGTAAGAATATAGCAATACAACTTTTTCACGTCCAATACGATGCCGATATTGCACCCTTGAGTATTGGCCGATGTCAATATCAATCCCAAAAGATATCATTTTGATTTATACATACCTTTATTACTTATTATGCAATGTGAAATGTTAGGAAAGACTTGATCAAGTGATATTACTCAAATGGAGAAAAATAGTCAGCAACTGAAGGGATGAGGAAAAACTGACCCATTTATTAGAAGTGCTGGACCGAAGTTGGGAATGGACTGCTTATATCGGAGATTTCAGATGCAGGCCAATTTCATTTTGAAAGAGTCTATTCGTATGGTTGCCATACAGACAACCCCCGGTGCTATTGGTACATTTACCAAAGTACACGTATGTAGCATCTTAGGGTTTAGGGTAGGGTTAGTTAAATGTATAAGGGTTATAACCCTATATTGCAACCATTTTTAGGGTTAAGGTTAGTCTTGGTCACGAGACCTAAACTGGCCAATGAGGGGCGCTGCGTACGGATAGAATGTCATTATATTCATACGGCAACCATACGGCTAGCCACTGCCTATAATTTTGAAAGTGTCTATTTGTAAGGTTGGCGTACGGACAACCCCCGGTGAAATTGGTACGGTTACCAAAGTACAAAGGCGGCTCTCTACGCCGCCTTTGGACGTAACCGTGCTATGCTAATTACTATACGTAAGTTCACAGTGCATTAGTGAATTGATAAAGCCTGGCTGTTGCTACGTTCTCTAGCTAGTGGGCAGGATAACACTACAGGGAAGATGACAGCGCTAGAAACGATAGAGAAGCTTTCTTTTGAGGAAGAAACGACAGCTTTTAAAAGATGGGAGACCAACACCTGAGCTACCAGACCTTCAGCAAAGGTAAGGTCAGAAAATTGTTCGTATTTTTTTTACAGTGAATGGTAAGATTGGTTTGTGGATGTGCCTCACTGAGGCTGTTCCCAGTTGTTGTTGTCAATCTTCTCCGTGTTTCCAACACAAACAACGGATGCGCTGCTGTGTCAGTTGGGAGAGTATGGAGGCTGCTATTGAATAATTGTTTAAGTTTCTTTAATGGTGTTTTACGATCTTGATTTTGTTAGATGACTAAATGCTTGTTCATGTGGATCTTGTTGGGTTTTTTCTTTCTTATTATGAATTTTATATTTTGTTAAACACATTGAGATGACTGTTGTAAATTGCTCTATACAAATAAAGTTGAATTGAATTAACACTTGCCAGCAGAAACACATGGATTTGTCATTGGTGTTGATGACATTGGGGGTCTCGATTTGCAACGCCCTGCCTACCCAACCCTAATGCTGGTTAGAACCTAATATCGCAACAACTTTTAGAGTTAGGGTTAGGTTTAGTCTTAGTCACGCAACCTAAACTGGCCAATGACTGACCTGTCACGTGACCTAAAGTGGCCGAATAGAGGTGCTGCCTATGGATAGAATGTCGGTATCGTCAGTTATTGATAGGGCAACCGTTCGGATAGCAACTGCTTATAATTTTTTGATGATGATATCAGACAGATTTCTGATATCACTTCGGATTGGAACACCCCTAGTTTATAATCAGTTTTTTGGGGATGTAGTATATTGTGAACATTTTTTCTTATTCAAAACAACTTTATTCTACTTATTGTAGGTATATGTATGAGTTTATATCAAATTAGCCTGACACATTTTACACACATGGGTGCGTCTACGTAAGGGGGGGGGGCAGCATTCTTCCTGGGTTTTAAACCTCTGTGTCAGAGTACCCGTTAAAAAACATCACAAGGAGACACTAGACTTTCACTTTTCTCCCTGGTATCTTTGAATTCAGCTCAGATAAACACACCGAGCAGCCACATACCTGATCTGAAACGCTCCATGGTCTCCACGCGGGGTTAAACGGTTCTTATGGGCGTGTATTGGGTCACAAGACCGCCGACATGATCCATTTGTGAGGCATTTCTTGTAAGCATACAAACCGTGGTACGCACCCCACACACTGACCATATGTTAAAACACAAAGCTGTAAAACAATAAAAATAAAAAATAAAACGTACCCATTCAAGTAGACGGATGAAGGCCAAGGGCTCCTTCAGAGGCCCCAAGTCCAGAGTGAACCCAGAAGTCAGCACTTTCTGTAGGGGCACAGAGAGCCGTTAGACACGTTGCTGCATGAAGGTGTGTTCGCGGTAGACCGTGTGACACCCCCGCATGTCTGTCCGTGCTGTTACCGTTACCTGAGCCAAGTTTTCCATCGCTCTCCTCGGACAGATACAGCCTGCAGAGCTCCTTTACCGTGTGTTCGCAGCTCTTTTCTTTCTGGGGCTCGTCTAATACTCGTCGCTCTTCTCAAAGTTTTTCCACCAACTTCAGCGAATCGCTGCTGGTGACACGTGACCCAGAATGGGAGGCAGCGTCACCACATCAGCACATTCAACACTTCATTAGTTTTTTTATTAAAGACGCCAGTAACAATAGTTTAAAGCCATTCACGGGTCAGAGACTCGGTTACAATTACTGTACAATGCATGAAAAATAATTTAGTTGTTTTTTCTTCCAAAATTTAGTATCAAATATTTTCTCTCTGAATTAATCCACCTTTTTACCCAACAATATTAAGCACAAATACAGCCAACATACAAGTGCTTCACTATATCCCGACAGCTTGTAAAACTCAAAAAGGCATCAAAATCAACCGAATATTAATATGAACTTCCTGTTGAAGCTGCAGAGGTGGTGGTGATTTAAAGTGCATTAATGCAACTGCATCATATATAGATTATTACATTTCCTCAGGCATTATGGGTTTACACCAATACACGGTCATGTGTTCATAATACATATAGCTATGTTAAGGTGACGTAATGTTAAAATAGCATACAATAACAATGATTATATAATCCAGCTATTATCTATCTATCTATCTATCTATCTATCTATCTATCTATCTATAAAGCAAGGAATCTCTGTGTGTCTGTGGCTCATATATCTTAGTGGTTCAGGGACTGACAGAGCTGAGACTTTCAACATGGCTGATGCTTGATTCAAGGGTGTGCAACGTCGGATTTCTTGGACTGCAATGATACTGTTCATGAATTATTTCATAAAATTGTCTTAAATGCAGCTTTGCAGAACAGCTTAATGTTGGCAGGTAGTCATGATAACACAGTTTAAATGCTTAAATATAGCATACATCAAACATGATTTTATATCCCCCATATTATAACATAAATGCGAAAAAGTAACATTATTATTATACATACGTTTTATTTAGCGCTTTTCTGGGTACTCAAAGCCGTTTTATAATGAAGGGAGCAGTGTTGGGGTTTGGTGCCTTGCTCAAGGGCACCTCAGCAGTGCACGTGAAGTGCTGATTTTAGCTACTGATTTGAATGTGAAAAATTAATGCTCAAATAGCATACATAAATTACTACTATGTTACCTAACTGTGTTTTGGAACCAAAACATTATTTTAATACGCGCAACGGCATCTGACCTAACCCAACTTTTATTTTATTTATTTATTTATCTATCTATTATGTATCTATTATTATTATTATTATTATTATTATTATTATTATTATTATTATTATCACTTCTGTATGTTTTATTTTATTCTGTGTATTTTATTTATTTACTTTGAATTTATTTTGTTCATTTTATTTATACGTGTATATAACGTAATAAAAAAAGATTTTGGTTTTGGTATTGTATCATTCTATTTGGACACATTTTTAATCAAATTTTCATTGTATAATCAAATAACTTTTTAACTTGTTATTTATAGTCAAATTATTTATTAGAAAATCTATGAAAAAATCTAATCAAATATCTTCCCTCACTATTAAATGTAGATTACAAATGTTTATACATATTTATACTGTACAACAGACTATGTAATATAAAATAGCACCAACAGAAGGTGCTGTTTAACAATATTAAAGAGCTGAACAGGAATGGGTAGATGAATGGAGTTAAGTAAGACACTAAAATTGGCAGTGATTCGATAAAATAAGTTAAATAAAAAAATAAAAAATAAAAAAATGTTTTCAAATGGACATTTTCTTCATTGATTTATTGTAAATAGGATCATGCATGTTATACTTGATCATTTGGCCCATATGTTTAATACAGGCGCTCACTTAACAAGGTGTCCATGTACTACCTTTGTGGTAAATGGAATTGATTTTTATAAATAATTTATAATTGTTTTCAAAATGCAAAAAATATTATATATATTCAAACACTACTTTTTTATTTTTAACAAATGAACCCTTAGTTATAGGTGACAGGTGCAGAGTGCACAGAGGGCAGGAGGGGGTGTTGTTCACACCATAGGTTAACATGACAGGTTAACAGGTTCATTGTATTTCATTGTATCATTCACTCAAGTCAAGGTAAAAACAATACACTCTGACCTTCTTTAACGTTTCCAATAAGCTGAAAGAATGAAAGTATTAAACCAATCACAAACCTCAGTTTCAGATAAATACCTTAAGGTTGTAGGACTCAAGCCTCGGGGTCAAATCCGACCCATTTGAGCATGTAAATTGCCCCGCAACAGAGAGTAAAAATAACAGAAAAAACATGCATCATTTTTTAAATTACAAATTAATTTAGTTGTAGATATATCAGCCCCTCAAAACACATAAGGATACAAATTTACACATTTTCCACGCTTATATCAAAATTGATGGAAAAAAAACTCAATTTTTTCCAAAATCCTGGAAATTTCCTCAAATTATTCTACTAAGTGAAGTAACAATTGTTCATAATATCAAGGAAATGTAAGTGAATTTAAGTTTAAGGTCACTTATACTTTTTATGTCATTTATAATTGGAAGTGCAAATAAAGGCACATTAATGTTGAAATGGCTCTTTTTCTTGCCTAAAATCTGTGGCTCACTTGAGATCAAACTGGTCTGTATGTGGCCCCTGAACTAAAATTAGTTTGACACCCCTGTTATATGGCATTCGAAAGTCAAACCTAAAACTCCTAGAATTACATTCTATGAGAAAATCTGCAGTATATATGTTTAGTGGATACTATCATCAAAGGGCTATCAAAGATCAAAGGCTATTTATTTATTTACTTACAATATCCCTAATTTTAGATTATGCTTTTGGATCATAAGCAACCAAAGCAATACATGTGTCTTCTAATAATTATATGATTGTTCGTTTGGTTCCTGTGTTGTGTTTGTTTCTGGGATTTTTTTTTTGCAGAGAATTCTGCAGCTTTTCTAAATTTGTTTGATCATTTTTCTTATGCAACATTCCCAGGAGAAAATAGTTCTCATACAGAAGTCCAGTTGTCACTGTGAAAGGAATATAGAGAGGCTTTGTTCTCCACCTTAAAAGGTTGACGTGGCGACAGGGGAGGTGCTTCAGCACCATGGTAAAGTCCCTTCTGTGAGGCAATGCTGCTCCACCACAGAGCATTTTTTTTTTGGTCTTCCAAGTCATTCTATGGAATACATTTATTTTATAAAAAAAAAGAGGAAAATATTACACACAGACAAAACATTATCATGATTTTCAGTTGATGCAAAAAGGGTTTAAGTTGTTTTTTTCCTTTTGGAGATAACACTTAATATGTTATTGTGTGCGATCCTGTTTTACTGGTTGTGTGACATTATTGGCTACCATGGCAATGTTCCAGTTGCATACCTGATGCTGTGCACGGTTTCACTTTTGACTAGGCAAAGATAGAAATGTCTGTAGCATAACAAGTTAATGACAGCTTCAGATGTTCAGACACTTTTCTACATTAGAGCCCATTGTGGCATCAAGTGCACCCAATTGACTAATTAAATATGACTAGTCAATTATTATTTACACATGCTGCACATGAATTATTATGTGATTGTACAAATTAAGACAGCCGGGGAGGGACATATGTACAATACTCGTTTTTTATACCAACATTTTATATTTCAATGAAAGGAAGTCAAGTCCATAAGAATAATTTTCTTTATTTGCATGTTAGAGGCCATGTATTACACCTCATATGCAGATGTGTTAATATCACATGTCTGTCTAACACCACAAATTACGCACCTTATATCCTTAAAAAAAAAAAAGAAAGAAAGAAAGAAATGAGAATGCTAACAACAGCATAGCTATCAACTGCCAATGTATTCATACAGTTTGATTTACATTTTTACAACAAAAACCTTTTTCTGGACATTGTTTTCCTTTAATTACACAGGAAACTTGGCTGCTGTGATTTATAGGTTTTTTCTATTAACTACCTCCATTTTATGATAATCAATAATAGGGATGTGCCGATTGTAGAATACTGTAAATATTATGTTGAAGGTTAAAATGTAAGTAACCAATTGGTTAATAATAAATGGGTCAGTTATTCCTCATACCTACTGTTGCTGACTATTGTTCTCTGTTTGAGTAACATCACTTGATCAAGCCTTTTCTAACATTCCACACTACAAAATAAGTATTTATTATTTTTTTATTTAAAAAAAAAAAAAAAAAGTATTAAAAGTACGTATAATTCGTGCTGATATCGCATCAATATCGGTATCGGTGAATATGCAAGGCTGCAATATTGGTATCATATCGGAAATGAAAAAGTTGTATTGGGACATCCCTCATCAATAATAACACCAATGACATACTCACTAAAAATCAAATATCAACAAAATATTATCATGATTATGATCAATAATAATAATAATGTTTTCGTTTTATGTTATGTTAAACTGTTTTGAGAATGTAGTTCACTAAACTTTGCACTGAAACACTGTACACAAAACACACAAGCGTAAACAACAACAAACATGACAAAGAAAATAAACGATCCTACACAACACATACATACAGTAAGTACGCAAGTAGTTTATTTATAAAGCGCTTTTTGCAGATATAAGTGCTGTACAGAGTTGTGGTAAAAGTACAAGTGCAACACAATAGAATAATAAAACAAGACGCAAAACTATTCACAGCAGGACTTGAACAGTACAAACAGCCAAGATATAATAATAATAATACTAATAATAATAATAATAATAATAATAATAATAATAATAATAATAATAATAATAATAATAATAATAATAATAATAAAATGTCAACATGAGGAATATTTATGTGACATTAGAACAAAAAATATTTAAGAATAAACTCCAAGAAGCATACAGTGATAATAAAACATAATAATTAAATAACTGCTTTCTGAAATTAGTAGGACTCGGGATATATTAATGTAATCATAGTTATTGGATGCTGTGGCGCGATAGTATTGCTCAACCTACCTTGATAGCCTTGCTGACAGGTAATTAAGCTGCCTGCTCTTGGTTTCGCCTTCTTCATAGTCGAACCAATCACAATCCAGTAAAGCTAGGCTGAGAATGTTGGCTCAACCAATTGGCTCTTTGTGCATTCGAGCTCAATGACCTGCCGACACAAATCCAGTGATATTTCAGTGTATCATGTTGACTGGGGAGCTGAACACTGGTAATGGCTGTGTAACACCTGGGTTATTAGTCACATTAAGGCTTTGTTTTTTTCCTGTGTGGACAGTGTGTAGTGTTCGTGAAACAGTCGTGTTAAAGGCTTTGTGTTGCCAGAGCCTGGTTCTGAAGCAGTTGCTGTGAGGAGGACTGTTCGCTTCGTGTCGGCGGAGCTATAGCGACCTTCACTTTCTACGGACCGGGATAAACAAAGACTCGCCTTCTATTGCTTTCATTCTCTATCCTCCTGCTGCAGAATGGCTCTCGTTCTGCGTGGTGTCCTGCTGCTGGCTCTCTGCTCTCTCACAGCCCACGGCTCGGATTTCCAGCTCGGCTCCAAATATTCAGGACAGCCGGCGGGGTTTGACAGGCGTCCGAACGCGGGAGCGAGGGCAGCGAGCGTCGCGCGGAGGTCTCTGCCGGCGTGGCTCGCTGCATCCCCGCAGCACAGGATCACACGGAGGAGCACCGAGCAGGGGGACTCGTGCAACTCCATGCAGGGCTACGAGGCTAAGTTAGAGGGCAACACCCACCGGGTAAGTGACCCGCAGAGGTCCTGTTACAGCCTCACACCTTAGAGGATGACTTACCGCAGGTGTTGGTTTAATCAGCTGCTGCTCAGTGTGGCGTGAAACTGAGTCACCGTGGACACATTTTACACTCTGACAGGTTCAGACTTCTCACCTGGGATACTCGATCAAAACTACTGACTAGACAACGTTTTAGAAAAGGGGAAAAAAGACACAAATGACACAACAACAACAACAAAAACAGTTCGTAAAGTAGGGTAAACATAAATAAGAGCAATTTATCATCCCATTTAAAGTGCCACTGTGCAAATGAAACATAGAAACACAGACTGACAATTCATGCCAATCTAAAAGCAAATCATGTCATCATCATTATGGCATTTTTCCCCAAAAAATATTATATTTGTGCATGAACTTTGCAAAACAAGTTTAAAAAAGAAAATAATAAACTAGAACAGCCCACATGATATAAAGACAATATTACCTGCAGTACTTGTATATATGTATATCTCCATCATTTATCCTTTATATTTTATTATTATTATTATTATTATTATTATTATTATAGCAGTTTTTTGCTTTTGTTTTTATTATGTTTTGTTCTTCGCACCATCCACCATGATAAATTCCTTGTATTATTTTTAAACTGTACTTGGTGAAAAAAACCTTGAATTTTCTGGGTCACATTTTCAGGCCCTTGGACATTATTGTATGTCTCCTGCAGCTGAAAAGACACTCTTGCTTGAAACAGATAGGGATGGAAAGGTATGCACGTGACGTTTTATTAATATTGTGATGACTTGTCTCGTGATATATCGTCCCTCCCTAGCCAAGCACTGATCCCTCCTTTGTTTGTTTTTTTAACAATACAAAGCTTACACCAAGCTTTTAATTCAAAGTTTGATCATACCTGGGATTAGGCTCTTATGTTGGACTCATAAATCAGTCTCTTCTGTAGATCATTGCCAAGTTTTTCTATATAGTGAAGATTAGCCCTCTGTACAGGCCTTTAACGTTCTTTTTTCACACCAAACTCTCCTATCTATGTGTAATACTTCAAATCTTAAAATGGTGTGCACTTCACAGTAATGCTAGAAGAAGTAGGTGCATTCGCCAAACTGTTCCCACAACTTTATGAGTATGAAATTGTCCAAATATTTTTTCAGTATGTTAGATTACTGTAGTTTCTTTTCACGGGATATAAATCATCAAATGGGAACTCCTTCTTAAGCTTATCGCCAGGCCAAGTAATGTTTGATGAACTTTTATAGTGACTGTTAAATTAGCCAGCCACTCTCTGGCTATAAGTTAATTTTTAAATTATAGTCTATGAAAGCGTGACGCACCTTTTTTGTCATAGCAGTTTTATCTGTCCACACTTCCTTCAGCTTTTTGGTTCTATAACTTTTAAACTTTACCACGTTTTAATTGAAAGCCTTTAATTTACTCATCAACTAGTATCATATGCAGGTTATTTATTGCACAAATTATGTGTGCATATTTGTGAAGCTTCTTTCATTCTGTCCTACAGCTACTGGTTCAACTCCCAGCATTCATTGTATATTTTATCACGCAAACACGCAGTTCAGGACAGGTTGCTATGTGCTGCAGCAAAATACAGTGTGGTGAGAAGGTAAAAGGCCTTCAGGGCTTTGTAGCGTCCATTACTGAGCCTAAAGACCAGTTTTATCTCCATCTCCAAAGACAGCACACATTGCTATGACCTAAATGTTGTTCTTTAGCGTTTATGTAAGGATTCTTCTCTCTCCTTTCTGCTTGGATGCGATTGTATCTGCCTGGATATAGATAGGAAAATTGGCCCCGGGGAATCCATGTGAGCGGCAGTTTGTTTCTCATTTTCTCATTAAACGCTGTGCTCGCCTAATTGTCTAAAGCAGGAGTCAAGTCGGAGCACAGAGGTTTCAGTGTTTTCACAGAGTTCAAACCAGGAAGAGGAAGTAGTCTCTAAAGTATTCCTGTCTTCCCAGTTCTCACAACACAAACAGGAGGCTAACCTCTGCAGCACTGCTTATTTGCCTTTGTTGACATGTGATCAATTTTGCATCGCAGTCTTTGCTCAGTTGATTACAGTAATCTAATCTTAAAGTGACAGAATTCTCACAGGCTCAATGTTAGAAACTTGGTAAAAGTCGTCCGAAGATGGTGGTAGATTTTTTTCAACCATCAACTCTGTGATATGTAATTTTGTTTTTCAATTCATTGAGCAATGATATTAATATACCATGAACAAATTGTGTTGTAAAATATTTTTTAGTGTTGTTGTTGCTGCTAATCTGACATGTTTTATTTACAAATGACTCTCTGAAAATAAGTTATTTGTATCTTTAGGATTTCTATCCCAGTCATGGATTACCTTTACGTCTTATGTTCACATGTCAGTTCTCATGAGTGAAGCACATTTTGATATCGTTGTCCAGAAAAGTACGAAGATGTTGGGGTGTTGAAAAAAAATTGATTCGCCGATATATCGCAAAATTACGTGGCGCGATTCTCGAATTGATTCAGAATGCATCCATATCTGTTTATTAATTTTTTTAACCTTTATTTAACCAGGAAAGCTTTTCCACTGCATTGTAGCTGCACAAAGAAGTGTGCTGAAACCTGGGCATGTTGACCAGCTTGTGTTTTCTCAAAAAAATCTTAAAAGAAAGTACTAACTTTCTGCATTTATTTGTTGTTCTAGGCGTATATCTCAGTTAAGTTGCACTAAAGCCATGTAGCACTAAAGTCAAAGTTGGTTTAAAAGCCACAGGCAGATTGTATGTTATTCTTTTATTTTAAGTTGTTGGCACATGGCATGTTAAATCCAATGTTTTGAGTGTAAACTATGCCAATAAAATATGTCATACATAATGTTTTTTATGAGGGTGTACACATTTACCGATTAGTTGTTTCATAAGTCATTTATAAAAATAGTCGCCTTATACATTAATATCGGGATATATCGTATCGTATTGTATCGTGACCTATGTCAAGAACCGTCAAAGCAAAGTTGCTGTGACTACTTTTTAAATCAACAAAAATGATTTAAAATGTAGCTTTATTCACAGCTTTTACAGCATGGTTTCCTTGATGTGGTAATATTTATTTGTTGGCTTGATGTAAATTGTCAAATCCAGCAACTGAGACACAAATTAAACCTCTAACAATCACTATTTAATGAAATATCAATTCTACATCTATAGGTAACCTTAAAAATCATCAACTCTGTGGTATCTAAGTTTGCTTCACCTGTAAGATGAGATGTCAAAAAGGATTTAAAATGTAGCTTTATGCACAGCATGGTTTCCTTGATGTGGTATAATTTAGTATTTGTTTGCTTCGTCCCCTCAGTATCTCTTCAAAGACCTGAGTGGATCTGTGTCCCTGGCCTGGGTTGGCGATGGATCAGGGGTGAGTCATGCTCATGTTTCATGTTGCTGGGTTGTTACTGTGTGTTGTTGGTGCAACAGGTTTGAATGGATTTGCATAGATTTCTTTTTTTTTAAATTTCCTATTCCACATTGTACATAGTGTCTTTTTATCTTTAAAGCTTATTTTTTGCTTCTGGCAGGTTATCTTGGCTTTGACAACTTTCCAGGTGCCCTTCTTTATGCTAAAAATTGGACAGTCCAGACTTTATCGAAGGTAAAGACTGAAATCCCAGCTAATTTCAAAAGTGCATTACTGGTGTTGGATTGGCCTTTTATTTGACTGAATTGTTTTTTCCTCACAGCGAGGACTACGGAAAGTCATTCGAGGATGTGACTGACCTCATCAACAGCACCTTTATCAGATCAGAGTTTGGCATTGCTATCAGCCCTGACAACTCAGGAAAGGTAAGCCATCTAGTGGGCCGATCACCTGATTCATATGACATCATCGTCAGTTTTCTACCCACAACATACCTTCTGTAAACTTCCCGTTTTCTGGCTCACAGGTGATCCTAACAGGAGAATTATCAGGAGATCGAGGGCCTAAGATTTTTCTGTCCAAGGACTTTGGGGAGAATTTCAGCCCCAAAACTCTGCCTTTTGAACCCAACAGTCAGATCACATACAACCCAGAAAACTCTAATGTTCTGGTAGCGCTCAGCAACAGTGTGAGTACAAAAAAAGGTTGTAAGTTGGTATACTTAACCAACTTTGCTTTGTCAGATTTGAAATTTCTCACATTCTGATGTTCCATCTACAGTTTACAGGGTTGCTGTGGATCTTTAAAGAGTCTTAAAAGGCATTAAATTCATGAATCTAAAAATCAGACCTTAGTTGTCATTAAAATGTCTTTAATCAATGTTTTAAAAGTCTTAAACACATAAGTATGATTTTATGATTGAAATTAGTCTCACGTTTCAAAATAAATGGTAACATTCGTTTAAAAAAAAAATATATATATATAATTTACCGTAACAATGCGCAATCACGACAGCGGAACCAATTACAAAACAGAGATGTGGTTGCAGTGGGACTTTCAATAACATGGGGAAATGTAATTTTAACAAACAATTGCCTGTGCAATGAAGATTTTTTTTAATGGTTTTTATTTTTTGTATTTTTGTTGCTGTTTTATAGATTTCTGGCTATTTCTGTAGTCTTTTTCTGTGTTTTCTGTGAGTGATCTGTTTTATTTGTGTATTTTACTGTGATTTTGTGTATTTTTGTGTGTTGGGGTCTACTCTCCAATAGACACTGGAAAATATTTCCCCTACTATGTAATTGATGTCGGTTTTTTTCCCCCAATTGTGTGTACTGGGAAGTTGGTCTTAGAATTTAATTTCAAATAGCAATAAAAAGTTTTGAAAAGTCTTGAATTTAATTTGACTGAAGCTGTAGGAATCCTGATTCAACAAGTGAACATTATTGTGTTTGCACATGGGAAATTGATTAACATGGGCGTGGGAGGGTTTTAGTCGGTCCAGCGAATCAGGTTTTGACCTTTGCCAACAGCCGCGTCCTTCTAGATGCCCTTTTAGTTAATATTTAACATCTCTCTCTTTCTTTCAGAATGAATTGTGGCTGTCTGAGGATTTTGGCACTAGTTGGAAAATGTTATACAGCCTGGTGTGTCTGGTCAAATGGTAAGAGGCAATAAAAACTGAGATTATCAGCACCTGTATCAGAAATTGGTTAGAAACAGAAAAAACATTACATATTTCCTCGTGTTGCTATGAAGAAAAATAATACAGGAACGAAGAGGAAGTGCGTATAGATGACATCTGATTATAAAAGGATGACCTGGTAACTTTTGGCCTCATCACATTGCTAAAGCAACGCAATTCCTCTATTTCTTCACTTTGTTTTTGTTTGCAGAGAAAAAGTAAAGAAATATACTAGTAAAGAAGATCCAAGCATGTTTAATCCCTTTCTTTATTGTTAAACAGACAGTTAAACTGCTTTGTAGCAGGTGGTTGTTGGGCTGGTTTTGTTGTAGCCAGTCTGCTCACGGCATTCCAGTGGTTTTGAATGCATTTACTGGTATAAATTACTAATTAACCTTGACAGGTTTAGTTTCAGTTGTAGAGCCTGTGTTTGTCAAGGTCCCTGTGCCTGAGAGAAGTGCCTGAACCAAACATCTCTCCAAACTCCCAGATTCAAACCAAACTGTCTGAAATGGGACTTGAACAGACAGTTTGAAAATAGTTCTGTCCTAACTGGGACACAAGTTTTTTTAAGTCACAATACAACACTGGAATGTAGATGTTTAGGAAAGCCTGGATGTGTTTGGGAAGTTGTTTTATTTATTACATTCACAACAAAGCAAAATTCTGCAATAGATTAAAGGGGATTCAAAAAACAACCAATAATTGTATATGTATATTTACCATAGAATAAATTATTGCTTTTATGTAAGCTATAGATGGGTAGTCCTACCTTTACACAAGGTTTTTTTAATTAAACATTTACCAACTGTTCATTTCACTTTCCTGTTCACAGGGGAAAGAATAATGCCATTTTCTTCAGCGTCTATTACAACGAATCTTCTTGCAGTAAGAAAAATCATCTTTTTTTAAACATGTTATTATTCAATGATCATTTCATGTGGTTTAAATGTGTCTATACAGTGTTTGACAAATGTATTTGAACACCACCAAATCAAAGATTAATAACAAACCAAGTTTTTTTTTTTTTAAATTGGTAATTACTGTAATGTAAACCCTAACCCAAGATTCAAAGCTTTTATTTTATACAATGAAATTAGGAGTGATGCTCCATTTGGTGCTATGTAAATAAAAAAAGACAGACTAAATTATTATTCATAAAAATATCCCACATTTGCAGTTTGTATTGCATGTCCAGTGAGGGGGTGGTGGAGGGGTACGCAAAGATTTTTGCACATAAGGAGATTTTTTTTTTTAACAATTTTATTTTCTAAAGGAAGATGTTAAATATTTCTTCACTTACATTCCTGAAAAACACAAATCAGTTGTAATGGTTGAATAAAGGTAGATCACTTCTCATGTCTCTAAATGACAGCTCAGTTGAATTCGTAGAAGCGTCACCATTATTAAGGACGCAACATAATATTCAGCTTCATCTAAACAAAGGCAACATTTGAATAATAGTTATCTGTTATTAAATGTGTATAATCCATATCCAAATCACTCATTATGAAAAGTTAGATGCAGAAGGTGATGTTTTGTGTACACGGCTATTGATTGAGTCGAGCTTACTTACTTTACTTGTATTTATCAGATCAAAAGTTGTACTCAATATGATGCAGCCCTAAGAATGAGATGGCTACTGTCTTGTTTTTACGATGGTTGTCTAATTGATTAGTTCATCTCTACAGCTCCACATTATGTGTAAATGCTGATGTTTAGGATCAGTGTGTGGAAGACCATCCCTAAGTGTGCAAAAAGAACAGTTTGATGATCATGACAATTGGTGGCAAAGTAAACAATAAATCCTAATATGTTTGGTTCTGTTTGATGATTTTCACACTTGCACATTCTTCTCCATCGTCACTTTCCATGTCTTCAGCACACAGTTCTAACGTCCCAATTTTTCAGGTGATCGAGGAACGTTGGTACTGATGAAGACAACAGACTATGGGAAAACCATCAAGACCATCCGAAAAAAGATCTACTCTTTTGGCCTGGGCGGACGCTTCCTCTTCGCCTCTGTAATGAAAGACAAGGTCAGTGCACTCACTGTGTTCAATAAAGGCAAGGCAAGGCAAATGTATTTGTATAGCGCATTTCATACACAAGGCAACTCAATGTGCTTTACATGATAAAACATTCAACTCTTTAAAATCAATAAGAACATTTAAAATCATCAGTAAAATCAATTCAAATCATCAACAAACACTAAAGGCAATATTTCAAAAATAAGTCGAATTTTTACCTCAACATCAGTGAAGATGTTGGTGTTTTAGACCACTTGGGTCAAACTTAAGGCCCGGGTGCCAAATTTGGCCTCTTTCAGCCTCTAATTTGGCCTGCAGGAGAAAGTGAAAATGACAGGAAAAAACATGTAAATTACAAAATAATTATTTTATCACATGATGGCAATCATTTTTAATAATTTTTTTTCCAAAATCATGCACATTTCCTCAAATTATTCTACTAAATTTAATAACAACTGTTATTAATATCAAGGAAATGTAAGTGAATTTAACGGGCTAAATCTGATCAGATTGTATGAACTAAAATGAGTTTGACACCCCTGTTTTAGACTACTGTGGATTTTAGTTAGAAACAGCTTTTGGTTCTTATCTGTTTTACTGACATTACTGAGGTTACATTACTGTGGTTACATCACAGCTTTTCAAACAGGAAGTGTAATGCCTCTACTGAAACCTGAAGAAATACTTACCTAATAACGTGTGAGAACTCAGTTCTCCTTTGTGAGCCTTCATGAAGAGGTTTTCCTTTATATTGCATCTTTTTATTCCATGTGAAATATAAAATGGCTCAGCATAATATTATCATTATGCCTCAGAAAACAAATGTCCTGTCCACCTCCAGCCCTTGACATTTCTCTTACTCCAACCTGTTTGTTTACAGAGCACGTTACGGGCCATCCACGTGTCCATAGATCAGGGTGAAACCTGGAACATTGCTCAGCTGCCGGCTGTTGGACACGAGCAGTTCTACTCCATCCTGTCGGCAAATGACGAAATGGTTTTCATGCACGTGGATGAACCAGGAGGTTAGTAGAAAAAAACGCATCAGTGTTTTTTTAAAAATATTTTTTTCAAATTGTTTTTAAATAATTTATTTATTTCAAACATGTAAAAAAAAAAACCCACATCAATCACCCATGTGTAAAAAGAAAAGGATAAAGAAAACACATCAAGGTTTAATGTTAATGTGCAGCAAGTTTGCTCCAAAGTGAGTAGTGAGAAGTTTAAACTTATTTAATACTACAACACAATTTCTAAGTTTTTTATTTTCTCCATAATATACTTACTCTCTTACAATATATTAACTATAGTAAATTAGACGTTTTTTTATATACAAATATACACAACATATTACTCATGTCTGTAATATTAAATTTATATACAAATATTTCGCATACAGAAAAAGACTCCACATCCCACAATGCAATGCGTAAACATTTTCCGAAAATGTCAATAAGACAGTGTTTACAGCATGGGGAGGAAAACAAACTTACAAGTGGCAATTTCAACCTTTGACATTATTATTTGGAGCAAGTTAGCTTCGATTTGTTGATCAATGAGGCCTTCACTATGTCTTTATCTGATGAGAATTTTTCATCACCAGCAGTTGAAATTGGAATAATTTTAGAAATATTTAGGATGGAAAAACTGACCTATCAAATAAGAACCCAAAAGGATACATTTTACCAGATCTGGAATAACTGGATTTCATTTATAGCCCCCACGAGGGCAGACTTTGCTTGATATCTCTGGTTTGCAAATATTGTAACTCACTCATTCATTTTGTGACTCTTTAAATTTGAGACAGCAGCAGCGGCTGCCCCCTCCCCCCACCGTTCTTTGTGTTTTTTTTTTCCTTCTGTACATAGTTTCACTTGAAATGTTCTTTTATTCATTGTGCTGTATCAGAATTCCCTTTAAGTGAGCTAGCGAGCCCCATTTATTCTAGGTAGCTTCATGGCAAGGGTTTTACAGGGATGATCCTTTGTGTTTTTATTTTTTTTAATTTTTTCCATTGACGCTACTCTATCTAATATAATTCCTGTGAAATTTGATTTATCAGAGGAGGGTGGGTCCACCACAGAACAGGAGAAATCTGACCCTTGTTCTGGGACTGAATGTTATATTCAGACTCACTCCCTCAGTTGGATGGTGTTGCTTGCTTTTTGGACTAAAAATCACAAAACTGGATGGTCACAAAAATGGTCACATTTTGATATTTTTGTCCCATTCCAAATAAAAGATACAATATAAAAAAGTCTTCCCAATTACTTTTAAATAAATTACATTAAAGGGGGGTATCATGTTTTTTTCAGGCACATAGTACCATTCTATAGCATAGTCAAATAACTATGCCACCCATGTCTGACACGCCCATAAACACACCCCCTTCAAACACAGAATATTGTATTATAAGAATGGTACAGTGTAAGCTCGCTACAATACATTAGAATGGTTATCAAAGTGAGGAATGCTAACACAATGTTTGAACTCCCTCACTTCATCCAGTGAACTGTGTGTGCGTGTGCGTGTGTCAGAGCCGATAGGGAGAGAGAGAGGGCAGTCACTTCTCCTCCGGCTGCAGCACTTATAGACAGCGCCACTTTAATAGGTTTAACTGATCAACTTACGGGGTTACTAAAGGATGAGAATGTAGGCTTAATAAGTTATCCACTTCGATTTTGCCTCGGTAGGAAGTGTCAACCACAGCCCTCCCTGCATCTGTATTGCTATAGCTCTGTAGCGGGAGGGAGGGGCTGCTTCCTCGGCTCTACAGACAGTGACAAGGAGGGGAAAGAGTTTTTTATTTCATTTTTATTTGTTTTTTAATGTGTACATAAATGAGTACAGACATAAGCCAGGGGTTTCTTAGAAAAGTATTTAAAATGAGTAAATTAAAAGCTAAATCTGCAGTTGGGCGCTGTGGGCTGAACTAAAGAAGAGAACATAGGAGGGGGGAGGGGGCTCGTCCCCAGGCAGAGCATTGTCCCCTTGAGCATAAGAGCAGGAAAATGGCTGGGAGATTTAAAGATTACTCAAAAATACATGAATCACTCTGAGCAACAGTGCAGGTATGTTTTTCAGGAGGGAATGACACACTAACATGATATAAAGCTTGAAAAAGTGATTTTTACATGATACCCCCCCCCTCTTTAAGTTAATTTAAAGTAATTTAAGTGTCTTTTACACAAAAATAAATCTGCTATTATTTATGAATTTAGTTTTTTAATGGTTGAACCTACCAAAGGGCCTTGACTCAAGATGAAAAATGTTATCTACTCTAACAAAGTTTCTTTACACAACAGGACTGTGTTAATACAAACTCGTTTGTCAAGTCTAATGACTTCCTGTAAGTTTAATCTTTGGTGCCTTGTTTTCCCACAGACACAGGATTTGGTACAGTGTACGCATCAGACGACAGAGGCACTGTTTACTCCAAGTCCCTGGAACGCCATCTTTATACGAGCACAGGAGGTGACACTGACTTCACCAACGTCACCTCACTGCGAGGAGTCTTCATCACCAGTATCCTGGCTCAAGGTAGCACAACTCATCTGTTTGGAAGGTGCCATGACAAAGGAATCACAATCCATGGCTGTGCTTAAATTCCCTAAGACACACAAACACAAACAGCTTCTCCATTACATACCAAGGGAGGGTGTCAGATAAATATTTAATTAGCTGCCCCGTGTTAGATGCTTTGTCTTCTTGAAGCCTCTGATCGACCCAGGTGTAGCTCACATCACAATCTAACAAACGTGTCAAAGTCGAGGCTTGGGGGCCAAATCCGGCCCTTTAGACCATCAAATCAAGCTTGCAGGAAAAAGTTAAAAAAGAAAAAACATGAATTATTGTCCAAATAATTCAGTTATAGATAAATGAGTTCAGATATTTTAGATTCAATTCAATGATACTCCACAATATTTGGAGGATCGCAATTTTCCCATGCTTTTTTCACATGACTGTAGTCATTTTAAATTTCAAATTGTTCAAAGAACTACATTTTCCTGAAATTATTCCACACATTATAGGTTTAATTAATTTAAATACAAATTGGTCACAAAATCAGTGAAATTTAAAAGAGAAAATCCAGCAGGGACTGATATCTGTCACTAATTGCTTGGATGTTGTTGGTGTCTTACATACTTGTAAAGTACAAACTTGGGGACATTAATGTTGAAATTGCACATTTTCCTGCCTAAAATTTGTGGACCACTTAAGATCAAACTACTTTGTATTCAGCCCCTGAACTGAAATGAGTTTGACACCCCTGACCTAACCTATGAAGTGGTCATTCATTCTTCTATTTCCATTAAAAAACTAATTTTCCTGAAGTTTATTACATTCATAGACACATTAGTTTGTCAGGATTTACATTTTATCTCACTTTAACATGACAACTTCTTGACTTTACAGGTAGTCGATGGCTCTATAGTTGTATTTATCTGTATTATATTTGCATATTTGTAATGTATTTTCCTGGAGGTGTTAACATGTATTTAATCCCTATTTAATTAACAGTCTTTTATGTAATTTATGTATGTAATCTATGCTTTCTTTTCTATGTTTTAGTGTTTCTTCTTTCATTGGAAATATTTCTGGAGCATGTGTTAAAAA
Source organism: Gouania willdenowi (assembly GCF_900634775.1). Taxonomy (NCBI): domain Eukaryota; kingdom Metazoa; phylum Chordata; class Actinopteri; order Blenniiformes; family Gobiesocidae; genus Gouania; species Gouania willdenowi. Next base: position 31,630,776 of record NC_041050.1, on the reverse strand, counting down.
AAAAGCATTTTCTCTATGGGATAAATAAAGTACAACTTATTCTGATTCTGATTTATCCAGTTAACTAAATTCTGACCATGAGCTATCCTCACTTTTTTTGTTTAAAGTTACAATTGACTGCTTTGCTTTTCAAATGGTTTCAGATAACTCCGTGCAGTCTGTGGTGTCCTTTGACCAGGGTGGAGAGTGGGTCCCTCTGAGGAAACCCGTTGACAGCAAGTGTGATTCTACATCCATGGACCCGGATAAGGTGAAAAAGCAAGGAACTTTAAAAGACGTAATCAGCTTCAGTCAGAAGCTAAAACCTGTCTTATCAGACTGCATAGCATAGCACAGATTCTTATTGAACTGCTTTGGGGTGATGTTGAAGATTTTATCTGCCATTACTAAAGTTCAGAGTGTTGATATTGTCAACACACTGACACCTGCGTTGTGCTGTATTTGTCCACAGTGTTCACTTCATATCCACGCAGCCTACAGCATTGCCATGAAGCTGAACGTGCCAGTGCTGCCTTTGACTGAACCCAACGCTGTCGGCCTGATCATAGCTCACGGTAACTCTCACAACACGGCAAATATCACCAGTGTTGTTGACTGGGATTTACCAACAAATGTGAGATAAACCAACATTAAACCTATTGGAGACGAAATGTGTACCTTCTGCTTATTCAGTTCAATTGTCAATATCTCATTCAGTATCATGTTCATAATTCGATGGTTGCTTTTATTGAAAGATATATAGAACAGGAGATATACATTTTTTGTGTTTGGGACCGATTTGGTCGTATTGACTCCCATTATAACTACTTATTTTGGATACACTGTTATCCTGACATATAACAGTGATTTTACCATGAATACCTTATACATCATGGCCTCTATTTTCAAAATATGAAATATAAAATGCACCTTATTTTTGGAGAAAAACAATCAAATCATAATTTGTGTATGAAAATGTAGAAATGTAGAAAACTCTAATGCAGAGCTGTATATTTATGGTTAGATCTGATGTGAAAAAGTGGGAAAAAAATATTTATATATGACATTTTGAAGACACTTTAATGAAGGGTACTGTAAGGTATAAGCTCAGTGTAGTTTTTTTTTCTATAAATGCTCATAGCTCTAAAAGTAATTATGCCTCAAAATCAATGTTCCTATCAATTATTGACCTACTCAAGACTTTAATGTACTCATACTATATATTTCACTTTGCACCGTATTTAAAAAAAGAAAAACTTATTTTGTGTTTTTGTGTTTTTCTTATTGAAAAATGTGTGTGTTTTTATGACAGAAAGGGCATAAAGGGGTGAAAACATGATTCCTAAACATGATTCTATGTCAAGCAAACGGCTGTTTAAGTGAGTGCTGGCTGCAAAAAAAGTGCACTGCACTGTTTTCAGAACAGAGACCAGAGAGGGAACAAATTAAGACAAGCTTGAAGCACAAGCATCCACTATTGAATCAATCATTTTTCTGGACAAAAACTTGGATTATCCTTATATTTGATATGTGGATTATGTAAATAGATCCACTGTCTCTGGCGCTGCGGGCACACTGTGCACCTGTGTGTGTTTGACGTGCTGGTTTCCCCCTGCGCTGAACCGATGTTGACAACTGTCTGTTAATAAAAGCAGGCTTACCACTAAAGCAAACATAGATATGTCATTTGTATGAGGAAAAAATAGGTTTTAATTGTTGTTTCAGGTCGGGCTCTGATATAAATACCAAATATCTGTCGGACCTGAAGGTTTCACTTTTGCTTTGTCGGATTCTGGTCAAAGCTTGAATAAGGTTCATATCATAAATGGTTTGTGTTTAGAAGCAAGTCAGCACCACAAAAAGCCAAAACAAAGTATTTGTCTCTCTTTTTCTTTCTCCTCGTCCTCCTCCACCTGCTCATTCATTCATTCTCCAGCTCTGATGCACAAAAACTTTGAGACAAACGCGGGTCAGGTTGGAGCCACAAACCATTCACACTGGAGTCTGACACAGGTCACATTTTAAATAGTAATGTGAACGGACAAACAAAAAATTGCTGTCACTCGGCTCCGATAGTCACACACGCATTTGGTGTGAACGCACCCTGAGCCTTACGTCATTTTCTTAAAATTAGTATTACCGTATACCGTGGTAAAATAGGGAGGTAGTATACTGGTATCAAAATTTGGATCCCGCCCAAGCCTATAACACAGTGGGTAAGAAGTGATGGGCAAACTTTCCCAGTCTGTTTCTCACTTACCTGTCTTTTTGAAACTGTTGTAAATGTGGATTAGGGTGGTTCACAAAATTGATTTTCACCAAATTTTGCCAGATCACTTTTTTCGTTGTTCACATTGACATTGTAAACATCTTTACCAAAAATGAAGTCAATCTCTGCACATTTAAGGGTGGCACACTTTATCACAAGGTGGATGTTTTTTTCTATTTTCAGGAATAGTGTTTGAACTGTTCTAATGTTTTTACTCATTTAGCATAAATACAGGCAGAAACTATACGTACCTTTATATTGTTAAAGTTTCTGATATCTGTGAAAGTTACGTATTCTTTGGTTGAGCAATATAAATTACGGACATTATAATGGTTGAATTTTTGGTACAGATGTTCAAAATATTAACAGGAACAGGATAACAATCTAACAAAATTTGGAAAAACTTTTTTTAATACCATTATATTGTGGGAATGTTTGTTTTAGATTTAGATCAATCTTGATCAGTCACAATTAGCTGGTGCCAAAGTGGCAATGGAAGTTTGTTTTGTTTTTAACTAAAAGTTTCATCTTCATTTTGGCCCAGGAGATAAGCAAACTTCTTGTTTTAAATTATTATTCTTTTTTTTTTTAATTTTGTGCATTTATTTTGTTTTAGGAATCAGTGGAGCAAACACGAAGTTTGTCTTTTCGAGTTTAAACACTTGGCTTTGCTTCCCACAGGAAGTGTTGGTGATTCCGTTTCCGTGATGAACCCAGACGTGTACGTGTCTGACGATGGAGGTTACTCTTGGATAAAGGCTCTCGAGGGGCCGCACCACTATGCTATTCTGGACTCTGGCGGACTGCTGGTGGCCGTAGAGCACAAACCCAACCAACCAATCGATATCGTCAAGTGAGTTGTGGGAAGGAATAGCAAGTGTGTAAAAGAAGATGGACGACGTATCGAGCAATTAGGAAGAATTAAAGCTGGGTTGTCAAACTCATTTTAGTCCTGGGGGAAAATATGGACCAGTTTGGCCTCAAGTGGGCCATAGATTTACAAATTATTTATAATTTATAGACATTTTGTGGAATTGTTTGTGAGAATTTGAAACATTTGTGGAAAATTTTAAAGTCCTTTCCACAACTTGCAATTAAAAATGAGTGCATTCATGTGATACAAACAAAAGAAGAATGCAAGTCCCTGAAAATATTGTAGAGTTGGTGAATTTGAGATATCTACATCTGGATCATTTGGTAATTTACACAATAATTCATGTTTTCAATGTCATTTTTACGATCTCCTGCAGGCCAAATTGGATGCTTTAAAGCAGCGTTTCTCAAATGAGGGTACGCAATGGCACTACAGAGGGTACTTACAACAAATGTGAACATGGACAATATGGGGTTTATAATGTTTATGCTTAGTTAAAAATAATAATAATAATGAAGGAAATTATGTTGACTAGAATATGAGATGAAAATACAAAGGTCAGTCTTGGTCCCACACTAGCGTGGAGATGACCAGAAATTATAAAAACTATAGAAATAAATCTATTCTGGAGGCACTTAATCAGTGTTTTTCAACCTTGGGGTCATGACCCCATGTGGCATTGTCTGGAATTTAAATGGGGTCGGCTGAAATATAAAACTATATTCTTTAAATTTAAAACAAGACACAATCTTAACTGTATTCTATGCTATTTGAAATAAAATGCACTTGAAATATATATGAGCTGGTGCAACTTGCCACTAATCCTGGCTGCTCTATAACACATAACAAACAAAAAAACTAAGAAAAAAGTGTCTTTGGGCCCGCCTGAAATTTGTTGTATCAAAATGGGGTCATGATCCAAAAAACATTGGGAACCACTATGCAAAATACAGCTTAATTCTGGAAAATGTTGTAATCAGACAAAGCTGTACATGGATTCAGAAATAAGAGAACGGGGGGTAGTTGAGCCAAAAAAGGTTGTGAACCACTGATCTAAAGGGCAGGATTTGGCCTCTGGGCCTTGAGTTTGATACATGTGAATCAGAGAAATGAGGCAAAAAAAGTGCTTAAAGCTGCTATCTGGAGTTTCTGAGAGAACGTCTCCATGTCCCACCCTCAACAGCTCTACTCTGCCTCTGCCAATCTACCAGAAGCTACGCCTCTACGTTTGTGCACACACATTGCAAAACATAACAAAGTCGCATAACTACAAAAACTACACATTTTTTGTTTGAGTGCCATAACTTTTGATGAAAAAATCTTTATTACCTGTTAATGAGAAATGTCGCCAAATCCTTTTAAAAGCAGCAACTCACTCCACCTTTGAAAAGCAGCTCTGAGATAAAGTCTGTTGTGGTCACAAAGACGTTTATCTACAAGCTTTGTACCCGGACTTTTCTTTTCTTTTTTAGTAGAAGTTTTATACGTTGGAGTTTCGGAGCGTTCCTCCATGACGCTCTGCTGCTGAGAGTGATACTTGTTTGAGACGTGTGGCCTTGTTTCCGTGCATTGACTTTGATTGACGGTCCTAGCTCCAGGAAGTCGAAGTCTATTGGCTGGGTGCACTTGGAGATCGTTTCCATTCGTATAGGACAAAGAAAGGACTTGTATACATTAATGTATATGAACGACCACCGGCAGTAGACCATAGTAAAAGAGTAGTGAGGTATTTTTTGGCATTTCAAAAGAATCATGCATAAACATAGATTTCTCAGAAACTCCAATATCAGCTTTAAGTGATCTTTTATTTGATAATTTATTCAGTGTATCTCAAACTTCTGGTAACACGGGACCATCAAAAATGTCTAAAAATGTCTTTCTGGACATTGTGACAGATTCTCGACAGATGAAGGACAGTGCTGGAGGCAGTATAACTTCACCTCAGTGCCCATATTTTTCACCGGACTAGCCTCAGAGCCTGGTGCTCTCTCCATGAACGTCAGTATCTGGGGCTACAGAGACTCTCTCCTCAGTCAGTACTGGATCTCCATCACCATCGACTTCAAGGAACTTCTCACCAGAGACTGTGAGTGATAGCATTCCCTATAGGTACTGAATAATTCCCAGTTTCAAACGGATCTGTAACAGACTTACAACTTCCTGTTGGTGTAGGCGGTGACGAGGACTACGTTCAGTGGTTGGCTCACTCCGATGACCTCAGTGACCCCACCAATGGCTGCATGCTGGGCTACAAGGAGAAGTTCCAGCGTCTTAAAAAGGACTCCGTTTGCTTTAATGGACGTGATTACAAAGTCATCAACCAGCCGACGCCGTGTACGTGCACCTTTGATGACTTCATGTGGTGAGTGTTGATTGAAATGAAAATATTCAAATGAATTTTTAAAAGCATCTACACAGAGGACAACATAATTGACTGGTCATTATTTATTCATAATGAAGAACAGAATATAAGATTTTTTTGGGATATAAAATAAAAAAAACAGGCTCATCTGTTCTTTATGAAGGGTTTTTAAAAGAATCATTCCTTTTTTCTTTCATCACAGTGACTTTGGATACTATCGTCAAGAGAACAGCTCACAATGCATCGAGCAGCCGGACCTTGAAGGAAAAGACTTGGAGTTCTGTCTGCACGGCAACGAGGAGCAGCTGGTGACCAGCGGGTAAGACGAGTCCAGCCTCATGATCAGAGCATACCTAGGATGTGAGCAGACGAATCATTTCACTTTTACATAAAATCAACCCCATCATAGACTTGTTGCAGGGAGAGACTGTGTCATTTGTCAGTGTTTGGTCAGGCTTTCTATTATGCAGACATTTCAATTTGATTTTGAATATTATTTCGTCAGTCTTCAGAAAAACTAAAAAAACATAACAAACAACACTAGATTGTCTCACAAATCAGCCAAAAGGGTGTAGGTTGAAGCAAAAGCTAATACACACCTACCCCATCACAAAAAACAAAACAAAGAAACTATTACTATTTTTAAAATACGCACTCTACACAATGTTTTATGTACACAGTTTATACTGTACATGCACAAACATCAAACATACACATACATACAAATTAATGTACATGACATGTGAATAATAATAGTATAAATATTTTACTATTTATTATCTACTTTTCAACCTTGGGGTCAGGACCTCATGTGGGGACGCCTGGAGTTTAAATGGGGTCGTCTGAAATGTGTAGTAATTTAAGAAGATCAAAATATTACTGATTTTAAAAGGAAAAGTAAACAACTGTATTCTATTTTTTCACTTTGCCAAATATAAATCTGGTTAAAATAAAATGCAGCAAAATATTATATATGAGGTGGTACAACTTGTCACTAATCCTGGCTATCTGTATTTGTAACACAGCAAAACAAACATGATCAAAAACTAATTCTAGAAAAATATGTCTTTAGGGTCACCATAAATTCTTGATATCAAAATATCAAAAAAGGTTAGGAACTACTGCTTTAGACTGTTGCTTCTCCACTTCGGTCTAACTTTTTCCACTTGTTTTGCCTTATAACTGTTGTGCTTTACGCCACGATTGAGCCATTACACTTTTACTATCGGTGGTGCGTGAACTCGCATTGACTTCAGTCGAGCAGCCAATAGTAACGCCCAAAACAGCTCATGGAGCACTTTGTAGAAGAGCTTGGTGGAAATCTAGCATCACGCTCCTGAATTTCTAAAGCCTAAAAATAAAACCAAGAGGAGGAGAAGAGATTCACTGTCCACTCAGAACGCGTTCAATTACAATATGCTCAAAGTTGATTATGGATTTTTGACCAAATAACCCCCCAAAAAATGTACATACTGCAGCTTTAAACAAGCTACCCACCTAGCACAGTGTTAACGGTCTCCTAATAGTTTGATTTGATTTGATCTTTATTTGTCTCAAACTCTAAAATAAAATAAATAAACAACAAAAAAAGAACCTGTCAGGGTCAAGACAGTTGATGCGCATATGCATATTAACCATATTATATATATATAAGATCAGTGGTTCATTAATAATCAACCAAATGCAAATACACACTTATGTCAACACAGTAGTAGTTTGAGAAGGGACAAAACGATGCAATGCTTATCTAGTTCTGCTCCTTTGCCATAGTGTCCAAAAAAATATTTATGTATATATTTATATAATGGTGAGGCAAACCAATATTTACAACTCAATTTCTTTTTTTATGGCAACAATACATCAAAAAAAGAAAAAGAATAGTACAACATTCATCGCAGCAAAAACCGAAGATCACAAAGACCTGGATGTGCAATCACTCCCTTTACACATTATATGTACACACCATGTGAACACATACCTACAACTACTGTATACACAATCAACAATCAACACAAATATCCTGTTCACACTGCAACTGTTTCACAGTACCCCATGTCTCTACCCTAATCATCCTTATTGTCAATAAAAATAGTCTAACTTACATAGTTTTATTGATTGCTTTAAATGAAATGGATCCAAAATGTAGTGATAAATGTTGTAGAGATCATGCTGACTATTGTGAGTCAATCTGTGAGTGTTGTGTTTGAACCTAAATGACTAAAAGCACTGTGTAAACATATTCACCAAACAAGTGAAGTAGTTCAACAGGTTCGGCTGCAGCATGTGGTAGTTGAACAGGAATCTATTTGCATTGATGCATTTGCATTGGTGGAAAACATCACTGCAGTGTCCCCATTTACAGCACAGCTTTGGCCTTTAACTTCAAGCAAAAGTAAAATGAAAACCCTTAAAAAGATTTTTTCCTGCACATGTGAATGTCATTCAGTTTGGTTTCTAAAAGTCACCGTTTGTTTCACAGTTATCGGAAAATTCCTGGAGACAAATGTGAGGGAGGAAAGACCCCGGCGCGTAAAGTGGTACCTCTGCGTCAGAAGTGTGTGAGTGACCTGTTGGATACACAGGAAACGGTCAGTGTCTCTTTACTAACACCATCTTATGGACAAAGACATCAGATTGTGCTTAATTTGTCCACTTCTTTCCACTTAAAGGTGAGCTCCTCCAAATCCGTCTTTATTGTGATAGTCGTCATTATCGTCTTGCTCATGAGCATTGTGGCTGGAGTCCTATTTGTCAAGAAATATGTCTGCGGGGGCAGGTTAGTGTGTTTGTTTTTAATCCAAACCGAATAATTATCTAGGGCCTATACTACGAAGCTGGATTTCCTCTTATTGCACTAACTTCTGGGATTTAATCAGTGTGTGCTGTCTTACGGGGCTAAATCACCATGGTAACTTATGCTGAACGACTAACCTGGTCTGGCTAGGATCTGAGCGAGTACTAAAGTCCCGATTCCTGACCAATCAGTTCTCTTAAAGAACGACCTGCCCAAAAAAAGGAGGATCATTGCATGAACACGTCTCTGTGTGGATCTGATGTGACGCTGACAGGAGAGAGAATATTGATCTTTTATTTACCATGACATCCTATAGGAAACATATAGATTTATATCTGATGGACTGACCTACATCAGTCAGCTGATAAAGCCTGTAAAATAATGTAAAATGCAAATATTGTCCACCTTATGATTTAGGCTGATCTGTATGAACGCAGCATCAGAACCACAGAAAAGATAAAAGGTAAAATCAGTGTCTGATTATTATCCATTTATAATTTCACTAATTTAAGCATTAATACTCATCGATTCCTGCATTCATTCCTTCCTGCTTTTTCTGCAGCAATGGTGTTGTTTTTGGTCTTGCATTACGGATATTAATTCTTCATATTTTGAAAGAAATATACCTCAATTGTGACGTAAATTGCTCTACAGTTGCTCTGCGACTGTGATTGGTCTAACGCTGTAATCTCCACCTCTGTCACAAGAGCGCGCACGTAGCCAGGTGGAAATCAACACGCTTAACTTAGCGAGTTGTAATCGAGATTCGTAGGACAGTTTCTCTCTGACGGAGAATGTTTGGTTAGGTGAAGCCCACTAACGGAGATAAATCCAGGCTTTACTAATCTAGCTTCGCAGTACAGGCCCCTACAGTTGCTTTTGTTTGTGTGATAAATGTTTTTTATTTGGATGTTTTAAACAACAGGACAATCTGCTGAATGTGTCCCACAGGTTCCTGGTTCACAGGTACTCAGTGCTGCAGCAGCACGTTGAAGACAACACTGCTGAGGGCATCGATGACCAGCTGGAGACCAACCACACTCAAAACGGAAAAATAGAGTTTCACGACGACTCAGACGAGGTACATTTCTCTGACGAAACAAATCATTTCACATATAATCAGCGTAGGAGCTATAGAAGAAGTTACTGCTCACTTGTGTTTACGTTTGTTGGTGTTTGGAGTGTCACTGGATGTTAGAACTGACTTATACAGGTGGGCTGCATGGGTGGTGGTTGAACCTCGGAGTGGGGTAAGACGTTTTAAAAAACATTTAAAATAACCATCAGAACCCTTGAATTTTAAATATGATTTTAATTCATTGATTATTATTTAAAAGGAACAATGCACATTAATAAACAGAGAGGCTAGTTTCCATTGTGTGTCCCTGGCCAGATTTTAAAAGTCAATCTAAAATGTAAATGGTATTAAATACAGAGAGATTACAACATAAAATATGACAAATAATAAAATAAATAAACAGAGCTCCAAGCCTGGACTAAAACCACAGTTCAAACAAATCAGTTAATCTATACTTAACACAACATAAACAAACAATATACAAAAATATAAATAAAATAGAATAAAAGCCTGTCAGTGTGAACATAACTGGTGGTCAAGAAGCCACTTTTAACCTTAATATATGATTAAAAAAGAACACCAAATTAAGTTACATTTATTTGTTTATTTTGACTTACATTAGTTACCCAGATGTATTGTTTTACATGTGTTAGCACATGTGCTATTTTACAACACCTGTCCACAGGATGCTTTTAAAGGGAATAGAAATACAAAAAAATAAAGTAAGGAGGATTAAGTTGTGGGTTTTTTTTATTTTGAAAGGTATTGCAGCAACAATCATCACTTTTCCTAAACAGATGAATACACAAGCCAGACTAGCTGCTAAACTGCTTGTAAAGCTCTTTCTGTTGCTCACTGAGCCTGTGAAACCTGTTTGATATTTGTGACCTTACTGTAAAGACTGTAAACCTATGAAGACTTTTTGTGTCAGTATACCCCTAGATTAAAACAGAAAATAAATTAAATGGTAAAATGTGAGAAAGCTTGATATGAAACACATTTTAATAATGATTAACTACATACAGTATGTGTAGAACTGTACATAGAACTGTAACATGGTTCCCTAGTTTTGAGTTAAAATATAACTGACAATTTTCATAGAATTTTCTTCGCAATTGCGATAGATTTCCTAAATTAAAATTATTAATATTCCATAATTGTAATGAATTATCAATTACAATTAGAATTGACCCCAATCCTAGGTCACCAGTTTGGGTCACTCGTCTCCAAAGCACCAGAATGCTAATGGTGTCAGGTGGCATGAGTCACAAAGATAGGCCTGTTAGTGTGAACATCATTGTGCTGATGTGGTGTTTGTTCTTCTGGATGTTTTCTTTGTCTTTGCACAGGATCTACTGGAATAGTGAGCAAACCTGCCCTGCAACTGAGCTACAGACCCTGAGGCCGCCTCGTGGCTAACGGCTGTTCCTGTCACTCTCCGTCTCCAGTTACTTCTTCCTTTCACCTTCTAGAAAGAGCCTTGGCCACGCCCACAGACCGAGCGTCTGTGTCTATCTGCTGTAATCAGTGAAGTTTAATGAATGTACGCAGGCTTCTTTGGACTAAAGCTATGAGCGGAGGAGAACTATGAGAAGTGGCTGTGTGTGTAGTATTGTGAACCACGCTGTTGGGTTTGCTGCTAGAGTTTTAAATCCTAAAGGTAATTATTTTAGGGAAAGAATCTGAGATCTGAAGGGGTTTGAAGTTTAGCTAGTTGGACTATTGGTCCACCTCTGAATTACGGGTCCAGCCTCTCTCTCTCTACCTGGAAACAAAGGAAACTAATTTCCCTTCTGCTAAGGATGTGTGACCTCGTTTCCATGCACTTGTATATTATAAACTCACTTTCTCTTTGCTGTTTTTAAATGTCAGAGCAGTTTGGTTTTGTGTGAAAATTCCTGCCTCATCATCCGTCCGGAACAGTCGTGTCTTCATCTCTACATTAATGAATTCTGCCTCCCAAAGGCCAATAGTCTGTAAACCTTCTTCCAGAGACTCTAAAGGACTCCTCAATGAGATCCTTGTTTGAAGTAATAATAATGCATATATGGAAATACGTCATTTCCAGTAGGTTTGATAGCAATAACTTGTTTATTGTTACATGTTTGTGTTTTCCGTGTATAGTCCACGCATGTAAAATGTTTCCGTCAGCACAATATCTTTTTGAAATTTACTATTGGAAACTTCACAGCATATGAAGTAGTGTCTGTTTAAGAGGAAATTTGAAAAACCTCCATATTTTAAACTTCTTAAAGTGAGCACAAGGTGGTCTGGATGGGAGGAGCTTGCAGTTTGAACTGTTTCCATGGATTTTTCTTCAACAATCATTGAAAACTACTGTTTGTAATTACTTGAGCTGCTTTTGTACTAATTAACTTTTGCAAATACATAAAAGCTTCGATGGTTCAGAGGTGTCAGAAATGATAGTTTAGTAGCAAATATCTTGAGATGTTTTTTTAAATACATATCTATATATAAATATATATGAAACACTCAACCAAAAGCTTCGGTGCAATTTGACGATGCAGCATGAAAAAAGCAATTCAGATACGTACGTAGATGTTTAGCACAATCACTGTTGTAGCTTATCAGAGGCACGGAGCACACATGATTGAATGGTCTGCAGGGGCGGAGCTTAATCTTTAAACCAGTGGTTGTAAACCTTTTTTTTTTTCCTTCTGTAATCTCTTGTCATGTTAGGCTTTTGTTAAGCCTTGTGTTTCTCAGTTCCTTTAACTCTTCCTGTGCCCAGAGCAACAGCACACTTGAGTTTTTAATTACGTTGTGTTTTGGCAAGTAAGCAAAACAACTATTAATTTATTTTGTTGAGTCGCACACACTGATGTATCAAATTATCTTCGAATAATAAATGTTTCCACATTCCCGTGGTAGAGAATCACTGCGATAAAAATGAGTAGAATCACAGGCGACTGTTTACGATAAACTACCAAGTTTTGCTCTACACTTGCGTCTCATTTAGTGCCGTACCATCTTTATTTTTTTCCCCCCATGGGTTAAATTAAAATGTGACAAGTTGGTTCAGAGAGCAATAAAGTGGATGTGGTTTTACAAGTGCCTGATGTGTGTAGCTGAGGGATGGGCAGCATCTGTTTGTGAAGCAGCCACGTACTTGATCTACATCCTAAGACAAAACGTCCTCTGAGCTTTGCAAAGACAATGGGTAGATGAAGGGTTATTATCATGTAGCTCTCTTTAATAAATGACTACATTATATGTGAAGGTTACGCACTGTAAAATGTCAACATTGTGGTGGTTCTGTAAATATTTACATCAGCCATGTTCTGTATATTTTAGGCAGTTTGCTTTGAGTTTGCAAATAAATTCACATTTCTCCATATTTGTATAAATGTATGTTGTTATGAATTTTCCCTCTTCTTTATGAAAAAATAAAATGCATAAAATGATGCATTTTACTCCTAAGATTTGCCATGCTGCACAATTTCATATTCAATCACCTGAGTCAGTTTTTAGGGAATCATATTCATATTTAAGTTACAATTACAATAAGTTACAATGTTTACAATTTGTTTAATATTTTCGAAAGCAATATTTAAGAAATTCAATGCCTTTTTTATTTGCTAAAACAAACCAGAAAAGTACAGATTCCAAGGTATAAAAGAGCAAAATCAACATTTTTGTAGCCAAGATTAGATTTACGTGCATTTAAATTATGAACTGTAATTTACTTTTAAAATTAAGTCACAAATAATAGTAACACCAGCCTGTGGTACTTCAGAAGTCCTAGAATGTGGGGACTGTCTTCAAAAGTTGAAATGTATTTCAGGAATTATTTGGGTGAAACTGGAGGGTTTTAGAAAAAAAATAAATAAATACGAGACTAGACTAGACTGGAGCAGAGAGAAAACACAAGTCCCCATATATACATATATATTGAGGAGCATATTTATGAATTTGGAGGGACTGAGATATCTGGAACTAAACTTTATGGTGATTTACAAAAACCACTAAAATGTAGAAAACTTCGACCATACGCGTGCTGTAGAGTGACCAATGCATTTTGAACAAGAAGACATAGTCATCATCAACATCCTCCGCCAGATTGGTTGTCATTATAACTCACAACCTTTTCCTAAATGTAAAACAATAGTGTGTGTAAAAATATTATACAATATATATCAAATAATGTTACATGAACAACATTTTTTTTGAGTTAATGTATTTTAAGGGCTACAAAAAATAACTCCAATTAGATAACCTTTAATCATGTCAGTCAACACATCCTAATTTATTGCAACATATCAAGCACGCATAAAGCTGACATGTTGGCAGTTACAATAATAAAGCTTTTTACACACACACACATAAAATCTCTATTTTCTTCCAGAATAGCCTTTTCATTAGTTATTATTACAAGGGATTTCAAACTTAAGGTTAGCCCCCGGTGCAGGAAAGTTGATGATCTGTAGAGGTTGCAGGAGGTGAAGTAGGAAGGTGGCAGAGTTATTGCACAATATGATTTATTTCTAGGTTAAATTTTTTTTTTAATTTTTTTTATCATATTATTTGAAGTTAATGTCATTAATCATCAACCCACTGTAAGAAATAACAATTCCTTATTTTAATATATTTTTGAAAACCATCACAAAGAGTCAAAGAGCCACATGAGGCTCCAGAGCCGCAGGTTGCAGACCCCTGTACTAGAGTAATTACTTGTATATAGAAATAAAACTGATTCAATTAGTAATATATGACAAAGCTCAAGGCTTTTATTTTATTCCCTTTTTTCTTTGGTTAACACAGCAACAAATGATGAAACTTTATTAAAAATCAACAACACAGAGAGTCATTGATAGTCACTTAAACTAATGACTTAGTGCAGTGGTTCCCAACCTTTTTCTTGTTGTGACCCCATTTTTATATCACACATTTCTGGAAACCCCTGGAGACTTTTTTCCCCTGTAAATTTTGTTTTTGATCACGTTTGTTATAAATGTAATACGCCATCGTGTTACAATTACAGACTAGCCAGTATTAGTGCACAAAGTGACAATACGCACTAGCTCAGATATTTATGAGCTTCCTTTCTCTTCCAGCACACTATTTCTGTTTCTGATATGTATTGTTTTTTTTTATTTAATTGTGCAAAATAAAATTTAATTCAACTCAACTTTATTTAGAGAGCTCATCAAGGCAGCCACAGCTGGCACAAAATGCTGTACACAATAAATACAAACAGCAAAACAATAAACTAAACTAAGTAAAACAAGAATAAAAACAGATGTAATTATCAAGCACAACAATGAATAGAGAAAAAAACACAGGACACTAAAACACGAGCAGAGTTTTGTGCAAAAATTAAAAAAAAATTGTAATAAAAATATTTTAAATGTAATTTGAGTAATTTATTTTATTTTATAATTATTAGAGATTTCAGGCAACCCCACATGAGACTTCATTTGACTTTCATCTGTCCAGATGTGTTGCTTCAGCTCACTCTGCAGGCAGACTGGAGAATTGCACCATCCTCCGGCCCTCCAGCAGTCCATCAGTCAGATGCTATAGAGAAGGTTCCCGTCAGAGTCAAAGAATTCATTCCCGACTTGCACTGGTGGAGTGACGTTCTCTACTCCTCTCAGCTCCTCCAGCTCCTCCTCTGTAAAAACACGTCCGTCCCAAACTTCCTCGTCCTCCTCTGATGGAACCACTTCCTCTGCTGAGTTTGCCCGTTTCAGATCTTCACCATGAGCGGGTGTAGAGCGCGCTGACACAGCCGTAACAGGAACAACACGCTTAACGACCAATCCTGAGCCTTTGCCCTGAGTCACCTGACTCTGATGAGGAGCCACTGGTACCAACGCTCCGTCTGTGCTGCCAGACTGGAGCACGGCTGTTGCTGCTGCACGATTCCCAGGAAGTGTCTCCCTGGGTTGGTGAGCTGCAGCACCTGCAGGAAGCTCATTCTGTCTGAGAAAAGCCATTACTTTAGAGTTCTGCTTCATCTTCCTCTCAGGGGGGGGGACGAACTTGCTGCCGAGGACTCTACGGATGACGTCAGGGTGGACAGAGAAACTTTCAGCCAGACGATGAACACTCCACTCCTGAGGCTGGTCCTGCTTTAGAAACCTACACAGAGAATACAGTGATATTAATACATAGGTCAAAGAGTCGCTATGAAAACAATCTACCACTACACCTCCTATTTGATGAATTCATCTGCCATTTTTATGGTCATTTCATTTTTAGTTTTCTTTAAATTGATATTGTTTAATAATCATTTAATTAGGTTGAAAAATATACTAATGGCCCTAAAAACAAACTATAACTATTTTCAGCTGAAGAGAATATGACCTTTATTCCGTGTCTTGTCCACTTTTCCCCCGTAGCTACTGTATCTCAGAACACAGGTAAATATTTACCATTAAGGTTGATATTAGGGCTGAACGATTTTGGAAAATAATCTAATAGCATTTTTTTTTCCTCAATATTGCAATTTTATATGCAATTATTGTTTCAAGTGCTTCTTGTCATGTATTTTTCAATGAACACAAGCAATAAATCAATCTGTTTCATAATAAACAATTGCAGATTTATTTCAACTTTAAATAAATATAAAATATACATTTTATAGCACAGATAACAACCATAAAGCAAAAAAATCTGTGGCTTTACCTCTTCAACATGTAAACATGTGGACTGCACTTCTTAAACACTCACTGAACTTAACAGGAAAGCTTACTAATATCTAGGGCTGTAGTCAACCAAGGAAATGGTTGGTCGACCAAAACTATGGCACATGTAGCGATTAGTCGAGCAAAAAAAACAACAAAACAAAATGAATGAGCAGAGGAGGACGAGGAGAAAAAAAAAGAGAGACAAATATTTTGTTTTGGCTTTTTGTGGTGCCGATTTGCTTCTAAACATAAACCATTTATGATATGAACCTTAATCAAGCTTTGACCAGAACCCGACAAAGCAAATCTGAAACCTACAGGTCCGACAGACATTAGGTATTTATATCAGAGCCCGACCTGAAACCGACAATTAAAACCTATTTTTCCCTCATACAAATGACATATTTACGTTTGTTTTCATGGTAAGCCTGCTTTTATTAATAAACTGTTGATGTCAACATCAGATCAGTGTACGGGGAAACAAACGCATGTCAGACACATGTGTGCAGTGTGCCTGTGGCACCAGAGACAGCAGTGGATCTATTTACATAATCCACTTATCAAATATAATCCATGTTCTTGTGGAGAAAAAAGGATTGATTTAATAGTGGATGCTTGTGTTTCAAGCCTGTCTTAATTTGTTCCCTCTCTGCTCTAGTGGCAGCACACTACGCTGACAGCTAAAGTGCAACACCTTTTTATTTATTTTTTCCGCAGCCAGCAGGCACTCACACAGTAGTAGTTGAGCAGACAGTGGTCACTGTCAGCGCTGACCGGCTGCCTGAGTGGGCGTGTCTTACTGCGTCAAAAGTAACGCCCATAATCATGGCATTTAAAAAAATAATAATAATAATTTCCTCCGAGTGGCAGCTCAGCAGAAAGCAGGGGTTTAGTTTCTCTAAATAGCATTTTAAAGTGTCTGTACTTTACTTTATTATTATTATTTTTCACTCCACTATATTTGAAAGACACATATTGTTTAATGATGGTATTAGAAAAGTGTCCATTGATGGATTCAGAACCTGATCTGTTCCATGGCCTCCCAGGTGAGTTTCCTCTGAGGAGCTCCTGGTGGAGTCATCTTCCTCCTCAGAATGTGGAACTTCACCGTCTTCTGCTTCCTATTGATCTCACTGACAAACACCAGTAAACACGTGTTTCACACACAGCACAGACGGTCAACGACTGAGTGTTTTACAATGAAATCCTTACTCAGCCAAAGCCTGGACTTTCTCTTCCACATCCTGGTCCTGAGGGTCTCCATCCTCCTGCACAAAGGACTGGACCCTGCGTGGACCACCTGTCCACGTACCGCTGCTGAACCTGGTGTTGAACACACAGCCATGTGAGGACAAGGAGAGACGCAGACAAGCAGAGAGTCTATGGAGCAGAGAGGACGCCATGTTTGACCAGCTCCGTGACACGTGACCAAAGCTTTTCCGGTAACAGTCGATGTTGATGTTGATGTTGTATTGACAGTGCTGCCACCTAGTGGACAGATAGACTACTGTTCTCTTTTTCTTTCTTTCTTTCTTTCTTTCTTTCTTTCTTTCTTTCTTTCTTTCTTTCTTTCTTTCTTTCTTTCTTTCTTTCTTTCTTTCTTTCTTTCTAAACATATTTTAAAATCATAGATCTATGCAGCGGTGAAGCAGTGATTTTAAAAGTGAGAGTGTTTTAAGGGTGGAACAACTGTCGACTCCCAATTTACTTTATTCAGTTAATATACTACAACCATGATAAAGCTATTATTAAGTCAGTGATACTCAACATGTGGCTCTTAATGTATTCATTTTATTATTATTACCCAACAAAAACATTAAAAGGGGGAAACCTTTTACCTTTTTCTTTGTCCATTTTGCAACCTTATTTTTTCCCCCTTTTTAGCCCCTTTTCAAACTTTTTAAATTTTTTTTAATTCTTTAAATTTTTTTAAAACATTTTTTTCAATTTATAGTTTCCTTTCACCAATACATATCGTTTTTTTCCCCTAATTTGTGTCCATTTTTGCAAGTTGTTTTTGACACTTTAATCATTTTTTTTTTGCCACTTTTTATCCAAATAAGCTCCCTTTTGTCCAATTAATAACACTTGTTTCATTTCCCCCCTACATTTTGCCTGTTTCTGTTCCACATT
The DNA here is from genome assembly GCF_900634775.1 of Gouania willdenowi. Taxonomy (NCBI): domain Eukaryota; kingdom Metazoa; phylum Chordata; class Actinopteri; order Blenniiformes; family Gobiesocidae; genus Gouania; species Gouania willdenowi. The sequence continues at coordinate 31,612,634 of NC_041050.1, read as the reverse complement.
TTTGCCCTTTTTTTACTATTGTTTGACAAATTTGAGTTTTTATGAAAGCACGGGTGTCGCATCCCCCACGGGTGAGATGCACCCCTGGATCTATGCCTCATAGATAAATGAATCAAAAAGGTAGAAATTTCAAAAAAGAGTTCACAGTTGTATTGAGTGCAGCAAAGTCAATCCTGGTACCACTAAGTCTCTCTACCTTTAAATCAAGGTTAAAAACATTAAATAAACTAGAAAAGCACTCGGAGAGCGCAGACCTCTGCCAAGCAGCTCGAGCTCAGCTAACACGCTCCGGTCAAGGTAACATGGTAAACTCAGGATTACCATGACTGCGTAGGTAATAAACTCATGTAAAAACAATATATATATATATATATATATATATAATAATAATTTGATTCATGTCAATAAGATGACGAGGATTAAACTGGTCTTTTGATAATGTAATCAAAGTGTATATAAAACCTAAACATAGCACTGGATGTATTAGCAGTATTAATTTGTTGTCTATCCTTCACAGTTGCTGGTCAGCTGATCTGAATTGAGTGCCATTCCAAAATATTGACCCCGACGTGATTTGAACACGCAACCTTCTGATCTGGAGTCAGACGCGCTACCGTTGCGCCACGAAGTCATGTATAAATTTGTATAAAAATTAGGAATTATATTTATTTCTGAAAAAATACCATATCATGTGGCTGTTATGCATGTTAACAATTATTATTTTTTATTTTTTTTTCAAAAAAATGAGAATAAATTAAAATTGAAAAGAAGTTCTAATTCCCCACAAATTGGTTCTATTTCAGGTTCTTTGCTGATGATTCTAACAGCATGCATGTCAACAATTATACGACTTTTTTTTTTTATTATTATTTTTTATTAAAAACGAGAATAAATTGAAATTTAAAAGAACTTCTAATTCCCCCTCTATTTCAGGTTCTTCGCTGATGGCTTTTTCTTAAGAATGTTATATTTCTTGATGAGAGCTATGAAATGACTTACTCTTGGTATTGGCACAATATGAAATAAGTGACCCTCAAAACTTGGTTACCAACTGCCGTAGAAATACACAGAAGAAGAAGACCCTCAAAACATTGACCTCGACGTGATTTGAACACGCAACCTTCTGATCTGGAGTCAGACGCGCTACCGTTGCGCCACGAAGTCTTATGCAGTAGCAATAAAATTGTTTTTTTGATTTTACATACAAAAAAATACAATTAAGTGCACTTTGGCATTATTTATGTGTAAATGCACTGTTTATTGAGGGAAAGTATTGTATGACAACTTTGAAAGCGACTTACCCTTTAACTGTGATACGCGCTATGATATTACTATGTTGTGTTGTGGGCGATATATATATGAAGTTTAAATAAATGGTCATAAATCCACTCAAAACATTGACCTCGACGTGATTTGAACACGCAACCTTCTGATCTGGAGTCAGACGCGCTACCGTTGCGCCACGAAGTCTTTCAGATTAATTCTATTGATTTTACATATAAAAATATACAATGACGTCAACACAGAGTTTTCCTGTCCGAAGATACTCAGAGTTTGAACGTAACCTGTTTTCAGGAGAAAACCATCGTGTTATTGTTATATATATGGTGAAAACGCTGGTGTGACTGTTAGAAAGGTGTAAACAGTGACATCTGTCGGTTGGACTATCTAATTGCAGCCTGTCCCTCGTGCGTCTGGGCGTCGTTGTTTCATTTGCGCCATTTTGTGCGCTCACTTTGTTGATTGGGCTTGAGCGAGCTGTACTAGAGCCAATCAGAGGGAAACCGGACAGCAGAGACACGGTAAGGCAGCCCCGATTGAAGGCATTGGTTATTGTCAGCACGGATTGGTTTGTAATGGACCAACCACATTACTAACCCGGCTAAAAGAAAAAAACTGCTCAAATGTCCGTGCGGGTAGGCAGCGTTGTCCCGCTCGGGTATGCCTGCACGAGGCTCTTTGTTCTCGGTGTTTGCAGTGAGACCCGAACCCAGCGGGTCGATTAGCACAAGCTAACGGTTAGCGTTAGCCCAAAAGCAGCAGTATAAACACACGACCTGAGCCAAAAGCACCGTGGTTTACATCAACCAGCAGTCAATTACACCCAAAGTTCACATAAAGAGCAAATAATACAGAGTCTGTGCGAAGTTTATCATATATACGATGCTAACCGTTAGCTCATTAATGTACCTGTTAATACAAAAAGTATCAGAATGACATAGTTCCATATTACATAAACTCTACTGTTCAATTCAAGGTTGTAAGGATTAAATTAAAAAGTAACTAATGGTTGATGGTATATCATATATTGAGCACTGGTTCAAATCAATGACTCAATTTAATTTGATATCAAAACCAATAAGGCCATTTTACTGTATATAGTGGTCGTGGGCAATTCGATTCGATACCAAGTGAATACAGGGCCTCTATCGCCGATACCGATGCTTTTAAATATCTGTGGTTGATAATGTATAATCAAACTGTTGACCTATATTTAGGGGGTTATTTTTTTTATTAAAACCCACGACTGAGTTTAGGCTACTACATTATACTTAATTATTATGATGTATATTTTAGTTCAGAAACGATAGAACAGTAACAAAATCAATTTTCTCCTAACATTGTCGTGTTTTTTTTTTCTTCTTTAAAATAGACAAAGTGCAAAAAAAAAAAAATCATTAATCTAAATGTTTTTTCAGTAGAGTTGAGAAATGACAATATAAAAATATTATATTAATTCCAATGCTCTTATGGAATCGGCCCTGTGAAGTAATAATATAGTAAGTCTAGAACTTGTATGTAATCATTCAGTAATCATTCATTTTAAATTTCAGTAAATGTTTTTTGTTGTTATTTTTTATGTCTTATGTCACCTTTCTCACGGAGTTAGGTTGTTCTATAATAATATTTTTCTAGTGCAGGTTAAGAAAATAAAACTAGGGTATTGATCTTTTTTACACTGGTATCATCCAACACCTATACCGATATTGCTATTGATATTTTTTACTTGATCCGCTCGCCACTAATATATTGTGAAAACACAAGTTTCTTGCTAGTGTGATGGTCAAAAATTGGGATTAACACACTGGCAAACCTAAAATAGTACACATTTGTCAGTCTCATTGGATAGATTAGCTTCAACTACTAAAATGCTGTAAACAGATTATTTTATATCCAAATTCCTTTGAATTCACTCATTTGTTCTCTCTGGTAAAAGCAGGAAATGTTTTGAACATCTGCTGTTATTGCACTAAACTAATGCGTCTGTGTAAACGTTGGCTTTCTTTCAGGATATGGAGCAGTATACCACTGCCAGCACTACCACTGGGGAGCAGATAGTTGTGCAGACTCAGAATGGACAGATCCAGCAGGTGAGTTCACACCATCAGTTCTCTGAGGTGCAAACATTTTTTGGATATCTTATATTCGTTGTCACTTTGGGTCTCCTGTTTTTTTATTTAATGTTTGTTGAAATTAGTTGTCGTGTTTATGCATCAACGGCATCAACACACAGCCAAGTTTTTTAATGGACCTCCTTTATGTGTCTTCTGTTGCCACACTAACAATTAAAAACTCTCAGCATGTTTTTAAAAATGTGATATTAGTCATACAGTAACTGTCAATGCAGTTGAAAGATACTGTATTTTTTTAATATTGGCTTTAATTTTTTTTTTTTTTGAACCGTTATTCTTTTTATGAACCATTTCCCTGTGAACAAAAAGGCCTCTTCTGCAAATATCAATCAATAGTATTTAATTGTGTCAAATTTTGAGGACGTCAAAAACAGTTTTCCACAATAATTTTTTCTAAAAAGGAAAACATCACTCATTTGTTACTAGGGATGTAACGATTAATCGTAAGGCAGTTAAAAATCGATTCATAGGTATCACGGTTGATATCCACAAGTGTAGGCGGCGGGCGGAGTCTGCTAATACTTTCTTTCTGGCCGTCTTCTACTCTTAAATATATTAATAAATGATTCATTACCCCTTTAGCACCGAAAGAATATCTGTAATATTACTTGAATATCTGTAAAAGTTTTTCTATTAGCTCTGTCTGCTAGCATAGCTTTTCTTCTTCACTGCAAGATATCTGCATGCCAACCGACCACTGGGATACCAGCGCCCTCTGCTGGTTCAAACAAATATGACGTAATTCAGTCCAATCACGGTTTTTCCAATTGTTAAGGCACAAAATACATTTTCCGTTGCACTTTTAAAAGAAAAATAACTATTATGCAGTTTTGCATTGTTTATTATAGAACCAGAATTTAAATTAATAGGCTTCATTTTCATTTGTATTATTCCTTTATTTATTTCATTAAAGATTTATTGTTAGTTAAATTGCATTGTTTTAAATAGTTTATCAAGGAATTCTTTTGACAATGAAAAATAAAAGGAAAATAATACAGTATTCTCTAGTTTTTTTCCCAAAAAAAAAAAAATTGTCTACAGTCCCATTTTGTAAAATAAATTGTGAGAGAATCGTATCGTGAACCCAGTATTGTGAATCGAATCGTATCGGGAGTTGAGTGAATCATCCCTATTTGTTACTCACTTGTTTGATTCATCAAAGATGTAAGTTGTGACATAACTCAATAACTACTAAATATAAATGCAGATATTTACAGCAAGTTTTCTACTTTCTTTTGCACCATTGCTATAAACTATCCTAATGTCCTCCATCACTACAGCCACAAAACTTATGTTGTCGTTCTCTCTGAATCCTGCCTGACATCCACATCTGCAACATCCTCTGTCCAGTATACATGATCTACATCTGTTTCCTTCAGACTCAAACCATCTCAACTTCTCTCTGAGCTTTTCCTCTCAGGTTTTTTCTTGTTCGTCATGGTTATTTACAAAAAACAAAACCCTGAGCATCTTCATCTCTGACACCTACAGCTCATGTTTGAAGGGCTTCAAATCCAGCAGGTTTTACAATTGTCCAATAGTTTAGTAATTTTTCTCAGGAATCAATGGTTTACTGAATCTGAGCAGGCTTATTGATTAAGTTTTGATCAACTTCTTTTAATTACCCTAATTTAAATTTTCCTAGCTTCTGTAGCTCTGATCAGATGTTAGAATGTAACATTCTAATAACGTTGCTCCAACTGACTTTTATTTTGTAAACCGGAAGTTCCCATTGAAACGGTTGTAATTGAGGTAACTTGCTGACTGTGAACCTACAAGCACGGACAAAAGGCTGGAATAAAAATAACATAAAGACAAAACAGACTGAGTTATTCTTAGTTAGCCAGGCATAACAGTTCAAACTGAGCAGGTGAAGATGATTAAAGCTGATCACGTTCTCACGGAGCGACACTGCGCTACACAAAAAACGGACAGAGCTTTACAGGCATTCCATGATTCCGTCCTCGATTCTGTTTACTCAGATTTTCTAGGGCCCTACACACACATACACTCTGACCTTGTTGTCAGAGTGTACAGGTGGGTGCGTGGCCCTTTAACTGCTTGACCATTGTGCGGAGTGAGGGAGCGTGTGTGACCGGAGCAGATCGATTATAAGCTGTATGCCGTTTTTAATGATTGGCAAAGTAAACGTTACAGCTGTTAAATTAAACCGGAGTACCATACTCAATGACTGCTGTGAAGCAAAGGAGTTAACCCCAGAGCTGAGGATAGCTTCGGCCCCCGGAGAGAATACAGACATTACAGCCGATCACATTAATTGCATAAAATGCTAAATATCGGCCGATTCGATATAGCCGGTTATTTAAATAAAGGTCTAAAATGCAACATTGCCCGAGGAACCACAACCACACAAAAAAAACTGATATTTAACTTAAAAAGTAAAACACAACCTACATTTTTAAAATTTTTGGCGGTGAAAATTTGTGCAGTTTTTCTAGCTACAGTATGTTTGGGGCGTGTATAGCCACAAAATATGTCAATAACACAAACAGTCTCCTTTAAACATTAAGCTAAATAACAGTATCCTAATTTAAGTAATGATTATCATTTTTCTACATGTTTTATCAATATTTTTGCAATAAAGTTTCCACAAATAAACCAGTGAACCAGATAAAATCACTGCTTGATGCCATTAAAGCATCACCAGTTGTTACAATGACCAGTTGAAGTAATACACCCTCAGGTAAAATGCTTCCGGCCTGTGGTTGTCCTTCAGTTCTGGTATAAAAATTCCTTCCTTACTGTTTTTCTCTCCCCCTGAAGAACATAAACTTCTAAGGAAGTGTGTAGTGGTCCCACTTCTTGGAGTCTTAGGGTATTCTGATAGAAAAAGTAATGGCAGCATTGCTTCTTTAAAGTTAGTTCCGGTGCAATGAGTGAGCAGAAGAGCAAAAATAAGATCCAGCAGCTCCAGTAACACTAAGAAAAGCACTGCACTGACTTAGATCAAATAGTTTTAGGCCTAGTGTCCCAGCTCCATCACTCCAGACTCCAATGGAGTGTCATCTTGTATCTCTGCAGAAAGCCTTATAATGAGCTTCTCAGCAGTGTTGAAGCAGGAAAACATTTAAAAACCATCTGAATTTGTGGATTTGCAATACTTGGCATGGACAGCTCTGCTTTAAACCTTCACATTGAGTTAAAGCGCCTTCATTCCGTTACACGTCACTTTGCCTCTACAACTCCACCCTGTATGCACTCTCTCCTTCAACTCTTTTAAAGTACCATCCATCATTTTTTTCATAGTTCACCTCATGCATTTAAGGTCATTCAACCTTTTGATATTTTCGGACGTTGCAAATTCCATGGTGCTGAAATATAACTTATGTACAATTTTACTTGTAATTATATTGAACGTCAAACGGTCTGAGAATGGCAGTTGGTGCCATCTGATGTCCTGATGGTTCTATGTTTAAGCCTGTATTGTCCTGCCTTGCCCGTAGACACAGGGCACAGTGACAGCTGTGCAGCTGCAAACAGAATCGCCGGTGGTGACGGCCTCAGGCCAGCAGGTGCAGACACTCCAGGTAGTGGTGTCACCGCCGCCCTGTGTCAGTCCCATGATCGCCTGTACAGCTGACCAGTATGCATGTGAAACAAGGGCTGTTTTGTTTAATTTATTATTATTTTTTTATTGACCCATCTGTGTCATTTGGTTTTATTGTTATCATTCAGCATGTGAGAGCATGTTCTTCAGTACAGTGTGCTTATGCTGTCCTGGTTGTCAAAAGGCTTCTGTCTGAGTTGTGTTTGCATTTTAGTTTTAGCTTGAAAAGCCAGACACTTTCTCATGGATACATGATTCATGTGGATGTGAAATAACTGTTGCATCTTATCATGTAGTTTGATGTTTGTATAGGAATTGATGCTGGTTTATTTTTGCTGTCACACACTGACTGCTGTCTGGAGTTTTCATTTAAAGAAGTGAAGTCTTTGACTATATGTGTGCATAAATGCAGTATAATTTATTCATCCTAGTGCTGGGCAATATATCGAGATTCAAGATATCACCTATATCGATAAATTTATTATTATATAGCTGATTTTATATTCAAATAAGGATGTCCCGATACAACATTTTCACTTCCGATACGATACTGATATTGCAGCCTTGAGTATTGGCCGATACCGATTCGATAGGATATCAGCATGAATCATAAATTTTTTTATTACTTATTTTGTATTTTAAAATGTTAGAAAAGGCTTGATCAAGTGATGTTACTCAAACAGAACAATAGTCAACAATTCAAGTTCATTTCAGTTATATTTTACTGTCAATATATGGTGGGGACAAAAACTTTGTCGGAGTGCGTATGTCGGAGATTTTAGATGCAGTCCGATAAAATCCGATGATCGTTTTCTGGCTGATATCGGAACGATATCGATATCGGATCGGGACACCCCTACATTCAAATACTCCTTTTAGGAGTTGCTGCTTTCACTACTTTTCAGAACAGCATAAAAAGCACAGTTGGATGGATTGCTGAGCGCATCCTAACCCAGACCTTCTCCTAAACAAGCCACACTACAGCACTCACTCACACATTTAGATATGAATTTTGGTCCATATTGCCCAGCCCTAATTCATCCACAATAAAGGTGAGTTCATATCAAATTTGGGTGTAACTGACACTTTTCCTCTGAGATCACAGACAATCTAACAGATTGTAACCGTATAAAATGTAGAGCTTTTTTGTGGATAGTGATGGGGCACATCAAAAGATGAATTGAACGTGTTAATGTTGAATAAAACAGAAGACGTGACAGTGGGCCGTTGAATATTCTGTCGAGCCATCATTTACATTGAACCTGTGAGACACACTGTCATTTCTGCTGTAACAGCTTCCTGTGTGTGTCCTTGTAGGTCCAAGGACAGCCTTTGATGGTTCAGGTGAGTGGTGGGCAGCTCATCACGTCATCGGGACAACCTATAATGGTTCAGGCCATGTCGGGAGGTCAGGGACAGACCATAATGCAGGTCCCAGTCTCTGGAGCACAGGGTCTACAGCAGGTGAGACACAATACGTTGGAAACAACACTTTATTTTAAACCTGTTTTAAGTGAATTATTTTCACATATATTGGATGAATTGATGATGATAGCCCGCCCCCGTCCACTTATCTCATTTTCTGCTTCTGAAACCCATATCCATGCATTAATCCCATCCAGAATCGACTATTGCAAATAGAATCCTATTTGGCACATCATCCAGTCCTTAATAAACTTCAATACGTTCAAAACTCTGCTGCACGCCATCTCACCCATACCCAAAAACGCATCACCCCAGTCCTTCAAAATCCCCACTGACTCCCTGTCCGTTACCGTAACCATTCTCCTCACACATAAAGCCCTTAACCACCAGGTCCCCTCCTACCTCACGGCTCACCTACATCCTCAGCCTCCGTTCTTCTCAAGCCAACCTCCTATCTCCCCCTCTCAGAACCAAGCACTGAACCTAGGAGGACAGAGCCTTCTCCATAGCTGCCCCCTCCCTCTGGAACACACTCCCTGCGCACATTTAACGCTGTACCGACCTCCAACCTTCAAATCACTCATCAAAATTCACCTTTTTAAACTAGCTTTTAACTTATGATTGTTACGTTTTTTCTGTATTTACCTTTGTTGTTGTTTGTAATTGTTTTAACTGTAAGGTGTCTTTGAGTTTTTTCAAAGTGCTTATAAATAAAATGAATTATTTGAAAGTGCAGTCCTGTCTGTGCAGATCCAGCTTGTGCAGCCAGGTCAGATCCAGCTCCAAGGAGGCCAGACTCTCCAACTTCAGGGCCAGCAGGGCCAGCCCCAGCAAATCATAATCCAGCAGCCACAGGCGGCAATCACTGCAGGACAGAACCAGGTCTGACCAGTGAATGCACAAATCACTTGAGACATTTTAAAAAATGATTTATTTAAATGTGTTTTATTTGGTGGAATCACATTACTGCATGTATGACAATGTATTAGGTAATGTATTCACAGCAGACAGTGAGTGTTGCTTCACTTCATTGGCATCTTACTTCATTTATTCTTTGCATAAAATGTTGTATACATAAATCCTGTACATTTTTGGCTATGCTATAGTTCATTTGTTTATTTATTCATTGGATCCCCCATTAGCCTCCACCATGGTGGTTGGTAATCTCCCTTGGATCCATAAGAATAAAATAAAAAAAAAATCAAGATTCTAGTACATGTAAGAATTTCTACATTTGTATTACACCATCAAATAAATTGAAAAATAAATGATATATAATAATTGTTAAAAATATGATTTTAAAGCATTTTTAAATATGCTTAAAGTTGACATGTGTTTCAGGTCCCTATAGGCAATTTGTTCCACAAGCTTTAAAATAAATACAGATATTTGTAAATAGTTGGTATTAAGACGATTGGTGACTAAGTTGGAGTTTGAAGCAAGTCAAGTATTGTAAAAGTGGATATGATGGGAGTATTTGATCTTTTCTTGAAATAATCTCGGTTGGCCAGTTAAAACAATGTTTTTTATAAATATTAATCAATTATAATGCATTTTAATTTCAATGAGTGGCCATGACAATGTGCAGTGCATATCAGTGATAATGGTCCTGTAGGGACACCTCAAAGCTAGGTGAGCAGACTTGTTCTGGGCAACTTTAAGTCTACTTAAATCTGATTTAGTGGTTTCCGACCAGATTACTGAACAGTATTCAAGGTGAGGCAGCACAAGAGATTGTACCACTTGCTTCAAAGTTGGTGAACCTGATTCATGCCAAATGTGATCAAGTCTTTTGAGTGATGATAAATGTTTTTAAGAGGTAATAATTGTTGTCGGTGCCTTTGTACAGGGGCAGCAGATCAGTGTGCAGGGTCAGCAGGTGGCCCAGACGGCAGACGGGCAGACCATCGTCTACCAGCCTGTTAATGCAGACGGCACTGTGCTGCAGCAAGGTAACATTTACCGTCTGAGCTCAGCTTTTCTTTAGTGAGCTTAGAATGCTGGACCAAAGTTAAATATCATTCTGGCTCAGTTCTGAGACGGTTACTCTCTTGCAGGAATGATAACAATTCCTGCTGCCAGCTTGGCCGGAGCCCAGATCGTACAGGCAGGAGGTGCCACCACAAACACCACCAACAGCGGCCAAGGCACTGTGACCGTCACCCTGCCCGTCTCCGGAAACATGGTCAATGCAGGTGGAATGGTCATGGTAAGACCCTGTGCCGAGGTACCCAACATCTCATTCTTTTTTTTTTTTTGGTTACATTTTCACACCCACAAACGTCTAATAATGGAACAACCACAACCACTTTTTTCTTTTCTCCTTTTTTTCTTCTTCATTTCTTTTTCTGTCTAAATGCAATGTTCTGATCATCTTGGTGCTCATTATCATTGACATTTTTTTGGGTGTTTCTCAAATGCTTTAATTCCACCTCAAAAGCCCAGGCTGTTACACAGAAGTAATAAACCAGTGGGGTTTATAAGTGGGAGTTAGAGTGCTTATGCTGTTACTTGAACCAAAATGGTGTGTCCTACAAGTGCACAGCAAGCATAGTATTAAGTGGACATTTATTCAGTTTCTCACCATCATTGACACAAATGAATAGGGAGTTTGAAGGAACTCCCGTTTAACTAAAAGCTTTGTCAATATAAGATTTCCATTTGGGTTCCTGGAGGAGCCATTTTCAGTATAATTTAGATCAGCAATTCTCAACTTGTGGGTTGGGACCCAAAAGTGTTTTGCGGACACCTGGTCAAAAATAGATAAATACTGGCGTTTCTCTAATGTCTCTCATGTTGGACGTGTCTTTTATTTTGAAAGAAATGTTTATTTTGATAGGCATGCTATGAAATGCATGTTACACAGGAAAATATATTGATTTATGTTTTTTTAAAAAAGATCATCAGCTAGTATTGAAAAAACTAAATTTGGTTGGGTGGCTATTTAATGACCCTGGCAAAATGTGGGTTTCATGATGAGACCAGTTTAGAACTCGTGGTTTAGATGTCTGTCTCTGCTCCAACACACCAGAATAAAGTTAGTGTCCTCATGCATTTCTCCTGCATGCATGAGGACAAGCTATATTTTACAATCTGATCTGTTGGAGTGAGGAAGACGTCTGAAACATGCAGATTAGCAGCCCTCCACGACTGAAGTTTGGCCTGTGTGACGTGTAGTTTAATTTTGTAATTATCTAATAGTGCAGCCTATTAAGTGATTTGCACTGCAGTATTTCAATCATTATCTCTTTCCTTTGTAGTCTGTGCTGAAAGCCACACACACACTTAATGTTGTACACGTTTGTCATGTCTCATCTGTCAGATGGTACCTGGAGGAGGTGGAGTTCCCACAATGCAGCGTATCCCCCTTCCAGGAGCAGAAATGCTGGAGGAGGAGCCTCTTTACGTCAACGCCAAGCAGTACCATCGCATCCTAAAGCGAAGGCAGGCTCGAGCCAAGCTGGAGGCCGAGGGCAAGATTCCTAAAGAAAGGAGGGTATGGTCACTTATTTCAGTAGTAGTTGGCCATCGTCATTACCAAGAGCACCCACAAGAAACCATGAAACCATGGGGGAGAACATGCAAACTCTACATATAGGATTATTCTCCTTTTTTCTGAAATATAAATGACCTTTTAGTACTTAAACAGCTATAATTAAAGCTTTGCATGAAGTTAAGGGTTGTTTCATTTTTATCTTTTGCCGACATCTGATATGTTGATATTGTCCAACACAAAATGTCCGATATTAACCGATATATACTTCCTCTCTGAGCAGGTGAAAGTGATCATGTTTTCACAGAGCGCAGCAGCTGAGAAACACAAGAAACGAGCGGAGCTTCACAAACACTTTAAAGTTAAGCGGTAGCTGGTGGCTCCGTATTTTGGAGTGAGGGATGAGTTGTGTAGTTTTTTGGCAGTTTAGACGGTGTTTGAAGCGGCCATGAGTGCTCCCTAAAAAAAATTCCCCATGGAAAAAACATTCCTTGCCTCACGGTGACGGCGTTTCATCCTCATTCTGTCAATTTCCGTCTTCAACGGTTAATTCCGTTTTCATTGGTCATTTTGTCTTAGGGCCCTAAATAATCAACTTTCAACTTTAGTCGTTGAAAAAGTGCCAGATTTGTTTTTGATGTTTTTTCAAGCAACATCACATTGGTTTTTTCATTATCAGTGAAAAAACCAATACCAATGTCAACCGATATTGCATTTTATGGCCAATATCAGCTGATAATATCACCCATCACTGAGGAAGATAAAGTTAAGTTGGGTTAAAGTGGTAATGGTCCCAGATGCTTAGCATATGTTTTCTCTGTTAATTTTTCCCAGCAGAAATATCTACATGAGTCTCGTCATCGTCATGCGATGCAGCGCAAACGAGGAGATGGAGGACGTTTCTTCTCACCAAAGGAAAAAGAGGAAATGGCGCTGGCTTTAGCACAGGTGTGGAGCTCTGTTCTAAAATGATTACTAGTTATTTGCTCAGGCATGTGATGATTTAAACTAGGGGTGTAACGATTTGTTTTAGCAACAATTCGCTGTTGCAGATTCAATATCAAGGACGATATTAATTAACGATTCGATCTGAAATCGATTTAGTAACTTTTTTTTTCCATAATAATAATTCAACCAGTGTAAGTGAAATAAATACCTGTATACTGCATACAGTGCAGGTGAGCTTTCATAGATTCCTGTTGTTTCTTGTCAGGGAATCATCTATAAATTAATTGGGGACATAAACAAACAAGTAAACAACATTTTATGTCAAATGTATTCACATTTTATTTGAATTAAGTCCAACTAACACTTTAATTTAAATTAACGGGATGTTAACTTCTCAATACTCAATACTTTTTCAATAAAAATACATATTAGGTCTACCTAATTCTTCTGCTTGTTTTTTCAACATGAAAAATAATTGAATATTAACCGCAAAACCCACCTTTTCAAACTTGCTTTTCCTAAACCTTTCTATTTTTCTTTCTTTTGTTTTTTTTTTTGCAAATGAGATCTGTTCAGGTTAAATGAGCAGTGGTTAAACCTGCAGCTTTTAATTTTAACATGATAGTGAGCCTGAGGCAGCTTCTGCAGAGCTAATGCTAACGAGCTAATGCCGTAATGTCTTCATTATTAAAAACGCTTTTAAAACGCATCCATATAAAGTCTGCCGTGCTGAAATCCAATGCTTTATTTCCTTGTATCGATACAATCGATTGAGTATCTTTTAAAACAAATTTATATCAATTTTCATCCGGAAGGCCAAGTTGCCGAGCACAGATCAATGTAGTTGAATCATAGGAATCAAAATCGATTCATCGATCTAATGGATGAATCGTTACATCCTTATTTTAAATGGTTCATGTAAATTTAAATGTGTAACATGTGCTTTGTTGAGAATGTAAGCATGCTATCATCATTTTTTTCCCGTGGAATCTGCAGCAGCAGCAGCAACAGGAAGTCGGACAGGCAGCAGTAGACGAGACGGTGGCTACGATGATCCGTGTCTCATAGCACTTCAACAAACATGGCCCCTCTGCCTGAACTTGCCTCAACACTGAAGGACCCTCCACGTCGTATGCCCTCCTCTGCCCCCGCTTGCCCTGTCATCGTTCACCACACGTCCGTAGGGCCGCAGGGTTTCTACTCCAATGAGCTGGCCATGTAACGGCTGAGCTGGTGAATTGTTTTAGTGTTTTTCCATTTCAAATTGGACAACCCATTGATTTGTGTTGTTATTGTTTTGACACTGGTCATGGGTAACTAAGGCCTTTCACCTCTCACATAGAGGAATAGACATAAATCAAGCCATACTTGGTCTCACCTTCTTTGTTTGTGTCTCATTAGTGAGTGCTTTCCATATTCTTTAATGTCCCTTTATTCAGACACTTTGCGAAGCTGTTGTAAATTATGTATATGACGTCTCTTTTTGATGCATGCCTTGTGCAGGTAAACAAAACAAACTTCAACATTTATCCAATTGGGAACAATAGAAATTGTGGGAAACAAATGTGAACTGAAGTTGTTTTTTTTGTGTGTGTGGTTCTTTCAGGGCCTTTAGAATTTATTACATTTGTTGCATGATAAACAGATTTGTGTTGCACCAAAACACAATACAGCTTGTGTCATAGTTTCCTGATTGATCTTTTTTTCTTGTAGATATGTTTTTTAATCAGTATGATGCAATGATCTAGTGTTTTTATAACGAGAACAAATTTGGTTGAGAAGATCAAATACATTTTTATCTGGTGACTTGGTTTCCCCGACTGCTTCCTTTTTTGTTGTATTGTACATATTAAGTAATTCAGCCACTTGGTATTTGTGCTAGAGTTTGATCAATATGGGATTTTTATTTATGAGAAGCTGTTATTCGATATATAAAATAAGAACATTGATATACACAGGATATATACTGTACATCATGATATTTAAATGTTAGACTATGTGAGTATATCAGTCTGCAGGATCTTCACTTAAATTTCCCTGATTCTGGGAATTTGGATAAACTTTGTGGAATAATTTGAGGAAAATTTGCCAGATTTTGGAAAAAATTTAGAGTTCTTTGAGATTTAAAATAACTGCTGTCATTTGATAGAAGAATGGGAAAACTGAGCTCTGATATGCATTATAATTGAATTTTTGTATTTGGAGGTGCTGACATATCTACAACTGAATTAATTTACCAAATGTTTCATGTTTTACTATCATTTTGCTGTCTCCCCGGGCCTTGAGCTTGACACTTGCTGTACATGAACGCAAATTCTTATAATACCCAAAAAATGATTCAAGACAAAAAAGCAAAACACTATTAAACTAAAATAAGGAACTTTAATTATTAACACCGTCAACATAAATTCTGTAAAGCCACTGATAAATAAGAAAAGGGAAACTTGTGTAAACTATTTTCAGAAAACTAGGGATGCACAATATGAGAAATTTTCAGCTCATTTGGCAGGTTATCAATAAACACCTCTTATCATTAACAAACAAGCCAAATTTCATATTTGATACAGTGAACATATTAAGTTAACTTTAGGTCATTCGGTCCCCTAGGTGAATGAAAGAATAAAAGTCTATACACAGTGTGTACTAGTGTAAATATGGGTAGAATATTAGCAGGTATAATTACAGATTTTTAATATTAAATTAAGAGAAAACTTGTAAACAGTGTTTATTATACCTTTTTAAATTATTAAAAACTATAAAAAGCTAGTTGCCTGGCTGGAAAGCCGTCCCTGGAGTTGAATCCTTTTCAGGGTTGGGGTCATTTTTTTTTTTTTTAGTTACAATTATATTTTCAATTACGATTACAATGACCAGCATTTTTCCCCCCAATTACAAGCCTGAAATGAATAACCTAATAAAAGTTAACCTTCCTCTTTTGTTAATTTTCTTTTATGATAACGGGTCCTAAATCAGCTGTAAAATATGCTAAAAACAAATATACTTTCCTATCTATTGTTTACCTTTTTAGGCCTCCTAATAAATGAAAATATAGGTTTTAATATTATTGGTGTGGGCATCTGAGCCTTTTTGTGTCAGTTTAGAGCTTGATTTATTTATTTATTTTTCTAATAGTAAAACGTGGAAAAGCTTGATATGAAACTATTTACCTACATGTGTAGAACTGTTACATGGTTCCCCAGTTTTGTGGCGAATTTACAGCTATTATAGAATTTTCATGGCAATTACAAAGTCAATTATCTGAACTCAGTTACAATTTAATTACGATTATGACAGCAATAGATTTTTAAATTACAATTGTAATTAATGATCAATTATGAATGACCCTAACTCTGGAACTATGTCACACAAAAAGAAAAGATCCAAATCCTCAGTCTGGACTGGAAGAGCAGAAACTGTCCCACAGTCTGAAACAAGGTCGCTGTCAGGTGGATTTATCGCCTCTCCTCTGTGCACCTTACGTATCGAGCTCAGCCAATCAGAAGCTGTAGAATCCAAACATAGCCAATAAGAAAACAGTGGGCGGGATTAAGATTACTGCACTGCGGCGCTTCAAAACGAGCCTATAGACCTCTGAATGGTTGTAAAGCAGTGAACACACGGAGAGAATAAAGTGACTTATCCGAGTAAGAACTTAAGTACGGCACTAAGTCCTGGTTGTTACTACACCGGGTTTTGTACAAGGGTTTGTCCCGCCCACTGAGCACTGATTGGTGCAGGTGACGGATGAAATTGACGCCCCTCCCTCCCTCGGTGATGTTGCTGTGAATGACAGCGGACGGACTAACTAACGGGACCGGGACAGCTGTCGGCACCACTCCGTGACAGCCGTTACCGTGTGTGTGCGTGTGTGTGAGCTCAGCTGTGTCTCTCACTGCGGCTCCGGAGCTTCAGACTCACAATAAGACCCTGGACTGACTTCAGGTCACCAGCGAGCCGCCCGGCGTCCCTTCCTCTTTTCCCCGGGGAGCGTTTCAGCAGCACTCGGTGACAATGACAGAGGCGGTAGTGGACAGCAAAACGGAGGTGAAACAAGCCACCAAATATGTGAAAGAGACCGAAAACGTGGCGGAGAAATACTCGGTGTTAACCGTCAGCAAGAACAGCAGCGATGTGAACATGAACGTCGGGGAAATGCCGTCTGCAGCCTTCACTGCGGTCCCCACCATGAAAACTGTAAAGAAGGTAAGAAACGTAAGGCTCGCCATCGGCCACTGTTACATATGTAGTGCTGTACAAGGATGGGAGCGTGCGTGTGTGTGCGCGCGCGTGGTGTGGAGGACAGCATCACGTTGGTGCGCAGTGCAGAGAAGTATCAGAGTCAGGGCCAAGCGATGACTGCACTTTTAATAAAGATGAGCCATAACTAGGAAAACTAACATTTATCACCTGGAAACGGCACTGGTTTGGATGGGAGTGCACGTGAACACTACATAACCCCGAATACAAAGGGGAAGTAACATAGTCTGAGGCAGGGCTGGACGATATGGAGCAATTAACTCATATATCAATGTTTTTTCTCAAATACATCTCAATATTTTTAACTCAATAAAGTCTGACCAGAAAGATCATTCTGAGTTAAATTTGCTAACAAACAGGTGTACAATGTGTAACTTTTGACTTCTTCCCCATAAAGGACAGCATGTGTGAGTGAGTTCTGTAGTGTGGCTTGTTTAGGATAAGGTCTGCACTTAGACTTCCATCAAATTAGTAGTAGCAAAAGCAGTGACTCCTAAAATGACTCTTTTTTTATACAAAATAAGCTATAAGACATAGAAATTATCATTATAACCGATATTGTAATGTTGTAATCACCAAATCAAACTAAAGGCCCGAGGGCAAAATCCGGCCCTTTGGATGAAGCCCACAGGAGATAGTGAAAATGACAAAGAAAACGTGAACCATTGTGTAAATGAAACTCAACAATATTTGCAGGGGCTCCTGGTGCTTATATTGCATGATTGCGGTCATTTTTATTGTTAAACAGTTGGAAAAAAAAAAAAAAATTCCTTAAATTATTACATAATATTTTCCTAATGTCATACAAATTGGTCACAAATCTAGACCATTTAAAGTGATTACTTTTTTGGGACTGATAATTGTCACTTATTGCTTGGATATTGTCAGTTTCTTACATATTTAGTAGTTTATATATACATAGAAGTGTTGAAATGACTTGTTTTCCTACATACAATCTGTAGCCCACTTGAGATCAAACTGCTCCCTTGGTCCCTCAACTAAAATGAGTTTTTTTAGAGCAGCAGAAGTCAGAGAAACCATGAATCCTTGTGTAAATGACCAACTAATTCAGTTGTAGATATTGTCAAAATTCATACACATTTTCAATGAAACTCCACAATATTAGCAGGGCTCTCCCTGCTTTCTCAATTTTTCCTAAATCATGCAATTTTCTTCAAATTATTCCACGAAATGTCCTCTAATTACATAAAAATGGGTCACAAAATGAAATAAATTGAAAGTGAAGGGACTAGGACTAATATATGTCTCTTATTGCTTTGATATTATCGGTGCCAAAAATATTTTATCATTTATTTATACATGAAAGTGCAAACTACAACGCAATAATGTTTAAATTACTAATTTTCCTGCCTACAGTCTGCGGCCCATACTTAAGATAAACTGCTCTGTATTTGGCCGCTGAACTAAAATGAGTTTGACTAACCTGTATTAGCTGCTTAACTCATTTCCAATGGGTAGAATTAGTTCAGAGGTCATGTTAATCAAAATGCCATCATCCCATAGTCATTCCATGGATATTAAAGCTATTCAGTTACAAAAATCCCTCACTTGATGGTTAATGAATGCACACTCAAAGTAACATTAATGTCTAAAACGACACCTGCTCTCTTTACAATTTGTGTGACTCATTGTTATAAAAGCAACAAAAACCCACTCTACAGTTCATGGGCCACATACCAGAGCTGAAAGTGGGTGTCCAAGTATGAAACTGCAAAAAAATAAGTCATCTTTGTGTTCAAAAATTTAAAGTGATGGCTATTTGATTAATTTAGACTGCAAAAAGAGAAAAATGAGCCCGTGTGTTTGGGTACTGAACATAAATGGACCTAATTCTTCGGCTTAAGAATACATGTTAGTGAGTTTTTATTATTGATTGCTTTTCTTGCGTAAAGGTATCATCGTTGGTAACAGGAACAGAGTAATTAAAAATGAATTAGCTGCTAAGGTGTAGCTTTTAAACCAAGCTTTGGATTCCTTCGCTGGCATATAAATGAAGAAAGACACACAAGTAGACTGTCCTCAGGTTGCTTTTTATCACTACACAGAACCACAATGCATTGTGACTGAAGCTTGGCAACAAGTGCTGGAAACACCAAACCCTTTGCAATCCAATACTACCCATGTTTTAATAGTAAGATCAAATCTTTTTGTTCAAGTTAAAGGTTACGAGACATTATATCAGTGGTTCTATCACAGCGAGGGCCACAAAAATGTGTTTGTTTGACCGAAGGGCCACATTATCAACATTCACATCAGCATTTAGAATAATGGCCAATCTGAGCATTAACACAGGAAAGAACAAATAGTTTTTAAGAGTAATTGTGTGTGTTTCTTTGTCATTCTATGTATGTTTGTGTAGTGTGCTCTTTTCTGTTGTCCTTTAGTGTATTTTTATTCTAAAATGTTTGTCTTTTGGAGTCATATTGTGTATGCTACTCCCACCTACACACTGTATTTATATATTAGTATTAGTTTTAGTATTTAGTATTTATATATTAGTATTAGTTTTAGTGTTTGGTATTAGTAAATGTTTTATCTGTTGTAAAAATTGTATGTCTACCTTTAGTATAGGAATGTATTTTCTGCTGTGCCTGAGCACTTTATCTGTTCACCGTGGGAAGTGAGAAACGTCTTCTCGATTCCCTTGTATGTTTGTGCATGCAAAGGAATTGACAATAAAGCTGACTTTGACTTTTGACTTTGACTTTATTTGTGTTGTAACTTTGTTTGTTTGTATTACTGTGGGTTTACGGAGTAATTTTTTTTGTTGTTGGTCTTTTCCTTGTCTTTTGATGTACTTTTGTTGTCATATTCTGTAATTTTGTATGTTTTTGAGTCATTTTGTGTATTTTTATTCTAAAATGTATCTCTTTTGGAGTCATATGGTGTATTTGTGTTGTTTGTTTGTTTGTAGTACTATGGTTTTGTGGAGTACATTTTTGGGGGGTATTTTTCTTGTCTTTTGGTGTACTTTTGTTTTATTTTCTGTAATTTAGTGTTTTTGAGTCATTTTGTGTATTTTTGTTGTCTTTTTGCTTTATTTGGAGTTTTTTGTGTAATTCTGTTTGTCTTTTTGTAAATTTTTGTTGTAGTTTTGTGTGTTTCTGGAGTATTTTCTTGTCTTTTACTGTATGTGTGTATGTGTAGTGTTGTAATTTTTTAGTATATTTCATATATTCTTGCTGTTTTTTTTGTCTTTTAATATTAGTTTGTGCTTTTACTTTGAGGGCCACATACAATTAGACCGAGGGCCACATGTGGCCGCCAGTTGACTACGTCTGCACTATATTATTAACTGTATTTAAAGCTTTATAAGAAATATCTCCACTCGCGATACTAGGGAAATATCTCACCTGTTGACAATACTTTTTTTCCTGACTTAATTCTTATTTTTATTGATATCTACTTTGATGAGTAGATCCGCTTTTGTTGTGCATTCACATTTGAAAATGATATAAAAATCATTTTTCCCAGCAGCAGGGCTCATTGGCGTCAGACCCCCCCCCGACAAGGCAATAACATGTGGACTTTGTGTCGCCTCAGGGCGTCTGATAGAAAACATATTGAATGGTAGGAATGTCCAACATGCTTATGAAAACAAGGCAAATTGTTATGAGTAAATGTGAGAGCCTGATGTCCAACTGAGCCACCTGTTATAGTAGAATAAAAATTAGACCGTTCCAATCTAAGAAATTGCCTTATATCTAGCACTTTGAGATTTGGTGTCAGTAAAGTGTATTACAAATAATATTCATTGTTATTATTAAGTAACTTTGGAGCTTGTGGTTTCTGTGAGAGCTACTACAACCACATCCAGGGGTGGACTGGTGGCCATCTGGCATACCGGGCAATGACGCGGTGGGCCGTCGACCCTAAGTGGGCCGGTCCGGTCTGCTGCGTTTTTGTTTTTTGTTTTTTTTTGATGAGCGAGTGGAGGCAGACGTAGTAACAGGTGACCAAAAATAGTCCAAAAGTGGCAAAAATGTGTCAAGAAATAAGTGAAAAGTGACTAAAATGGGCCAAAAACAGTCAAGAGTTGGCAAAAAATGAACAAATAAAGAGGAACCAGGTGGTATGTAATGGCAAAGGTTAGTTTAAAAGAGCAAAATGTGACAAACAATAGGGAAAAAGGGCAACAATGTGGAACAAAAAGAGACAAAATGTAGGGGAAAAATTAAACGAGTGGTATTTATTTGGCAAAAGTAAGCTTATTTATTTTAAGAAAGCACAAAATTTAAAGAAGTGTAAAAAAACAACTTGCAAAAATTGACAAAAAATAGGAAAAAAGGGATTTTTATTGGCAAAGGGTAGATAAAGTCTGAAAAAGTGTCAGAACTTTTTGAAAAGGGGCAAAAATGGGACATAGGAAGTTGCAAAATGTAAAAAGGGGTTAAAAAGTGTCCCACTTGAAGGTTTTCTGGCGGAACAATAATTAAAATTAAGACATAAAGAGCCACATGTTGAGTACCACTGACTCATAACAGCTTACGTGGTGTCAATAATAACGTAGTGGGCTGGTCTGGACAGAAAATGCCAGGGCTGAATTTTTGACCCAGTCCACCACCCCTGACCACGTCACTGACATCACATATAGTCAGTCACGTGCAGCCACACATAAAGATGATCGATGCTGTGAATGAGCATGTGACGGACGGTGAGTGAGTCAAAGAACATCCCAGCCCTGCCTCCTCTCTATGTGACTCTATCCAGCAGTTATATAACACACATCCCCTGGGACTCAATCACGCTTCATCTTTTTAATGTGCTCCCTGTGGGCGTGGGTTGTAATTGTACCACGTTCACATTATGCTTAGCATTATCGCTATAGCAGAGGCCAATGAGGACCATACTGTTTGTGTTTTTTTACTAATATGAGGAGTGAAGGTGTGAGAACATTAAGTAGAATTCATAAAAAAACAGTAATACGGAGACAGTAATTTAGACTTTATAGGAGGATTCTGTTTATAACATAAAACTGTGACATCCTTAAAGACAAAGGCAGAACTTTACTGAAAAAATGTCCTTTCACACATGCAGTTGCTGATTTTTTTTTTTGTTTTTGTCTTTTAATTAGTCCTAGAGGTCATGTGATATATATTGTAATTATGTTAGAGATGGATGATAATATCGGTTGATATTAGCCATAAAATCAATGGGCGTTACAGATGATGATTTTTTTTATGGGATACATGCTGTGATGCATCCCATTAAAAGTAGCCTGAACCTGTTATAGTATTTAATTGGAGATATACATTATGTGACCCAAAATGAGGTTGGTAGGGAGTAGATCTGTGTATATGATGGAAATTTAGATTTGGACAATATCGGCATATTGGATATTTGCAAAAAGCTAATTTTGAACATCCTTTACTTACGTGAGTAGCCTACTTGTTGTAAATTACTTTGTTTGTTGTTGTTTTTTTTACCATGTCTGCACATGTTGTCAAAGGTCAACACTACATGTAGTGCAATCTTTTCATGACAGCTATGCATGTTATGTTTTATTATATCCCTAAGGAGGGGTGAGAAAAACTTAAGGGGACAATATAAAGACAGAGGGCAGTGTTGCACCTTGATGAGGGGGGAGGGAACAGGGAAGAGGCAGTCAGGGTAGGACAATGGAAGAGTCGGCTATTCTAAGATGAGATTGCAGTGTGATGTTACATTGCATTACATTTCCTTGTAAATTTGTAATTCCCCACTGATATTTAGGTAGAGTAATTGATTTGAGTAACATGCAGATGAAAACGAACTCACCTTAAAAATGAAAAAATCTGTTTATTTTAGTGAATAATAGAAAACTAATCGTTTACAGCAGTGGTTCCCAAACATTTCACAGTCCTGTACCCCTTCAGACCTTTAACCTGAAGCCATGTACCCTCTACTACTGCACACTGAAAAAACATAATAATGTAATGTAGGGTGTTTCAACCAGGGGGTCGTGACCCCATGTGGGGTCGCCTGGAATTCAAACGGGGTCCCCTGAAATGTCTAATAATTTATAAGAATAATTAAAAAATACTGATTAAAATTAAATTGTTTTATTTTGAAAATGTTTTCGTTATTATTATTTTTCAAATTATAACACCGCACACAAAAAATCTTAAACAACTCTATTCTATACTTTCACTTTCTCAAATATAAAATGCAGTAAAAAAAATGTCTGAGCTGTCGCACCTTGTCACTTTGTCACTAATCCTGGCAACAACAAACACTGTCAAAAGCTAATTCTAGAAAGAAAAAGTCTCTGGAGACGGCAAAAATGTGTGATATTAATATGGGGTCGCGACCCAAAAAAGGTTGGGAACCACTGATATAATGTCACATACAATGTAGCCCTGCAGTGAAATTTGTCTCTGAATTTTACCTGTCCTGTTGAGGAACAATATATAAATAAAGTTTAAAAAAAAGAAGAAGAATCTGTAACCTTGTTTGTGATCAAAGTCGCAGGTTTGATCTGAAGCGACACGAGAACTCACACTGGAAATTAACGTTTTGGTCAAATTGTAACAGATAAGATGTAATCTTACATCGGCCAATGTGTAATTTGTGGCAATGCATGGAGGCCCCTGACTTCTGGTCTATTTACTGTATATTCTAGTTTCCAATTTTTAAAATATTATTATTATTATTATTATTAATAATAATAATAATAATAATAATAATACATTTTATTTAAACAACAGCACCTTTCAGGTCACCCAAGGTCAGTTGACAGTACATGATAAAACCACAAAAAAATTTAAGCTAAAACAGTATAAAAACAACAGTAAAAGTGAAGCTAAAACACAGGGACAGAGCGGGGGTGGGGGGTTACAGCGATCCACATTCAAACATCAGGAACAAACCTGCTTTTATCACAGAACAGAGTGCCTGGGTAAGATGGTCGAATGTCATAATTTAATGTCTGAATACTTGAAATACTCCCAAAAATGAATAGGCCTACTTAAATAAAAACAAAGCTTCTACATTTACTTTCTAGTGTTCATACCAGATGTAGCAGCAAGTGCAGGTAAATGTGTGGTGTGACAGGTATTAACAGTGAGAGAAAAGTCACCACAAGATGAGAGATTTAACACATCTATTCTGACTTTTTACATCATATTTATTCAGAGTTCTTCATCACATTCATGACATTTGAATGATTTCCTCCTGCTTTCCTTTCATGTAAATTCTAAAAATAAAAAAATGTATAGTGTATTACTCAAACAGAGGGCATAGTTTGTGTTTTTTCCCCTAAAGGTCAGATAGCCTACAGGAAGGATTAGCACATGCTATGTTTTCTTCACAACAGTGTGCGAGTGCTCACGCAGGCAGCGATATAAACATGGCGCTGCACGTCTGCCCTACCACGTGCACATTCGTTTACAGTCGGTGCACGATGTGTTCCTTCACTGAATGTATAGCAATGGCCTCAGACAGGAGATAATGGGCAAGGCAAGCATTTCATACACAAGGCAATTCAATGTGCTCTACATGATTAAAAATGTGCAACAGAAAACATTTAACAGAACAGAACATTAAAATCAGCAATAAAAACTTTAAATCTACAGTAATAGGATTAAAAATCCCCCTCTCGGTCATACACAGTAGAGAAAAAAACGGTATCTTCCCAGTAAGACAGTGGTGCCTGGTTAAATACTGGTAGTTATTCTCACCTTATGTCAGACCCTTGCTGAGCCCTGACAGTTGCACTATGGCTTAAGTCTGTGACATGCTCCTTTATCTGGGAGAGAATGGATATTTTTAGCTTTTGGATGAGACTGGATGAGGCTGACGAGGGATGCAACTAAATCACTTTTTATTTAGCTGTCCAAATAAATAATGTAGTTTGCAATTATAATTGACCCCAACCCTGCAATCACTTAATTAATAATTAATTACAATTAAGGCATAATTATAATAGTCATTGTTAAAAAAACTGTTTCTGTCATAATCGTAATTAAATTGAAATTGAGTTCAAATAATTGACTTTGTAATTGTAATTGCCATGAAAATTCTATAAAAATTGTCAATTATAATTTAACGCTAAACAGGGGAACCATGTTACAGTTCTATGTACAGTTCTACACGTATGTAGTTAACAATTATTAAAATATTTAATATCAAGCTTTCTCACATTTTAACATTTAAAAAAATAAAAAATAAAAAAACTATGGGTATACTGACACAAAAAAGGCTCAGATGCCCACACTAATTATATTAAAAACCTATATTTTTATTGATTAGGAAGCCTAACAAGGTAACCAATAGATAGGGAAGAAATTAGATGATTTTGTGTATTTTACAGCTGATTAAGAACCCGTTATCAAGAGGAAGATTAACTTTCATTAGGTTATTCATTTCTGACTCAGTAATTGTAATTGAGGACGTATTTGTAATTTACTTTGAGGATAGAAAATTATTGTAATTTAATTATAATTGGGAACAAATGCTGGTCACTCTAATCATAATAGAATTTTAATTGAAGATTAATTGTAATTGTAAACATAATTGTAGCTGAAAAATGTAATTGACCTCAACCCTGGTAGTTTGTGAAAAACGTTAAAGTGGAAAAAGTGCAGTAAATGTCATTAAATGTATATGGGAGCCTGGTGATGGCCTCTGATTATTTCAGGTTTGTGCATACATGCATTTCTCGAGAGATACTAAAACCCGGAAACATCCGGAAACATTTCGGAGACATACTGGAGACAGAGTAAATTTTGCCCCATACTGCATTCACAGGCTAAGTTTATCATTGTACCATTTGTTAGAGCTACTGTCTTTACCAGAGGGAACATATTCATTCATGATTATTGTTTTCCAGTCTTTTATTGGGCTTTATTAACCGGCAATTAATTCCTACCACTCGGAAACACATGGAAACCAGTTGCATTTTTTGTTATTTATTTATTTTATAATTATTATTATTTAAAAGGTTATCTCATTCAGATGTTAGCCTATGTATATGTTCATAACAGGAACTATGCACAATAATGAAATTATATTTCTAAACTAAATAAAGCCCTGTTAAACTCCAGAAAACAATAACCAGGAATAAATATTTGCTCCCTGGTAAAGATACAGTAGTAGCTCTAACAACTGGTACAATGATAAACTTGGTGATATTACAGCCTGTGAATGCAGTATGTGGCAGAATTTACTCTGTCTCCTGTAGCCTATGTCTCCAAAATGATTCCAGGTTTTAGTATCTCCTGCATTTCTTATTATGCATGCAGAGAATTTAAATCACCATAAAATATAACCTAAGGACTTTCACAGCTGGTTGCCAAGGGCAGTATGTGTGTGTGTTTGAGAGAGAGAGAGAGAGTTTAGGAACCAACCTCATTCTCTCTTTTTGGCCATTTGAAATCAGGATAAAAGGTGGGAACCTCCCTCTGGCTGTGGCAGAGCAGAGAGTGTTGTAGGATAATAGCATCAGGGACACCTACCATCACACAGAGGACACACAGGCACAGAGAGATTAGGCTGGAAAACTGGAAAAAAAAGGACATTGACCTGCAGCAATGGCACACAAACATGGGCTTGGGAGAGAAAGGGTGAGTTCCCACTAATATATGCAACAACAACAAAAAAGAAATAGAACAACTTATACAACAATATAAGATGTGACATCCCAGATGGGGAAGAGATTTAATATCTTTATATGACATAATATAGGAGTACATTTTTTGTTTTTGTTTAATCAAATTGTCATTAAATCTCAAATAAATGCCATTAGTCTGGGTTTTGGCATTAAAAGGGAAATCTGACTCATATTTACTGTGAAGGAAGATAACTCAGTCCTCCAGTTTCTCTACTGATGCAAAATCAACATACATGTACTACTTTGTAGCCATTGGAGACAGACCAAACGGCAACTATTAAACCAAAAGACATACAGAGATCGACTCAGTATTTTGAGTTTCTTTATTCTGACGCAGCAGGTTGTTAAAGCTCAGGTCTCAGCTGGGACAGTGAAATATAGAGAAAAGTCTTATAGCAGCTGTAGAGATCATCTGATGATTTTTTCTTTTAGCAGGAATTATTACACAAGGACAGTGAATAGAGTATTATCGTATGCAAAGGTTTATTTTGTAGCTCTTTTTTCATTCATTCTTATGGAATGCTTTCAACCCGATTCATTCACGGAAACTAAGACGCGTGCATCCATTGCATCCTGCTTGTGTGTGTGTTACTAAAATATTCCTTCTTAGTTTTTTAATTTGGCAGCGAGCTGAGATTGTGTAGTTACATTATGTTATTACTCGTCAATGTCATTGTCAGTAATGCTGTTGTCCAACTGGCATCGTCTGTGTGTTGTGTCAACTTTGTCGGCGGCTCTTAAGTTTGCAGTCCAAACACAGCTTTATGGATTATTAAAGTCGGGGCAAATCCTGCAGCTTTTTCCACATTTTTTCCACAGTTACGGGTATTTGATATTTATTGTGTGATTTGTTTAAAAAATAAATTTTAATCCATTTCTACCTACATTTTTTTTTTTTTTTTTTTACACCAATTACTAGACATTTAAGGCAAACCCACTGAAAAATACTGACATACACTTTACACAGTCTGTAAAAAGGAATCAAGCATTCTTGTCTGAATAATGAAACAGATTTAAAACTCTATAACTCAAAGAAAATGTCTTCTGAGTAAATATCGTGAGCTGTGTAAATGCTCATCTCATGTTTGCACATTACATCCTAAAACAATTAAATAACTTAATAATAATAATAATAATAATAATATCCAGTTATAATAAAAGCATATTAGACAATCTACACAATAAAAGGCTTACTCATCCTTGAGATTGCACAATGCTTAACCAGGATACAGAATTGTAGGAGAACACAAGGCACAACATCAAAGTTTGTTCAGGATTTTTACACCAAGTCTCCAAAACACAGGTAGGAATTCTTGGAAGTCAGATAGAGAGACAGTTCATAGCAGCCCCTGTTACGATACACAGAACAGGAAGTTATGTTGAGTCATCAATGGTTCCAATGTTCCTGGAATGAAAAATCACGTCTATAGAATTACAACGACAATAAATAAACAAAGAAACAAAACGTGTGCCAAAAGATGTGCTATACAACCTGCAGATTTCATGTTTCAGTAGTTCA
This sequence comes from Gouania willdenowi, assembly GCF_900634775.1. Classification (NCBI taxonomy): domain Eukaryota; kingdom Metazoa; phylum Chordata; class Actinopteri; order Blenniiformes; family Gobiesocidae; genus Gouania; species Gouania willdenowi. The sequence goes on along the minus strand of NC_041050.1, from coordinate 31,584,401 downwards.
TTAACAGTTTTTTTTCCCCCTGTGACTTTGTTCCAGATTATTCCCTGTGTCAGGCCTGCAAATGAATAATGTGATAAAAGGTTCCTCTATAGTTTGATGTAGCAACCACAACAATTGGACTGTTGAGAGACTTTATTGAATAAAAGAGCAGAAAACAGCCATGCTCACTGTCTGCTGATTCAATTAATGTGTTTCCAGGGCTTTGATGTCAGGCCTTTTGATGGCTGTGATTGACACAATAAATTACAACCAGCATCCACAAGAGGCCTGTGTATCAGAACATAGATTATAACAAGCATCATTGTGTCCGACCTGCACTTTTTTCTGTGGGAAGTGGGATTTTTCCCTTTAAACAAAACCAAAAAAACACTTTTTGAAAAGAAGAATCACAAAGAGTTCAGATAGAAATAGTGTGTGTATGCATTTTTAACACCATTGAAAAGTTATATTCAGGGGTGGACTGGCCATCTGGCATACTGACCGTCGGCCGGTCCGTCATGTTTTGGTTTTTTTTGGGAATGGGCGAGTGGAGGCAGACATGGTAGCCGAAGGTGGCAAAAAAAATGGTCCAAAAGTGGCAAAAACGGGGTAAAAAAGAGTGATGGAAGCAGTCAAAAGTGGCCAAAAAATGGGCAAATAAAGAGAAACCAGGTGGTATATAATGGCAAGGGATAGCCTAAATGGGCAAACAATAGTGAAAAAGGGCAAAAATGTGGAACGAAAAGAGGGAAAATGTAGGGAAAAGAAAACAATTGGTATTTATTGGGTAAAAGTTAGCTTATTTGGATGAAAAGTGTCTAAAGAAATTTATGAAAGGACAAAAATTGGGTAAAAGTGTCAAAAAGAACTTGCAAAAATAGACAATAAATAGGAACAAAAGATATTTATTGGCAAACCCTAGCTCAAGTCTGAAAAAAGTGTCAAAGGGGCAAAAATGAGACAAAGGGAGTTGCAAAATGGCCAAAGGAAATAGGTAAAAGGTGGTTACAAACTTCCCCCTTTTAAGGTTTTCTGGGGGAATAATAATTAAAATTGAGACAGACATAGCCACATGTTGAGCATCACTGACTTAATAACGGCTTCTACGTGGTGTCTACTGATTATGTAGTGGACTGGTTTGGACAGAAAATACCATTGTTGTCCCAGTCCAGCCCTGGTTATATTTACAGTATTTGATGTGATTCACACTCTGATGTTTTTGACTGTGTGTCGCTTTGTCCTTTAGATTCAGTTTGCAAATACTGAAGACAAGCAGGAGTTCAGTAAGTACCCAACCAAGGCAGGCCGGCGCTCCCTCTCACGATCCATCTCACAGTCTTCCACAGACAGTTACAGCTCAGGTATTACCAACAACTCCTTTTCATCACCTACACATCATGTTCCAAAGCTTTGTACCTGCAGTAAATGCATATACAACTAGACATGTACACTAGAGTGGTCCAAAATTGTATTTTTTTATTCTCTAGGTTAGAACCTGCAATTGGTTCCATATCTTGCCAAATTATTTGGGTCTTAATTTCATGCAAATGATTTAATATTCAGAGGTTGCACAAGACACTTGAAAATTGCTCCATACTATAACATACCAAATAAAAAAGCCATGTTGGAAAATATGTGGTTTTTGTTCTGCAAAAACAAACTGAAACTTGGATAATAATGTTATTTAGAATGTCCAGCAACCACTGTGACTTTGTTGACCTCATGAAATGTAACAACGCATTAGTGGAATCTCTGAACCTTCCTTTTCCATAATTACTGTTATATTTGTATGATGTATATGTAATTAGTTAATTTCTAGAAAACTTTGAGCAGCGGGTGCAACCTCGAAAACAGGTGTCAAACTCATGGCCCGGGGGCCAAATCCGGCCCTTTGGAGCATCCAATTCAGCTCACAAGAAAGTAAAAATGACAGAGAAAACATGAATAATAGTGTAAATAAAACTCAACAATATTTGCAGGGGCTCACAGTTTTCTTTCTGCTTATATTGCATGATTGCAGTCATTTTACATGTTAAACAGATTTGTTTTTTAAAAAAACAACTCAAAATTCTTACCAAGTCCTTTGATTTTCCACAAATTATGACATAATATTCCCCTTAATTAAATTGAAATTGGGACAAAGCCTAGGACATTTAAAGTGAAATCCTGTTGGGACTGATATCTATCACTTATTGCTTGGATATGGTCGGTTTCTTACATATTTTGTATTTTATGTATACGTAGAAGAGCAAACTTGGGCATAATTATGTTGAAATTACTCGTTCTTCCACTTAAAATCTGTGGCCCACTTGAAAGCAAACTGCTAAAATGAGTTTGACACCCCTGGTCTAAAACATCTCCTTTTCTTCCTAATTCATCTTCTGGATGCCAAAGCCTAATGCAGGGTTCTAATCCAGATTATCTGAAAGTTAATTTTTTTCTCATGCTTTGATGGACCACCCTAATGTACGCGTTATCCACTTCTCATACAAGAGATGTTGACTTTTTAAATCAAAGTAGGTTGTTTTGTATATGCTGTACCTCTTGTATTTTCCACTTCCCCCAGCTGCGTCCTACACCGACAGCTCAGATGATGAAACCTCTCCCCGGGACAAAGCCCAGGTCAACACTCAGGGAAGCAGCGACTTCTGTGTGAAGAACATCAAACAGGCTGAGTTTGGCCGCAGAGAAATTGAGATCGCAGAGCAGGGTATGTCATATCAAGGAAATGCTTTTGATTTTGCCCCTTTTCTTTAAAATAAAAAAACATGCCATAATAATAGTTCTCAGATGTAAGAAAATCTTCATATGGATTGAATCAGGATGATTTCGTTTTTTTCTTTCTATATTGATTGATTCTGATAATAAACACTTTTCCTAATGATCGTTCAAAGACATTTTTATTTACTTTTTTAATTTTTTTTTTTTCTCACCATGTCTGCATATATTGTCAAAGGTTAACACATTTTTTTTGCGACACATGCATGTTTTGTTATTGCAAAAAACAAGTTGTAATACTCTTTTGATCAATTTTGACCATCGTCAGCCCTCCTTTGGGAAGAGTAAACCAGACTTTATTAGGAGCAAAAACGTATAATAAGAGGGGCAGTGTTACACCTGAGTGAAGGAGGAAACACAAGGGAAAGGGTAAATAAACGAGGGTGATGCTAAGAGTAAAAACTGTGGTGTAGTGAGAGTATCATAGGAAATCATAAGAGACATAAGAAATACAATGCCTGTAATCTTCCTTCAACTAAATTCAAACAAAACAGAAATTCTTCTTATTGTTTCCCAGCAATTTATAAAACAAATACTGCCTTCTTCTGGTTATCTGTCACAATATATCAAGCCTGTTGCAAGCAATCTTTGTGTACTGCTTGATAGTTATAAAAATGTTGATTATGTCACTGAGCTTGTTTTTATCATATCAGAAATATATCTTGCACAAGATGGATTTTAAACAATAGATGTTTTACTTCACACCTCGAAAAACAATCAGAGATGTTCACAATAATATATAAGATCCATGTACACTTATAATTGCAATAATATGTCTGCTCAAAAGGGAGTGGGAAGAAGAAACATTTATTGAATCCCACCCTCATTTCTTAATCGTTCAATTTTCACCATATTGCTTCGTCTGTTTGGACTTCTAGAAATACACAATAAATACAAAACAGAAAAGGAAAAAAACTGACTAACTTATAATCAGGAACTAAAGATATACAAGAATACAATGCAAAATATTGGCAACAATGGTAATAAATTGCATTCAATTAAATTTGCATATAAAGACGACACTAGCCATAGATGTAATTGGCCTATCAGTGGCATTGAGCCCCATCTTCACCCCATTCAATTTTATATATACAGCACTTTGTACATTTGTTTGATAAGTGCTCTATAAATAAAGTTTATTAGTATTATTGCTTTATTATTATATTATCAGAGGGAGGAAATCCCACTGCTCAGGCATTATAAAGGCAGAAGTGAACAGATGGGGTGAGTGTGCTCACAGGAGTAACAATGATCCTTTTTTCCGTTCACAAAAACGTGATCAGCGCGTGTCATCGTTTGTTCAAAACCTGGATAACAAGGATGAGTGTTTCTGTAGATCCCCCCCCTCCTCGCAGGCTCTCTGGTTGTTTGCATAGCCCATGTGAGCAATAAGAAGTCATGAGTGTTCTTCAGGCTAAAAGCCAGCTGTTGCTGACATTACTTTCATGTGAATTTCCATTTAACTGCAAACCTTAATGTAGGGATGTTTGGTTTTTTTTGTAATAAAAAAAACAATCTGTCAATCATTGCTTTCTCTGCAATAACTAAATATATAAATAAATGTGTTTTTCCCTATTTGTCTGTAGACATGTCTGCCCTGGTGTCCCTGAGGAAGAGAGCCCAGGGGGAGAAGCCACTAGCTGGAGCCAAGATAGTCGGCTGTACCCACATCACAGCTCAGACCGCCGTACTTCCTCTTTTTCTCTCTCAATTTCCTGCAGATTCTTTTGGTCATGCATTTTTCTATTTCCTCCCTCCACTGCTGTGTTATAATAATATTACATCTCCACATCACTTTGACTTTGCTATAGGTTCTGATTGAAACCTTGGTAGCTCTCGGGGCTCAGTGTCGCTGGACTGCCTGTAACATCTATTCCACTCAAAACGAGGTGGCGGCTGCTCTCGCTGAGACAGGTTAGGTCTTCTCCGCTTGGTAATACACATCATCTGTCATTGTTTTTCACTAAATATCCTTTGTCTACTGTGGGGACATTAATTGTACAAAGGAATTCATGTTTGTGTATAAACATTGGTATTACAACTTCTTCTGTATTTAATGTTACCTCAAAGCCAATTCTACAACGGTAATTGTCTTTTGATCATAGATCTTTAGTTTATGTCAAACTCAAGGCCCGGGGCCCAAATCTGGCCTTTTAGAGCAGTGGTTCTCAAACTTTTTTGACCCAAGTTTGAATCCAATAACCCCTTTGTCTAACTTCAACATTTTGCTCAGAATTCTATGAAAAAAATGACTATAGAGCATAGTGATGGAATGAATGAGTAATAACACATTTGAAATTATCCTATTGTAAATAAATAGAATGAAACAGTATTTAGTGCCTCCTGAATGAATTTATTTCTATAGTTTTTATCATTTCTGGTCATATCCCACCTGATGTGGGAAAAAGACTGACCCTTCTATTTTCAGTTCATGTTCTAATTAAGATAATTTTCATTATCATGATTATCATTTTTAACTAAAAATTAATATTACAAAACCCCATATTTTTAATGTTTTTGTTTGTTAATTTTCCACTTTATCTCTCTCAGGTACCCCCTGTATTTCTGACTTGGTGACATTGGAATACATAAATTATGTCAACATCTGATAAGGTTAACTATCTTTAACAAACGCGATGCATGCCTTGTTTTTGCAAGAAATAAAACATTTAAACTTAATGAAACTATATAAATTTTCCATGATTATATCACATGATGGCAGTCATTTTTTAACAAATTTTTTTCAAAATTCTGCTACTTCCTTTAAATTATTCCACAAAATTTCCCCGAATTAAATCAAAATTGGTCAAATCAAGGAAATTTTAAGTGAAGTTCTTGCAGGGAGCGATATCTGTCACTTATTAGTTGGATATTGTTAGTGCCTTACAGATTTTAAATATCATTTATATATAGAAGTGCAAACTGGAGCACATTAAGGTTGAAATTACTCGATTTCTCTGCCAAGTCTGTGGCCCACTTGGGATCAAACCAGTCGGTATTTGGCCCCTGAACCAAAATGAGTTTGACACCCCTGGGTTATGCCGTCCCTCACTTTGTGTGTGTGTGTGTGTGTGTGTGTGTTTTGCTTCTTACAGGGGTACCTGTGTTTGCATGGAAGGGTGAGTCCGAGGATGATTTCTGGTGGTGCATTGATCGCTGTGTCAACACTGAGGGCTGGCAGGCCAATATGGTAACATACCAGTGGTCCGATTCCATGTAAAACACCATCAATGACAAAGCTCTGTAAATTATAACACTGTCAGTCCTTGTGTTTCTCTTAGATCTTGGATGATGGTGGAGATTTAACCCACTGGGTGTACAAAAAATATCCAAACGTCTTTAAAAAGGTCCGTGGGATTGTGGAGGAGAGCGTGACTGGGGTTCACAGGTGAGAAAAGATTTACATTAAGAGGTTATGTAGGTCTTTCCATGTCATCTCAATGGCCCACGCACTTCAGTCCAAAAATAGTGAAATTTGTTCCATTATTATTGAGTAGGCACACTGTACATTTTTAGTTTGATCGGATGAATACTTTCTGAGATATGGCCAATTTAGTGAGGGGGATCTGTGTGGGTTTTTGTGCGTTCGTATTTTTCTTCCATTTTTAGCTTCAAATATCTCAGGAAGTACTCACATAGGAAACTAATAGTTGGTATAGTAATACAGCTCCACCTGCTCTCTCATACAGTATATGTGACTTTTCATTAGTAATTTGAACAGTCTATGTACATAGCTCACAGCTGATAAACTTACAGGGAGCTGAGACATATGCACCGTTGTTTACTGAAGACCCAAACATGTTTGAGCCAGAAACTTTTTTTCCAATTTTGAGGGGATGGCATGTCCACCAGATAGAAGGTATAGCAAATGTTTTTGTATATTTTGAGATAGTAGGTGGAGCTGTATTACTATACCGAAATTTCAGTTTCCCATATGATGTAGTTTTCAAAAATCGATCGGCCAAGTATTCATCCGATCAAACTAAAAATGTACAGTGTGACTACTGAATTATTAAAAAACAATTGGTAAGAATTTTTTTCAGACCAAAGTGCATGGGAATGACCCATATGGAAAAGTACAGATTTGTAAACATTTTTACAGATTTCTAAAAAGAAAAGAAAAAAAAAAACAAACAGTATACTGTTTCAATTTAAGATGTTGATTCTTTTGTGTAACCGAACAGTATGTTAATAAAACACTCTTTATCATAGCCTCAGAGTCTGTCTTTAAGATGACAATAAATGAAGATATTTGATCAAATACTGTATTTGACAATAATAACCAGTCCAATACTTAGGTTTATGATTATATACTGTATATATGTATATAATATTATGTAAGGTATATTTTAGACGTTGGGCTGCCGTAGATTAGACTTTAAAGTTCTGCTGCTGGTGTTGAAATGCGAGACTGTGTTTGGTTTAGAATCCATCAGTGAGATTTTAGTCAGGTATGAACCCAGCAGGTCTCTCACATCTATGGACACAGGTCAGATAGTGGAGCAGACATGGTGAAGCAGCTTTTAGTTGTTATGCTGCAAAGAAGAGGAACACACATCCAACGTGAACATTTTTAAATCCAACTTAAAAGCTCTCTTTTCTCTGCTGCTTATGACTGAGAATTACATTTTAAAGTTTTCTAATAAAGTTTCTATGTAAAGTGCATTAAATTGTTTTTTTCTTTTTTGCCTGGCCCAGATGAACTGAATGATGAGTAGCTTTATTTACAGGTCTAAAAATTATCTTTTTGCTGAGAGCTTTTTGTCAGTCACTAGATGGTGCTAAGCAAGAAGTAAATCAAAACCACTGAAATCAAACCTGCTGTAGTGTGATAAACAGCAGCAAGGACAGTTGCCCAAAGGATTATGGGTATTTATACACACTGACACTTTACACTAAAATGGTTCTTTTTATAGTAACATGGCAGAGTTCCACGCTGCATGCTCACAATCACTTAACACAAGAGTGTCAAACTCATTTTTAGTTCAGGGGCCAAATACAGACCAGTTTGATCTCAAGTGGGCCACAGATTATAGGCTGGAAAAGAAGCGATTTCAACATTTATGTGCCCTAGTTTTATCACTTCCACGTATGAATTACATACGTGGAAGTATATGAGACCGACAATGTCCATGCATTAAGTGACTTTAAACCTACATTTCCTTGATAATATGAACAATTGTTATTTCATCAATTTCAGATGAAAAAAACTGAATTATTTTGCAATTTACACAATGATACATGTTTTTAACGTCATTTTTTCTTTCTCCTGCGGGCCGAAATTAGATGCTCTAAAAGGCCGGATTTGGCCCGCAGGCCTTAAGTGACTCAACATGTGCAACTGTCAATGGAGTCACTCAGCCAGACGACAAGTAAAAGGGTAACAATGAAGTCATCTCACTAAGTTTGTCTCCCCATGTGTCCTCTCAGGTTGTACCAGTTGTCCAAGGCTGGCAAGCTGAGCGTCCCAGCCATGAATGTCAACGACTCAGTCACCAAGCAGAAATTTGACAACCTCTACTGCTGCCGTGAATCCATCCTGGATGGGTGAGAAGGCGTCATCAGGAACCTAAATCTATCTTTTTAGCATGAAGATTCACAATTATCATAATGGTCTTTTTTCTGTTTGTCTGTTGTAGCTTAAAGAGGACCACGGATATAATGTTTGGAGGCAAACAGGTTGTGGTGTGTGGTTATGGAGAGGTAAATATTGTTCATTCGATTGATCTAGTTCAAGGTTTTTCAACTTTGGGATCGCCTGGAGATAAAATCGCCTGAAATGTCTTGTAATAATATAATTTTAAAAATACTAATTAAAATGGTATATTTTTAATTATTTTTAAATTGTTTTTATTTATTTATTTACATTTATCCGTATTTTATACAATTAGAAAACAATACATGATATCACAGAAATGCTTTACAGAAATTAAAACTACAGTATATATATATATTTTTTTAAATTGTGTATTTATTTATTTACATTTATCTATATTTTGTACAATAAAAAACAATACATATATCACAGAAATACTTAACAGAAATTAAAATTATATATACTGTATATATATATATATATTTTTTTTTTAATTCCTTTTTTAAATTGTCTTTATTTGCATTTATTTATATTTTGTACAATTAGAAAAACAATACATAATATCACAGAAATTAAAACTACAGTATATATACTTAATTTTTTAAAAATTGTTTCTTTATTTATTTACATTTATTTATATTTTGCACAATTAGAAAAACAATACATTATGTCACAGAAATAGACATACTGTGCAGGAAGAGGCAGAAAACTCCAACAGCTTAAATAACTATTAGTCATTTTCAATTAAAAACACCACATTGATCTCAAACAACTGTATTCTATAATTTTAGTTTCTCAAATATAAATCTAGCTCAAATAAAATGCAGCATAAAAATATCTTGTCACTTTGTGCATTAATCCTTACAACTGCAATACAAAACTGACTTTAGAGAAAAAAATCTGTGGGGTCGCCATGTAATTTTAAAAAATGAGGTCACGACCCTAAAGAGGTTGAGAACCACTGATCTAGTTCCCCCTGTATTGACTGGCTTGGTAATTATAGCCACAGCTGACCCTTTTACTGTGTTGGTGCTTAGGTAGGCAAAGGTTGCTGCACTGCTCTTAAAGCCCTCGGAGCCATCGTGTGCATCACAGAAATTGACCCCATCTGTGCCCTGCAGGCCTGGTGAGTAATACATCATTACCAGTGATGGACCATCAGTGGAAAACCATCTTTTTTTTTTCATATCCAATAAAACTAGCTTTATTAGGCTACAAAACAAAATGTTGCCATCATTTTCTTCCCTGAAGTCATAAATGTGTGTGTGCACAGCATGGATGGTTACCGAGTGGTCAAGCTGAGTGAGGTCATCCGACAGATGGACGTGGTGATAACTTGCACTGGTACTGAGCCCCTGCAGAGACATCCATTTGTTCTGCTATGACGATCACAGTGTAGTTTCAAGCCTACAAATCACTGCCTATTAAAAAAATGTATTTATACAGTTTCAAGAAACGAAGAATAAAGTAAAAACACTTCTATGCATCCGTTTACGGGACTCCACATCCCACAATGCAATGCGCCAAACTTTTCCAACAATGTTAATAAGTGAATGGCTGTGTTCAAAATCAAATACTTAAACACTACACCAGAGGTTGGCAATTTTTGTCACAGTGGGGCCATAAAAATGTGTTTGTTTGGTCGAAGGGCCACATTATCAACATTCATGTCAGCACTTAGAATAAAGACCAATTTGAGCATTAATTCAAGGATAAACTAAAATTTTTATTTGTCATTTTGTTTGTTTTTCTGTCATTCTGTGTATGTTTGTTGTTGTCTTCGTCATTGTGAGGCATTTTGTGCCTGTTGTGTATTTTTCCTGTAAAATATGTTTTTTGGTGTCATATTGTGTATTTGTGCTGTCATTTAGCATTTTTTGGAGTAATATTTGTGTATTTCTGTTGTCATTTTGCTTGTTTGTTAGTACTGTGGGTTTGTGGAGTTATTTCTTGTGTTTTTGTTGTCATTTTCTATAATATTGTACATATTGAGTTATTTTGTGTATTACTGTTGTTTGGTTCATTTTTGGAGTATTTTCTTTGTTTTTCTCATGTATTTTACTGTATTTTCTTGTACCTCTTTGTATTTTTTTCATGTATTCTTGTTTTTGTTTTGTGTATATCACTTTGTACGTTTCCTTTGCGGGCCGCATAAAATTAGACCGAGGGCCGACAGTTGCCTATGTCTGCACTACACACTCAATGAGTATGTACTGTCTACTATATACTATTAGTATAATTAGGATCGTGACCGTTCCCATTCAAGTATACTTCCTAGTTTCCTAAGATGCGTTCCGAACCTACAAAGAAAAAAACCTGAAGCACACTGAGGCTAAATATCTCCATTAATTCATCATTATTGAAGGTTCTGGAAACATTTTAAGTGAGAAAGTGACAAGTAGAATATCAACATGTGGTCGTTTGATCCATTTCTGAGATTTTCGGAGACCTGCCATTGTGCTACTGACTAACCTTCCGGTTAACTTCAAAACAATATCCCTATTTACAAAAGAGTTAAGAGCTAATGGAAGACGAGAAGAAATGTTTTTTTTTTTAAACAGGAATGCTTGATTTTTAGCTTAAAGCCAGTCTCAGGATGATTTTCCCAAGTTGAGTATGACTAGTGTGCCTACCGTGCATACTTAAAAAATGTCCCAATATAGTATACATCCGGGTATTTCTCGCATACTCAATCTTTCCATACTACTAATTGGAACACACTACATACTCAGTTTGACGTCAGACAGTATGAGTAGTACGTTAGTGTGAGATTTTGAACACAGCCAAAGTTTGGAGATGAAAACAAATTTTCGAGCGGCAATTTTAAGTTTTAACTTTTTCTTTTTGAGCAATTGATCTTTGATTTATTGATCTTTGAGGCCTACACTATGGATTTATCTGATTAAAAAAGTAATGTAGAAAAGCACAAATATGTTTTTTAAATTATGAATTTTCCTGTGTGTTTTTGTAGTTCATTTCCCTCCATGGGTCTGTAACGTAGCACTTTTCTTCTTACAAACACAGGAAACAAGAATGTTGTCACAAGAGAGCAGCTCGACCGTATGAAGAACGGCTGCATCGTCTGCAATATGGGACATTCCAATACTGAGATTGATGTGGTAATGTCAGTTTTAAAGCTTGTTTTAATTTAGGTTCCTACCTTCCTTCAGTCGCCATTTTCTCCTTGAATGTTTCAAATTCATTTAGTAAAGAGAGCCTATATGATTCTTTTTTTTTTTTCCTTTTTTGTAATTAAAGTTTTTTTTTATTGAACATTTTCTTGGTACATTACAAAATCACAATCCACACTCAATAAGGCGGCTGTGCATATGCATAGATACATTCATGGATGGGGGCTTTTGTACAAGGTAAAAATAATATACTAATGGGTGGAATTAAGCAGATATGGAATCACATCTCATCCTGACTTGTGTTTATAGTATTGTAGGATCAAAATGTGTCCCAAGCTGATGTGCTGTCCTTGTTTTTTAATCTATTTAGCATGCATTCATATGAGGCCATTTTTGTTATCATGTTTGCCCATTCCTTAATATGTGGGGCGATTGGAGTTTTCCAATGTTTAAGGATAACCCTGGCTGCCACTGATACCCCAACCATAATAATTGAAAATTTCCCTATTGATATATTAGTTGTCCTCCCTTTATCACCCAGTAAACACAATCCAGGACAAAGTGGTGCAGGCTTTCCCAACCATTCACTAAGGACATGGATGACCTCCACCCAAAAGTGTTGAATAATTGGGCATTCCCACAAACAATGCATAAGGGTACCAGTATCATTCTGACATTTCCAACACAATAAGACTTGCCCTATGTAATCTCACTGGAGTCCAAAAATACCTTTGCAATATCATATATTGTGTAAGTTTACTTTTACATTCTCTCACAAATTTTCCATTTTCTGATAGAATCTTTAGCCATTCATTATCCCCAAATGTAACCCCCATATCCTTTTCCCATAAACCCTTCAGTGCTTTACAGTCATCACTAATTACTTCACTGATTCTTCTGTAGAATACCGAAGCTCGATGATGGTGAGATGGGAGGGTCAAATAGTCCAGAATGTGGTTCACTCCTGCATGCTGGGGCAATAACATAACACAACTCCTTATCTGAAGATAATTCCAAAAATGTCCATTCCCACACAGGTTATATCTGTTCCTTATATGACATAAACAAACCGTCCTTATAAAGATCATCCAATGTATATATTTTATGATCATACCAACTTTTGCAGTAGACCGGTGCTTTTCCAACACAAATAGCAGGGTTCTGCCACAAGGAGGTGTAAGATTGTTTACAATGTGGTAATTTAAACATCTTGTGGACCTTCAATCAGATTTCCTTTGAATGCAATATAATAGGATTGGAATTTTTGTTCGAAATCTGGGAGAGACACTCTAGGTGTGAAGGGGTGGGATAACGATTTCTCAATAATTTCCCAGTGGAATTGATCATGTCCTGTCCAATGTAGGGCAATTTTTGCCGTTCCAAAGGAGATGTAATATAATTTGGGGTCCGGTAAACTCAATCCTCCTTTTTCCCTCGCCTGTATGATTCTGAGTTAAGAATTTAAAACCACAGGATGAGACATAGCTCTTATTGTATGTGTCTGCACAACGATAGCTGAAGAACAGAAAACCAAGGCCAGTTGGTATCAGCCTCTATATAGCAATGAGTTGGATTACTTTTAGTTTCTCAATATTATCACTAGAAGCTTTGCTTATTTGCTGAGGCATTACACAGGATTTAAGTGCACTGGTGGTGTAAATGTGCTGCTCTCACCTGCACTCTTTGTTACCTGTGCCAGGCAGGTCATATTTTTCACCGGCCTTTATTTGTACGTTTGTCTGGCTGTTTAAATTAGAATCATAATCCTTTTATTTATCATTACACAAAAGCACATGGACATTTCTAAAAATAGCAGCTCTCATAACAGTGCAAGATAGTAAAAAAAAAATATATATATATATAAATAAAACGGCCAATATAAAATAAAAAAAGATAAAACATGTAAAAAAGGGGTGGGATGGACATGGATATTTACATATTAAATAAATAAATGTTTCACAGTGAAATTGAAGTGTAACAGCTGCTCAGCGTTTCCTATGTAAATTATTATCATTAATTAACAGGATTATGTCAAAAGTACTAAACAGATTTTAACAAAACATTTCCACCAAAGACAGACTTTACACCAGCGATTCTCAACTGGTGGGTCAGGACCCAAAAGTGAGTCGCTGACCTGTACTGGGTGGGTCGCGGACAGCTGGTCAAAAATGAATAAATACTTAATGTCTCTCATGTTGGACTTGTCTTATTTTGAAAGAAATGTTTCTTTTGACAAGCATGCTGTGAAATGCATGTTGCACAGAAAAATATATAGATTTGTTTTTTAAAAGATTATTTATGCGTTGTCAACAGCTACTGTATTTTTGAAAAACTAAATTTGGTTGGTTGAATTCTAAAAAAAAAAAACGTGGGTCACGATGTAATGACTGTGGGTCCCTGGGTGAGACCAGTTGAGAATCCCTGCTTTACACCATGGAAGATTTAATATACTGATTCTGGGACAGTTTCACAAATCTACAGTTCCTTGTCTTTCATCATTGGTGAAATTTCAAAAATCCACATCTCTATTCTTAAATTGGTCGATCTTTATGAAATTTGACTCAGTTATGTCGGATTGGTTCGTCAATTAGCCCACTGAGTTTCATTCGTAATATTCCCAAAAAATGGGCGTGCCCATACATTTGGACCGACTGTATTATTATCAATGGGGATAGAAATTCCTTCCAAGCCTTTAAAGTGTGATTAATGATGGTACCATGATCAGGATCACTGGCAAAGAGGCTCTTTGGGGCATGGCGGAGGTTTACGCTCTCTTAGTGCTTTTTGTTCCTGTTTTCTTCAGGCCAGTCTGCGCAGTCCTGAGCTGACCTGGGAGAGAGTTCGCTCCCAGGTTGATCACATCATCTGGCCTGATGGAAAGAGAGTCATCCTGTTAGCAGAGGTAACGTTGCTTTATACTTCTATATACTACTGTCTCTAGAATTATTGCTATTTCATTTTGGTAACACTTTACTTGAAGTTTTATACATAAAGCTGACATGACGCATTCATTTTTATGACATGACATCTGTCATTAGCACAAATAAGATGTCATGAAGGCTGTCATTAAGTATTCTTTGTTACCCTAAACAACCCTACCGAACTCTAACCAGGGTTGGGGTCATTTACATTTTTCAGTTACCATTAAGTCTTCAATTATCCATGTTCAATTACAATTCAATTACGATTGCAGTGACCAGCATTTTTTCCAATTAAATTACAGTTATTTTTTTATCCTCAGAAAGTCAATTACAATTATGTTCTCAATTACTAAAGCTAAATTACAATTAATCCCAATCACTGAGTCTTTAATAAAAGTTAACCATCTCTAATAATAATTGGTCCTAAATCAGCTGTAAAATACACTAAAATAAAATATCTATCATCTAGTTTCTTTCCTATCTATTGGTTACCTTGTTAGGCTTCCTGATCAATAAAAATATAGGTTTTAATATTATTGATGTGAGTGTCTGGGCCTTTTTTTTTTTTTTTATGTCAGTATTTTTTTTAAATGTGAGAAAGCTTGATATGAAACATATTTTAATAATTAACTATATATGTGTAGAACTCTACGTACAACTGTAACATGGTTCCCCAATTTTGTGTTAATTATAATTGACAATTTTTATCGAATTTTCATGCCAATTATAATTACAAAGTAATTTATCTAAAAACTCGATTACATTTTACATACGATTACGTCGGCAACACATTATTTAAATTAGAATTATAATTACGAAAAATTGCAATTAATTATCAATTACGCAATTAAATTATAATTGACCCTAACCCAAAAAATGCCAACGTAGCTGTCATAGGTGTCATAATTTAGCGAACAACACTTAATGACGGCCTTCATGACACTTTATTCATGATAATGACAGCGTAATGTCAGTTTTATGTATAAAACTTCCAGTAAAGTGTTAGCTTTTATTTTATTTATTTTTTTAAATGCTCCACAAATAATGGTACTTTTTCAGTACTTTTGTGTTTTAAGTTATTGTTTTTCTCCTTCAGGGTCGTCTCCTGAACCTGAGCTGCTCTACTGTGCCTACCTTTGTGTTGTCTATTACTGCGACTACTCAAGTGAGGACTGGAACCCAGTAGCAAAACGTAGTTTTTGTCAATTTTTACGACTCCTTGTTTTCTCTGATCTTCCGCTGCAGGCCCTGGCCCTGATCGAACTGTTCAACGCTCCTGATGGACGTTACAAACAAGACGTGTATCTTTTGCCAAAGAAAATGGGTCAGGGGGAATTTCTGATTATATTTTTCACGTGTAGCTAATGTGTTGGAACAGAATATCTGAAATAATTTGTGTCCTTCCTTTAGATGAGTATGTGGCAAGTCTGCACCTCCCTAACTTTGATGCCCACCTGACAGAACTGTCTGACGAGCAGGCCAAGTACATGGGCCTCAATAAAAATGGGCCCTTCAAACCAAATTACTACAGGTTGGTGTCCCTCTGCAGTGTGTCCACTAGGGCTGGTTCACAAAATGAATTTTCAATGAATTTTTCCAGATCGCTTTTTGCCTTGTTCACATTGAACACATTGAAGAATCTGTTACCAAAAATGGAGTCAATCGCTTCACATTTAGTGGTGAAGCAGCAATTTTTAAAGTGAGGGTGTTCTAAGGGTTGGACAACCATCAACTCCCAATTTAGTAAATTAAATTAACTGATGTATAACATACATCACATGGCCAATAAAGTTGATTCTGATTACTAAAACCATGATAAAGCTGTTATTAAGTCAGTGATACTCAACAAATGGCTCTTCGTGTCTTAATTTTACTTATAATTTCCCCCAAAAACTTTAAAAGGGGGAAACTTTTTAACCCTTTTTACTCTTTTCTTTGGCCATTTTGCAACTTCCTTTGTCCCATTTTTTCCCCCCTTTTCCCAAAAACATTTACGATATTTTTGCTTCATTTTGCCAATAAATATCCCTTTTTCAAAATTTTTGTCCATTTTTACAAGTTCTTTTGGACGCTTTTATCTAATTTTTGTCCACTTTTAATCCAAATCAGTGACCTTTTGCCCAATAAATATCACTTGTTTTTTTCACTACATTTTACCTAATTTTAATCCACATTTTTGCACTTTTTCACTATTGTTTGCCACATTGTGCTCATTTAAGCTCATTTTGCTTATTTAATTTACAAAAAAATTGTTTTTGCCACTCTTGACTGTTTTTGGCCCATTTTTCGTCACTTCACTCTGTTCTTGCCATGGTTTTGCATTTTACTTACACTTTACTCATACTGTGTGTGATTGGCCCATTACCATTCAATCAATCAAACTGGACCATTATGTTTTCAACAATGAATTCCTCTGTAAAAAATGAGGGGGATGAATTTTTGTTTTTATGAAAGTGCGGGTGTCGCATCCCCCCCACGGGTGAGACGTGCTTTTTCACAATGTTGATGTTTTTTCTATGTTTAGGAATTGTGTGCCACCCTTTAAGGTTATATTGGCTACATTTTTTTGGTACAGATGTTTAAAATATCAACAGGAACAAGACAAAATGCAATCTGGCACAATTTGGAAGATCTTTTTTTAATAAAATTATAGGAATTATGAACCAGCTTAGTGTCCACTGTCCCTGTACATTCACCCCACTTGAGATATATCCAGGTTTCTAATGTCTCTGCACTCTGTCCACAGGTATTAATGAGACTCCATCCTCACTGCACCCTGGGATAAACAGAGATATAGCTATTTTATTTTCTGACACAATGGAGGAACTATTTTACTTATGCTGAATGTAACTTATTAAATCCACTTAGAAGTAGTATTGAATAGAACAGTTAAAGGGGACATATTATGAAAAATCCACTTTTGCAGTGTTTTTGAACACATATGAGGTTACTTGAGTGTCCACCGGCACACAAATGTGAAATAAACCCATCCAGTCCTTTGTTTGTGGTCTGAGTAAATCTTACAACTCAGAGAAAATTTGAAACGGAGCAATTTTCTCTAAGTTTGTGACGTCACAAGCTAAATACCCTCCCCTCCGCTGGTAACTCCACCCATGGACTCCACCCCCAACCTGATGAAAACTTTTGCAAAAGTCCGCCATTGTTTTTGTCGCTAGCAAAGGAGTGATGGCAACCGGTAAAACGGAAGCGTAGTCAGCGTCTGCTGTTAGCGTCTCTGTACGTGTGCGGATGCACGTGCGCGTGTCGGTCCGAAGCTAGTTTTGTTCATTTAGCCTGTGCAGCCGTGGAGTGAAGGAGAATCTGATTAAAGAGCAGCGGAGGGAGGCACTCCTTATACTTTCTCTTTAATACCGGACATTTCTGTCCTTTTCAGCAGGTTGGTAGACACAGGTGTGTGTGTGCGCGTGAGCATATGTGTGCCTCCCACCTCTACTATGCACCTGTAAAGAGGGAAATCGTCTACTCTTCCACTCCCTCACAGTCACAAGGATGCATCTGTAGGTACGCCGACTCGTTGCCATTGAAGCTCAAAGTAGACCCTGAGCTGAACTCGTTTCGGCACACCCCGTGGAAGAGAGGGGCGACTGGAGGGGTTTATACAGGGTCATAAACCTCCACTGTTGCTTGATTCATGTTATGTTTTGACCAAACCCCAGCACAGATATGTCATTTAGATCACTGGAAACTGTTTTAAAAGGTGAAAAATGAAAATAATATGTCCCCTTTAAATACGGCACAACTTATAATCAACTATATTTCATGTCTTGTTACAGTTTATTAAAAGCTTGCCCGCATGCTTCCAAATGTGTTTAAAATGAATTGTTTCAGTATAATTGTCTTTACGTTATACTGCTGTTGACTTGTTTGTTTACCATACTTGCATACGGTGCCAAATTAAATAAACATTTGTGTTTTATCTGTTAGGAAAAACGTAAACATTCCACTACTTAGTTTAAATAAACTCTGAGATACTGCAGATTTTATGTCATAAAACAATGTTTCACTCAGTGTACATCGTTGTCTGCATACATGCCTTAAATGGTAACATTAAGTCTTCTTTATTACAACAAAGTAAAGCAATGAAATGAAACTTAAAGCTGCACAAACAGTACTTTATACTGTACTCTATATGTTTTTCAGAAGATTTAAATATTCAGTTTTCACTGAGCATGTCCTGGATGTAGAGCAATAAAATCACACTGAGATGTCATGTTTTCACCCAGACTATATGTTTGATAAGGCTTTGTGCTTCCCTAAATGGAAAATTGGTCATGGTTTTGAAGAGGAATCAGCACTGCATTTTTCCACTGCTTTTCCATTCGCTCATTTACATTCCAGCTGAGTTCAGAGTCACCGAGGAGGTCTTTGACTGAGGAACACTGTTGGTATGAGGGTGCCTTTCTCTTCAGGCTATATTTATTTATAAAACATTCCTCTTTGTCAATCCTCATTTCATGATGACGTCTTCCCTCCACTACTTTTGATGTATAACCTGTATGTTGAAATCTAATTAAACATTTTGATTCCTCAACAGAAAGTGTCAGTGGTTCACTGGTGAAAAATTGCTGATTTGTCTGAAGATTTGTGACTGTGTTTTCTGTCAACTTTTCTGTTTTCTGTACTATTTTTCCGTACAAAAATAATCACTGCGAACAGTTTCAGATTTCATGAATTGCATTGCGTCCCCCTCATTAATTTATTTGCATTTCCTCCTCCCATATTTTTGTTCCCCCTGGGAGATCCACCTACTACGCATATTCATTAGAGGAAAAATGTGTTAAATGGAATGAGGGTGCTTCCTGACGCACTGAAGACACGCAGTCCTGATTCCCTGGGCTTTGTACTCCTTATTAGTGATTGAAGTAACATTTGCACACGTTTTAATACCACTAAACCTTTTGTGAATCTGCCCCTCAGTATCATTCCATCCCTAATATTTAGACATCATATAGAAACAAAATGATCCTTGCCAATGACAAAATCTTTTTTTAAAAAACCTGATCTATCCATCCTGTGGATAGGGGAGTTGCTTATACAACAAAAACACCATTAGCACATTGGCTTGCTAATAAAATAATAATTATTAAAAAAAAACACGTGGAACAGAATTAAGAAACTAAAATGATGCTCACAGTTAATCTAAATATATCTCAAACTGTATGTAGGGGGATAGGTGGTTCTATCTTTACTGTTCAAAGTTATTATTACGGTCCGAAGGCCATAATGGCCATAAGAACCTATTGTTCTTGCTCTTTTTCCCTATTATTAGGGTCCGAAGGCCATGAATGGCCGTAGGAACCTATTGTTGTTGTATTTATTATTATTCCACACCAGTTTACCCCCTTAGGATGCCCAAAATCTCACTAAAATTTGCAAACACCTCAGGCCTGCTGAAAAACGAGATCATTTGGCACAATGAAAAAAATCGCTAAAAAAAATGCGTGCACGGTGCGCATTATAGATGCCAAAAATGCAATGGAACCACACGACCGGCAGGTTTGCCCAATTCGCCACATGTATTTTTGACCCAAAGATGAGCAAAAAGTTACATTATGACCACGCCCAAAACAAAACAGGAAGTCAGCCATCTTTGGTGAAAAACTGGCGTTTTGCCCTGGAAACTCATTTGCGCAAATTAGTCTGAGGGGTTTCATGCGATTAACTTCAAACTCGGCCAGAACCCTTAGGACCCACTGAAGATTAAAAATCAATGAAATAATTTGCGTATCTCCAACGGTTTGGTCATGCGCGCAATTACGAAATGCACACAAACTGTGATGGACCCGCACGACCAGCAGGTTTATCCTATTCATACAAAATTCGCCAGATGTATTCTTGACCCCAAGATGAGCAAAAAGTTACATTATGACCCTGCCCAAAACCAAACAGGAAGTCGGCCATCTTGGTGAATGGCGTTTTGCTCTTGCGCAAACTAGTCTGAGGGCCAGAACACAAGTTTAAAAAATTTAAAGGGGTTAATCAACATACAACATTGGAACTTTGAACAGTCTTATAGTGCTTCTGTTTTGTAATGTTTTCAATGACTTAAATACATTTTTAAGCTCAATTTTAAAAGCTTTAATGTTTGGGGATATTTTGAAAATTCTACTTCTTAAACCACATGTGCATCTTTCCTCATAAATGACAATCTTGTAGAGTTGCTGGAAATGCCTCTGCTGACCTAAGTACTGCCCCAGGGTGGCTCAACCTTGTAATGCATGTGTATATATAATCGTATATTGTACTTCAGGTTTTTCAAGAAAAAACATTACACCAATCACATAGTTAACTAATTTCATACATTTGGTGTTAATTCTGTCCCAGGTATGTGTTTTTATTTTATTTTTTTAAGAAATTTTAATTTACCCCCAGTCTCAATCATAAATGGATGAGGATTTTTTTTTTTAGGATGTTGTCATTGGCAAGGATCATTTTGGTTTCAATATGATGTATAAATATTAGAGATGAGACGATACATTGAGTTCACAATATGATACAATGGACTGTAATGGGTTCACGATAATTATATAATTTTGGGAAAGGAAAAAAGACAAAAAAAAAAAAAATTGAAGTTGGAGAATTAACTATTGTTTTATTTGACTTTAACTCTGGCTGGACATACATTTTTTTCCCCCATGTATGACCTTTTCAACTCTAGAGGAATATAAAACAAACCATAACAGTCTAGTGTGTAGTAGAATGTGTGGATTTCGTTTTCTATCTGACCCCCCTGCACCACCATTAAATTAAATTCACCATTCTTTAACATAGTCGACTCATTTACCTTTTCATAAAAGTCAGAAAATATTCAGTAAACCACTGACACTCACTTTCTGTTGAAGAATCAAAATGTTTAATACATTTTCAACATACAGGTTAAAACATGTGAAATGTGCAATGCAAAATAATCATTTTAAAGTTAGTGCTTTGTGTTTATTTAACAGAAAAATACAGTAAGTGAAACAATGCCATTTGTTTTTCATACAGCAAAGACTCCTCATGGAGAGGAAATGTGAAGTCCACAGTTTTAGTCCACTTCTTCAATAGTTGGACCCTTTGTGCTGGCCCCTGTCTGCCCACCACAGCCTCCAGATGGCGCTGCTCCCTGGTACAGTTTAGCCACAATTGGCTTGCACACTTTCTCCAGTTCCTTCTGGTGATGCTCGTACTCTTCCTTCTCTGCCAGCTGGTTGTTCTCCAGCCAAGAAATGGCCTGGTTACACTTTTCAATGACCATCTTTTTGTCCTCTTCACTGATCTTTCCTTTCATGTTCTCATCCTCAACACTGCTCTTCATGTTGTAGGCGTAGGACTCCAGTTGGTTCTTAGCTGCTACTCGGTCTCTCTGAGCGTCATCCTCAGCCTTGTACTTGTCAGCATCCTGCACCATCCGCTCGATCTCTTCTTTGCTGAGGCGGCCCTTGTCGTTGGTGATGGTGATTTTGTTTTCCTTGCCCGTGCTTTTGTCGGCCGCCGACACATTTAGGATGCCGTTGGCATCAATGTCAAAAGTGACCTCCACTTGGGGAACACCCCGGGGAGCAGGAGGGATACCTGTGAGCTCAAACTTTCCCAGGAGGTTGTTGTCTTTTGTCATAGCTCTCTCCCCTTCATAAACCTGAATCAGGACACCTGGTTGGTTGTCTGCGTATGTGGTGAAGATCTGAGTCTGCTTGGTTGGAACTGTGGTGTTTCGTTTGATTAAGGGTGTCATCACTCCACCTGCTGTTTCAATGCCCAGAGAGAGGGGAGCTACATCCAGCAGCAGCAGGTCTTGGACATTTTCTGAAGTGTCTCCCATGAGGATAGCAGCCTGCACTGCTGCACCATAGGCCACAGCTTCATCTGGATTGATGCTCTTGTTCAGTTCTCTGCCATTAAAAAAGTCTTGGAGGAGCTTTTGGATTTTGGGGATTCTTGTTGAGCCACCGACCAAGACAATTTCATTGATCTTTGACTTGTCAAGCTTGGCATCACGCAGGGCCTTCTCCACGGGTTCCAATGTTCCTCTGAAAAGTTCAGAGTTCAGTTCTTCAAAACGGGCTCTGGTGATGGAGGTGTAGAAGTCAATTCCCTCAAACAGGGAGTCGATCTCAATGCTGGCCTGGGTGCTTGAAGACAAGGTCCTCTTTGCTCGCTCGCATGCTGTGCGTAGCCTTCTCACTGCCCTTTTATTCTGGCTGATGTCTTTTTTGTACTTTCTCTTGAATTCTTCTACAAAGTGATTGACCATACGGTTGTCAAAGTCCTCGCCCCCAAGGTGAGTGTCTCCAGCTGTGGCTTTCACCTCAAAAATGCCATCTTCAATGGTCAGGATGGACACGTCAAAGGTGCCTCCACCAAGATCAAAGATGAGTACATTATTCTCTCCTTTTTTACCTTTATCCAGGCCATAGGCAATGGCTGCTGCCGTGGGCTCATTAATGATCCTCAGAACATTCAGTCCAGAAATCACTCCAGCATCTTTGGTGGCTTGTCTTTGGGAGTCGTTGAAATATGCTGGCACTGTGATGACAGCGTTGGACACTTTTTGGCCCAGGTAGGCCTCAGCTATCTCCTTCATTTTGACCAAGACCATGGAAGAAATCTCCTCTGGATAGAAAGCCTTGGTCTCTCCCTTATATTCCACCTGGAGTTTAGGTTTCCCACCATCACTGATCACCCTGAAAGGCCAAAGTTTCATGTCTGACTGGACAACTGTGTCGGTAAACTTCCGCCCAATGAGCCGCTTAGCATCAAAGATGGTGTTACTGGGGTTCATGGCCACTTGGTTCTTGGCAGCATCTCCAATCAGCCTCTCTGTGTCAGTGAAGGCCACATAGCTGGGAGTGGTCCTGTTCCCCTGATCGTTGGCAATGATTTCTACTTTGCCGTGTTGGAAAACCCCAACACAGGAGTAGGTGGTGCCCAGGTCGATGCCAATGGAAACTCCTTTAGCTGAGGACATCTTGCTTCTTTATGTTCCTGCAAGGATTCAATAAAAAAAAATCATGTAAAACTCTTTTCTTATTATTAATTTTAGTGATTTTTTTTTAAAGGTTGTACAACAAGTTTAATCAGATACCTTAACGTCAAATATATACTTTTTCATGAATAGAAAAGTGTTTGTTACAAATTAGCTACATACTGTTTAGGGCTCAGTGTCTCATCAACAATACTTTATCAGTTTTATATCTATTATTTCTCCATCTCCAATGAGTACAGCAGCATGTCTGATGTCATTAACAATTTATTAAAGGCAAGAGTTAGGTTACAAATGAGTGACGATGTTTCTGCTACAACAATTAGTTTTATTCACTTCCAAATAAAATTTGTTTAAGTTTAAGTAAGTATATAATGTGATTTACATAAATAAATGAACAATATTATATCTATTAAGTAGTTAAATTGTTTAACAGTCATAGTTCCAATGTTAAGATATGTTGATTAAAAAATGTAAGGGAATTCTATCATTGTTGACATTATTTCAATTAAACTGAAAATTAATCATATTTATTTAATGAATTTATTTATTTAAAAAAAAATGTTGCTCTTACTTTTGTGTCAATGGGAATACAGAAACAACAAATTTGGCATGCATGTCAGAGGCTAGTTATTTATAATAGTAGCTTTTGTTCTTATTGTTGTGTGAATTTGAGACCAAAACCATTTTAAAAATTCTCCAATTTGTGATTTCCAAATAATAAAATCCTTGTAATGTAAATATGAACAAAGTCCATTTTTTTTCCCAAACCTTTAAACAGGAAAACGTCGTCTAATCTATAATATAACATTAAGGATGTTTCAGATTATATTTGCTCACATGTATAACAGGCTTTGTGAAATTTAAATAACAAAACAAATATAAATCTGCCTCATATAAATGAATAAGTCTGTATATATATATATATAGTTAAATGTCAAACATAGTAAAAGGTGAATGTTCTTACCGTCAGTGATGGATCAGTAAGTGTGTGTAGCTCAGAGAGAAATGGTTTTTCTCAGAGATTCTTCTTGTTTCTCCTTCAGTGTGTGAAGCTCGTGCCTGGACTGGCTCTGACTTCCTCTTTTATCTCTCACCGACATGTTTCCAGAACCTTCCAGACGCTTCTGCTCCTCCTCCTCCGCTCAGCGGTGATGTAGAAGTTAAAATTAGAGAGTGAAACAGTTTCTGTAGAGATGGAGAATGTTCCAGACGGACACAGATGAATGTGGAACATTACAGACCGTAGACGTCAGCTTTATATTTATCAAAAAAAAAAACAAGTCACTGAGAGGCTGCTCAGTTTGACTCTAAACTACAGTTGGATCTGAAACTGCAGCTGTCTGTACCTACTGACGGAGTGACAGTGACGGGAGATTTTTTTTTTTTTCTTTCCACTTTATTTACGTGTTGAGGTTTTCAATTAGTTATTGAATGTGTTTTTTTTTTTTTTTTTTTTTTTTGTGGAGACTTTAAAAAAAAGAAGAAGAAAAAAATGCGACAACGTTTTGTTTGTTTATCTCGGTTTCTTTTTAAAAAAGTTAGCAGTGGTTTGTAGGAACAGGAAATAGCAACTGCTTTCAAAATAAAAGCTTTAAAATATCTAATCACTTCAAAGCTGCCTTTAAATTAAAGCGCCACACACACACCTTGGACATTAAAGATAGTACTACCAGAGGTGAATCGAGTACTGATTTATTCTACTGAAGTTGAAGTACTGTTTCTTGATTGGAATTGTACTGAAGTATAAGGAAGTTATACATAAAATACTCAAGTACAAGTAAAAATTATAGCCGGAAAAGGCAATAAACGGCCCTCGCCTTTGCCGCGCCACCTTTGCCACACTGCCTTTACCAAATTGCACCACCTTCAGCAATTTGCGCCGCCTTTGCCATGCCGCCTTTGCCATGCCGCCTTTGCCATGCCGCCTTTGCCATGCCGCCTTTGCCTTGCCGCCTTTGCCATGCCCCCTTTGCCTTGCCGCCTTTGCCGTGCCGCCTTTGCCGTGCCACCTTCGCTGTGCCGCCTTCGATGTGCTGCCTCAAGTTAATACAACGACATAACAGTGATTTTTATACTATCAATGCATTCTTATTGATTTGTTTAGACAGAAATGTCCTATTGAGATATAAACTTAGACATATTTATGATTTTTGTTGTTGTACTAACACATCCAAGAACAATGCTGGAGTTGTTGTAGTAGTATTAGTAGTAGTTTTTGTTGTTGTAGTAGTAGTAGTAGTAGTAGTTTTAGTTGTAGTTGTAGTAATAATAGTAGTAAGAGTGGCTCCAGGAGGAGTGTGTTAAAGTTTTGCGCCGATGATTTTCAAGATTTGGCCAATTTACGATTAACACAAAATGTAGAGTAGCTTGATACAAAATATCACAATAAAAAATAAAGCATGCATCTCATTGACTTTTTTGATCGAAAGGCCAAAACAGAAGTTCATGAAAAATACCAAACATTTTTCCCCATATTAAATTGTCTTCACTCTGTAGGGGCGGTAACGCGCCAATTTCCATATTTTCACATTGAGCTGGTTTAAGGCCGAGAGTTTAACAAGTGATTTACATTTGATGCAACTCAAAGTTTGTATGAGCAAATGGGAGCCTTTAAAAAAAATAAAACAATTTTCAAAAGGTTTTGGCCAGAATGCAAGTTATCAAAAATCTATAGATAACTTTTGATGTCCAACTACTCTAGATGATCTCCAGCAACTTTGAGCCCTGTCGATGAAACACCCAAGGAAAAGTGTGTTAAAATAGGACATTTGTCTCATATTAAATTCTCTTGCCTCTGTAGGGGGCGCTAACGCACCAATGTCCGTTTTTCCACATTGAGCTGGTTTAGGGCCAGGCCACAGACGATTTAGAGAGGTTTTGTTTTCTGTCAGTACAAAATGTATTACATACATTAAGTTTGAGAATTATTTAAGTAAACTAAGACGATGTGTTTTGTTTTTTAAAGAAATTTATATTAGAAAAATCTGTAAATCAATATGTGCTTATTCTAAGAAATAGGCTTGTTTTTTTTTTTTACTTTTGTTACAACCTTAATAATGAATAGATGTTTTTATTTTAAAATTTTGTCATTGACAAAGATCAATTTTGTTGATATCTACCAAATTGCTTGGAGTAAATGGATGTGTATGTGAAAATGTCATATGTGTTGCTTCTGAAACAAGAATGACACAAGATGGAACACATTTTGGTCTTTTTTGTATAAATGTAATTGATTAAATATGTAATAGCATAGTAGGATTTTTTAAAGTATGATTTAGTTGTAGATATGTGGAGTGCTTAGCCACTTTTCACACAAAACATTAAAATGAAATAGTTATTATTTCAGATTTTTTATCCAAATCCTCTTCAGAACTAAAAACAAAAAACCCCAGCTACATCTTAACCTAATACTGTATGTTAATTGGAATTAAGAATTTTAGACTAAATTCACCATTCTTTAACCTTGAGTCGACTCATTGACCTTTTCATAAAAGTCAGAAAATATTCAGTAAACTACTGACACTCACTTTCTGTTGAAGAATCAAAATGTTTAATACATTTTCAACATACAAGTTAAAACATGTGAAATGTGCAATGCAAAATAATCATTTTAAAGTTAGTGCTTTGTGTTTATTAAACAGAAAAATACAGTAAGTGAAACAATGCCATTTGTTTTTCACACAGCAAAGACTCCTCATGTAGATGAAATGTGAAGTCCACAGTTTTAGTCCACTTCTTCAATAGTTGGACCCTTTGTGCTGGCCCCTGTCTGCCCACCACAGCCTCCAGATGGCGCTGCTCCCTGGTACAGTTTAGCCACAATTGGCTTGCACACTTTCTCCAGTTCCTTCTGGTGATGCTCGTACTCTTCCTTCTCTGCCAGCTGGTTGTTCTCCAGCCAAGAAATGGCCTGGTTACACTTTTCAATGACCATCTTTTTGTCCTCTTCACTGATCTTTCCTTTCATGTTCTCATCCTCAACACTGCTCTTCATGTTGTAGGCGTAGGACTCCAGTTGATACTTAGCTGCGACTCGGTCTCTCTGAGCGTCATCCTCAGCCTTGTACTTGTCAGCGTCCTGCACCATCCGCTCAATCTCTTCTTTGCTGAGGCGGCCCTTGTCGTTGGTGATGGTGATTTTGTTTTCCTTGCCCGTGCTTTTGTCGACCGCCGACACATTTAGGATGCCGTTGGCATCAATGTCAAAGGTGACCTCCACTTGGGGAACACCCCGGGGAGCAGGAGGGATACCTGTGAGCTCAAACTTTCCCAGGAGGTTGTTGTCTTTTGTCATAGCTCTCTCCCCTTCATAAACCTGAATCAGGACACCTGGTTGGTTGTCTGCGTAGGTGGTGAAGGTCTGAGTCTGCTTGGTTGGAATTGTGGTGTTTCGTTTGATTAAGGGTGTCATCACTCCACCTGCGGTTTCAATGCCCAGAGAGAGGGGAGCTACATCCAGCAGCAGCAGGTCTTGGACATTTTCTGAAGTGTCTCCCATGAGGATAGCAGCCTGCACTGCTGCACCATAGGCCACAGCTTCATCTGGATTGATGCTCTTGTTCAGTTCTCTGCCATTGAAAAAGTCTTGGAGGAGCTTTTGGATTTTGGGGATTCTTGTTGAGCCACCGACCAAGACAATTTCATTGATCTTTGACTTGTCAAGCTTGGCATCGTGCAGGGCCTTCTCCACGGGTTCCAATGTTCCTCTGAAAAGTTCAGAGTTCAGTTCTTCAAAACGGGCTCTAGTGATGGAGGTGTAGAAGTCAATTCCCTCAAACAGGGAGTCGATCTCAATGCTGGCCTGGGTGCTTGAAGACAAGGTCCTCTTTGCTCGCTCGCATGCTGTGCGTAGCCTTCTCACTGCCCTTTTATTCTGGCTGATATCTTTTTTGTACTTTCTCTTGAATTCTTCTACAAAGTGGTTGACCATTCGGTTGTCAAAGTCCTCGCCCCCAAGGTGAGTGTCTCCAGCTGTGGCCTTCACCTCAAAAATGCCGTCTTCAATGGTCAGGATGGACACGTCAAAGGTGCCTCCACCAAGATCAAAGATGAGTACATTATTCTCTCCTTTTTTACCTTTATCCAGGCCGTAGGCAATGGCTGCTGCCGTGGGCTCATTAATGATCCTCAGAACATTCAGTCCAGAAATCACTCCAGCATCTTTGGTGGCTTGTCTTTGGGAGTCGTTGAAATATGCTGGCACTGTGATGACAGCGTTGGACACTTTTTGGCCCAGGTAGGCCTCAGCTATCTCCTTCATTTTGACCAAGACCATGGAAGAAATCTCCTCTGGATAGAAAGCCTTGGTCTCTCCCTTATATTCCACCTGGAGTTTAGGTTTCCCACCATCACTGATCACCCTGAAAGGCCAAAGTTTCATGTCTGACTGGACAACTGCGTCGGTAAACTTCCGCCCAATGAGCCGCTTAGCATCAAAGATGGTGTTACTGGGGTTCATGGCCACTTGGTTCTTGGCAGCATCTCCAATCAGCCTCTCTGTGTCAGTGAAGGCCACATAGCTGGGAGTGGTCCTGTTCCCCTGATCGTTGGCAATGATTTCTACTTTGCCGTGTTGGAAAACCCCAACACAGGAGTAGGTGGTGCCCAGGTCGATGCCAATGGAAACTCCTTTAGCTGAGGACATCTTGCTTCTTTATGTTCCTGCAAGGATTCAATAAAAAAAAATCATGTAAAACTCTTGTATTATTATTATTAATTTTAGTGATTTTTTTAAAGGTTGTACAACAATTTTATTCAAATACCTTAAAGTCAAATATTTGAAAAAACTTTAAACTTTTTCATGAATAGAAAGTGTTTGTTACAAATTAGTTACATACTCTTTAGGGCTCAGTGTCTCATCAACAATACTTTATCAATTTTATATCTATTATTTCTCCATCTCCAATGAGTACAGCAGCATGTCTGATGTCATTAACATTTTATTAAAGGCAAAAGTTAAGTTACAAATAAGTGAGGATGTTTCTGCTACAACAATTAGTTTTTATTCCCTTCCAAACAAAATTAGTTTAAGTATATAATGTCATTTACATAAATAAATAATCAATGTTATATCTTTTAAGTAGTTAAATTGTTTAACAATCATAGTTCCAATGTTAAGATATGTTGATTAAATGAAAAAAAAAATTTAAAAATCCAATAATAAAAAAGTAAAAATAAATAATAATGTTACTCTTGCTTTTGTCTATAAGAATACAGCAAAACAAAATTGGCATGCATGTTATTTACAATAGTAGCTTTCATAATAATTGCTGTGTGGTTTTGAGACAAAACTATTTAAAATGTAAGTATAAACAAAATCCATTTTTTTTTTCAAACCTTTAAACAGGAAAACGTCGTCTAATCTATAATATAACATTAAGCATGTTTTAAATTATATTTGCTCACATGTATAACAGGCTTTGTGAAATTTAAATAAAAAAAATATATAAATCTGCCTTATATAACATATAAATGAATAAGTCTGTTTATATATATATATATATATTTTTTTTTTATAGTTAAATGTCAAACATAGTAAAAGGTGAATGTTCTTACCGTCAGTGATGGATCAGTAAGTGTGTGTAGCTCAGAGAGAAATGGTTCTTCTCAGAGATTCTTCTTGTTTCTCCTTCAGTGTGTGAAGCTCGTGCCTGGACTGGCTCTGACTTCCTCTTTTATCTCTCACCGACATGTTTCCAGAACCTTCCAGAACCTTCTGCTCCTCCTCCTCCGCTCAGCGGTGGGAGAGAGTGAGAATGTTCCTGACGGACACAGCTGATTGTGGAACATTACAGATCGTGGACGTCATCTTTATATTTGTCAAAAAAAAAAACAAGTCACTGAGAGGCTGCTCAGTTTGACTCTAAACTACAGTTGGATCTGAAACTGCTGCTGTCAGTAGCTACTGACGGAGGGACAGTGACAGGAGATCTTTTTCACTTCCGTTGTTTATTTTTCACTTTATTTACGCGTTGAGGTCTTCAGCTCGTTGTTGAATATATAATTTGCGACAACGTTTTGTTTGTTTTTAAGTTAGCAGAGGTTTGTAGCAACAGGAAATAGCAACCGGTTTCAAAATAAAAGCCTTCAAATAATGTAATCACTTCAAGGCTGCCTTTAATTTAAAGCGCTGCACGCACACTTTGGACAGTAAAGATAGTACTACCAGTGGTGAAAAGAGAACTGATATATTCTAGTCATGTAGAAGTACTGTTACTTGATTGGAACTGTACTCAAATACAAGTAATTTATACATAAAATACTCAAGTACAAGTAAAAAGTAGCATAATTAAATTTACAAGTTACTTTCACCCTCCATGTTTATTTTTGGGAATAAATCTTGCCACAGTTCCCTTGGAAACAGTAAACATCTCATGTATAAACTTAAAAAGGAAGAGACCAAATCTTGCACAATTAAAACTTAGGTTTATTTTCCACAAAGGCATCTGTATAAAATAAAATGTTTGACATAATGTACAAATCTTTTTTAAATGAAATGACCAATGAATTAAATCAAAAATAAAAATTGTAAGGCTGTAAGTATTGCTATAACATTTGTGAACTCTATAACTTATTTTAAAACGTACTTTAGTACAAGTAAAATTGCTGATTTAGAAATATAATTAAAAAAAGTACTCATAAAAACAATTACAGTAACGTGAGTATTTGTGATTCATTACTTTCACCTCTGAGTACCACATATCCCTAACCCCCCCAGTTATACAGTTTAATATCTATTAAGATTATCTTTGAGCCCTAAGCCCTGTACAGCCTGAATCATTACATATTTGACAGAAAATAAAAAAACTATTCAAATTTCAATTTCCATTCATGAGTTTTAATTTGTATCATAGTATACATCTGACCTCAATGCTCGAATATTGTTGTATTATAACCAACACAAACATAATAAATAACCAACATGTCTGAGAAATTGTCAATTCCATATAGGACATTTATTTTAGTGCTACTTTCATGCAACAGTGCGGCATCCACCAATGAAACTGTAATGGTGAAGTCTGTAACATGTAACATTTCACTTGTTTTTCCTCATTTTGGCATTCAACAACTTTTTATTTTGCATGGTGGTGGTTGGTCTGAAAACAGTTCCTGTCTTTGTTCAGACAGAGATTCACTCAGCATTTCTCACAGCACATGTGGGAAAAGTGGCCTGTACAGTGCTTACATCTGTCTTGTTCCCCATGTTGGTTACCAAATTATGCAATTTAAACATTTAGTTTACTTAAAAAATGTTGCTTGATGATGTGAAATGCATGAAATACAACAAAAAGAAAAATTTAGATGTACATGATCTCATATACCTGCTGTATCAAATCTGATACACCATTTTCAACACGGTTTTAGTAAAACAGAGATTATGAAATATAAACTGATATCACACTACATCTACCCAGTATCTGTTCCTATTAATGTTTCAGTACAAATGTTAATGTTTTTCTTACCTTAACGGGGCGGTCTTATGAAAAAATGACTTTATAATGGTTTTGCTACAGTGCTGTACATCCCTTTAGCCTTATTCATAGGGCCAAAGTTGAAAAAGTTCTGTTTCCTCCCTCCCTTGTTATTCCACATTTTGTAAAAAGTCAGCTCCAAATGGGCGAGTTGGATTTTTCTCACACTGTGACATCACATCGTGGAAACTCCTCCTCGTGACAATTCTGGCTCCTCCTACCCTGTAAGAATGTGAGCTCCTCCCTCTCAAACTATTTAACAGGTAACACACACTGCAGTTTAATATAGAATATACATTATACTTTATTGTCATATATGCACAAAATGTGTTCTCTGCATTTAACCCCTCCCTGAGGAGCAGTGGGCAGCCACGGTGTAGCACCCAGGGAACAGTTAGGGTTAATATAAGGGACTGATC
The DNA here is from genome assembly GCF_900634775.1 of Gouania willdenowi. Classification (NCBI taxonomy): domain Eukaryota; kingdom Metazoa; phylum Chordata; class Actinopteri; order Blenniiformes; family Gobiesocidae; genus Gouania; species Gouania willdenowi. The sequence continues at coordinate 31,552,120 of NC_041050.1, read as the reverse complement.
AACATCCCACAGTGATGGACCAGGGAGATTAGAACCAGTGAGCCTACAATTACAAGTCTTCTCCCTTAACCACTAGTCCCTTTATCTACAGATAATATATTTACATTCAGTATCTAAATAATCCAGTACATAAATAATCTGAAGCGCTCACAATCAGTTCCATTTTTAGTATCTGTTATACCGCCTTGTATCACCTTTGAGGTGATCTGACGTATTTGTGATCCAATGCTACGCAGCGGTTGGACAAAACAGTGGACTATTATCTTATATGGATGAGTTCTGTGGTCAGAATATGTGCAAATGACAAGAAAGCGACTTAGCAGCCCTAGTGAGTGTTTGAAACATACGAAACAGCAGACTGACTCCGCTGCTGCTGTGATAAACGCAGGCTGTGGAGCAGCCTTTTTGTCAAACTCACAATCATAATAACCGCTTAAATAGCCATGTGTTTAACTGTAATGGGCAGTTTTTTTGGTTGAAAACAACAAGAGAAAATTGTGATGATCACCTTCTCAGAGAGAAACATGAAGTCTGCGTCTACAGACACGCCCACTCATGCATTTGCACGAAGGCCCGAAAACAACCTGTTTTTAGAACTGTCATTTAAGTGATTTTTCAGAGGGCTAAAATTCCAAACAAGTGTGTTTTGGAAAATAAATTTCAAATACTATTTTGTTGGGGTTCTTCGAACAAATGGAGATGGGTAAAAAATAGCACAACATGATCTTTAATTTTTTCAAAATTGGAAAAGTTCAGAAGCTAAATATCGTCACATTATTACATAGAAAATCCATATCCTTGTTCTTCAAAACACAACTCTTTACTGTTCAAAGTGTGTGTGATGTGCTTTAATTTAATGGCAGCCATGGCGTAGATTATTTTTAACGCTTTTATTTTGAAACCGGTTGCTATTTCCTGTTGCTAGAAAACACTGCTAACTTAAAAAGGAAACCGAGATAAACAAAGAAGACGTTGTGGGATTTTTAGTTTCCACAAATAATAAATGACACGTTCAACAACTAACTGAAGACCTCAACACGGGGAAAAAAGTGATAAATTAAAACGGAGGTTAAAAAAAAAGATCGCCTGTCCCTCCGTCAGTAGCTACTGACAGCAGCAGTTTCAGATCCAACTGTAGTTTAGAGTCAAACCGAGCAGCCTCTCAGTGACTTGTTTTTTTTGACAAATATAAAGATGAAGTCCACGATCTGTAATGTTCCACAATCATCTGTGTCCGTCTGGAACATTCTCACGCTCTCCCACCGCTGAGCGGAGGAGGAGGAGCAGAAGCGTCTGGAAGGTTCTGGAAACATGTCGGTGAGAGATAAAAGAGGAAGTCAGAGCCAGTCCAGGCACGAGCTTCACACACTGAAGGAGAAACAAGAAGAATCTCTGAGAAGAACCATTTCTCTCTGAGCTACACACACTTACTGATCCATCACTGACGGTAAGAACATTCACCTTTTACTATGTTTGACATTTAACTATATATATATATATAAACAGACTTATTCCTTTATATGTTATATGAGGCAGATTTATATTTGTTTTTTAGTTTAAATTTCACAAACTACATTAATAACTAGCCTCTGACATGCATGCCAAATTTGTTGTTTCTGTATTCCTATTGACACAAGAGTAATATTATTTTTCAAAATTATTAAAATAATATTGATGTTCAGTTTGATTGAAATAATGTCAACAATGATAACAATCCCACCAACAACAGCCTGTTATACATCTGTGCAAATATAAGATCTGAAACACTCACAAGGTTATATTATAGTCAAGTTTTCCAATCTAAGGTTGCCAATAATCCTAATTTTGTTTTTATTTACATTAAAATAATTTGACCATTTGGGAATCACAAGTTGGAGAACTTTTAAGTTGTTTTCTGCCTGAAAACCACACAGCAATAAATACAAAAGCTACTATATTGTAAATAACAGGCATGCCAATTTTGTTTTGCTGTATTTCAATAGACATAAAAGCAAGAGTAACATTATTTCTATAAATGTATTACTCAAATAAAAAATATTCATGATCAGTTTAATTGAAATAATATTAACAATAACATTCCCTTTAATTTTTTAATCAACATATCTTAATATTGGAACTATATTAACTACTTAATAACATTGTTTATTTATTTATGTAAATTACATTATATACTACATAAACTAATTTTACTTGTTGTAGCAGAAACATCCTGACTCATTTGTAACTAAACTTTTGCTTTTAATGAAATGTTAATGACATCAGACATGCTGCTGTACTCATTGGAGATGGAGAAATAATAGATATAAAATTGATAAAGTATTGTTGATGAAACACTGAGCCCTAAAGAGTATGTAGCTAATTTGTAACAAACACTTTCTATTCATGAAAAATGTTTAAGTTTTTTCAAATATTTGACATTAAGGTATCTGAATAAACATGTTGTACAACCTTTAAACAAAAGTCACAAAAATTAATAATAATACAAGAGTTTTACATGATTTTTTTTATTATTTTATTGAATCCTTGCAGGAACATAAAGAAGCAAGATGTCCTCAGCTAAAGGAGTTTCCATTGGCATCGACCTGGGCACCACCTACTCCTGTGTTGGGGTTTTCCAACACGGCAAAGTAGAAATCATTGCCAACGATCAGGGGAACAGGACCACCCCCAGCTATGTGGCCTTCACTGACACAGAGAGGCTGATTGGAGATGCTGCCAAGAACCAAGTGGCCATGAACCCCAGTAACACCATCTTTGATGCTAAGCGGCTCATTGGGCGGAAGTTTACTGACACAGTTGTCCAGTCAGACATGAAACTTTGGCCTTTCAGGGTGATCAGTGATGGTGGGAAACCTAAACTCCAGGTGGAATATAAGGGAGAGACCAAGGCTTTCTATCCAGAGGAGATTTCTTCCATGGTCTTGGTCAAAATGAAGGAGATAGCTGAGGCCTACCTGGGCCAAAAAGTGTCCAACGCTGTCATCACAGTGCCAGCATATTTCAACGACTCCCAAAGACAAGCCACCAAAGATGCTGGAGTGATTTCTGGACTGAATGTTCTGAGGATCATTAATGAGCCCACGGCAGCAGCCATTGCCTACGGCCTGGATAAAGGTAAAAAAGGAGAGAAGAATGTACTCATCTTTGATCTTGGTGGAGGCACCTTTGACGTGTCCATCCTGACCATTGAAGATGGCATTTTTGAGGTGAAAGCCACAGCTGGAGACACTCACCTTGGGGGCGAGGACTTTGACAACCGTATGGTCAATCACTTTGTAGAAGAATTCAAGAGAAAGTACAAAAAAGACATCAGCCAGAATAAAAGGGCAGTGAGAAGGCTACGCACAGCATGCGAGCGAGCAAAGAGGACCTTGTCTTCAAGCACCCAGGCCAGCATTGAGATCGACTCCCTGTTTGAGGGAATTGACTTCTACACCTCCATCACTAGAGCCCGTTTTGAAGAACTGAACTCTGAACTTTTCAGAGGAACATTGGAACCCGTGGAGAAGGCCCTGCGCGATGCCAAGCTTGACAAGTCAAAGATCAATGAAATTGTCTTGGTCGGTGGCTCAACGAGAATCCCCAAAATCCAAAAGCTCCTCCAAGACTTTTTCAATGGCAGAGAACTGAACAAGAGCATCAATCCAGATGAAGCTGTGGCCTATGGTGCAGCAGTGCAGGCTGCTATCCTCATGGGAGACACTTCAGAAAATGTCCAAGACCTGCTGCTGCTGGATGTAGCTCCCCTCTCTCTGGGCATTGAAACAGCAGGTGGAGTGATGACAGCCTTAATCAAACGAAACACCACAGTTCCAACCAAGCAAACTCAGACCTTCACCACATACGCAGACAACCAACCAGGTGTCTTGATTCAGGTTTATGAAGGGGAGAGAGCTATGACAAAAGACAACAACCTCCTGGGAAAGTTTGAGCTCACAGGTATCCCTCCTGCTCCCCGGGGTGTTCCCCAAGTGGAGGTCACTTTTGACATTGATGCCAACGGCATCCTAAATGTGTCGGCGGTCGACAAAAGCACGGGCAAGGAAAACAAAATCACCATCACCAACGACAAGGGCCGCCTCAGCAAAGAAGAGATTGAGCGGATGGTGCAGGATGCTGACAAGTACAAGGCTGAGGATGACGCTCAGAGAGACCGAGTAGCAGCTAAGAACCAACTGGAGTCCTACGCCTACAACATGAAGAGCAGTGTTGAGGATGAGAACATGAAAGGAAAGATCAGCGAAGAGGACAAAAAGGTGGTCATTGAAAAGTGTAACCTGGCCATTTTATGGCTGGAGAACAACCAGCTGGCAGAGAAGGAAGAGTACGAGCATCACCAGAAGGAACTGGAGAAAGTGTGCAAGCCAATTGTGGCTAAACTGTACCAGGGAGCAGCGCCATCTGGAGGCTGTGGTGGGCAGACAGGGGCCAGCACAAAGGGTCCAACTATTGAAGAAGTGGACTAAAACTGTGGACTTCACATTTCATCTACATGAGGAGTCTTTGCTGTATGAAAAACAAATGTTGTGGTGGAGAACTTTGCATATTTGTATTCTAATTTTGTTGTTACTATAGTTTTTTTTGTTTTATACATTCCTGTCTTGGGGAAAAAATGGAGTATTGAGATCTTGTATTTAAAATAGATCAATCCTCTTGTGATTTTTTTTTACAACTAAGATGTACAGCAACGAATATAAATGTGAAATGTATGTATGTATAGATGCACTGTGATACTCTGAAAATAATAATAAAAAAAGAAAAACAAATGTTGTGGTTTCACTTACTCTTTGTCCTTGTAAATAAACACAATTTAAAGAAAACATTAACTTTGATATCAATAGTTCCAACAGATTCATTTTGTTTTCTTTTCATGTCTTCTTGAAAAACCTTGCCCGAATAAACAAAACCTCAACTTAACATAACTTTGATATTATTCTTTCATATTGGACATTTCACATGATTCCTCTTCCAGTTGACGGTAATAGTCTGTGAGGAAAGAGGATAAAAGATGTACCACAGGAAACAAAGACTGAGATCTTCCTCAGTCGGCAATGACAACTATTTACTATTGCTTTATTACTAGTTAAATATATGATCAATAAGAAGTTAATGTTATTTGCACAAACCACCAACCTTGAGTATGATTAACTAACCCATGGTATTACTATTAATAAAACAACTCTTGAATGTTTCAAAAACAATTGGTGGATTTAAGGAGTACAGGATTAACACAAAGAAAACTCTACAGTCCACTATAATCTTGTTATTTAGAACAGTATGGGTTCAATATCATGCCACAGACAATTTGTGCGTGCAAAAAGATTTTGCATGTGAAATGATGTTTTGTAGTTGCATTCAAACGAGTCGTGCTTGTAAAAAAAATCTGAACCCGCAGAAACATTTTGTGGCTGTGCAAAAAACCTTTGTCTGCAGAAATATTATTTGCAAACATGTAGATCAGTTTTGTAGTTGTGTTTTTTTTTCTGTGTGTGTGCAAATTAAATTTGTATCCGAAAAAACTTTCGCAATACAAAATATCTGTACGAGTGAGACATCTTGGGCTCGTGTGCAACACTGCACCTACGAGCTCGCAAAAAAAAAAACTACAACCACAAAACATTTTTACGGATTGAAGGCCAGTCAATTTCGTGCCACTAACGGCCAATCAGGACGCTGCATACTGGCGAGCCAAACAGCCAATGACAGAGGACTACTTCTTTTGAGGGAAGAAGAACGAAGAAGCAGCTCGCTTTTCTCGCTGCTAGCACTGAGAAACAATGGCCGAAGACCAAGTAAGTGAAGGCTGAGTTGCATTATAGAAAATAAATAATGTGATGTAGACTACAGAGTGCAAGCCTAGGTGTTTAAGATTGTCCTTTTCCACGTCTTTCACCTTACATTAAGGATATGGTCCCATTTACGAGGTTACATATTAATTTTAGCTTTCTGTGCTTCGGTTGCTAGTTAGGGTCCCGCTGTTTTGTCGATTCTACTTGAGCCCTGCCCTGACTCCATTCAACCCTGATCCGTGTTTATTCAGTTCTGAATCAACTCTGTCCTCCACACTGCTGTCTTGTCAGTAATATACAATAATGTAAAGGATTGAGGTACTGCCAGGCAACATTTAACAGGTTTAGCAAAGCGGCAAGAGTTCCTTTGATACCCGCCGAGAGTCAGGTTTTCACGTGACTGACTAACACAGGTTGGCAGGTACCCTTCGAACTATCCGGCATGTGGCGGTCAGAAAATGCTATTAAGGCCCCTACACACTGTACGCACTGTTACTTCATCCTCTGAATAAAGTGAATACAAATATGTTAATGTTGTGTTAATATTTACATCAATCATTATCTGTGTTTGTCACACGTGATCTTCACATGTACAGTATTGTAATAAAGTAGTATTGTAATAAATTGTTTCTCAGTGCTAGCAGCGAGAAAAGCGAGCTGCTTCTTCGTTCTTCTTCCCTCAAAAGAAGTAGTCCTCTGTCATTGGCTGTTTGGCTCGCCAGTATGCAGCGTCCTGATTGGCCGTTAGTGGCACGAAATTGACTGGCCTTCAATCCGTAAAAATGTTTTGTGGTTGTAGTTTTTTTTTTTGCGAGCTCGTAGGTGCAGTGTTGCACACGAGCCCAAGATGTCTCACTCGTACAGATATTTTGTATTGCGAAAGTTTTTTCGGATACAAATTTAATTTGCACACACACAGAAAAAAAAACACAACTACAAAACTGATCTACATGTTTGCAAATAATATTTCTGCAGACAAAGGTTTTTTGCACAGCCACAAAATGTTTCTGCGGGTTCAGATTTTTTTTACAAGCACGACTCGTTTGAATGCAACTACAAAACATCATTTCACATGCAAAATCTTTTTGCACGCACAAATTGTCTGTGGCATGATATTGAACCCATAGAACAGCACTATTACATTTTAACAGAATATTTTTCCTGGTCCCTGTGATTTAAGTGAGCAAAATTTAACCAGGGAAAGCATCAGCATTTCTGAGCTGTTGGAGTAAGGGTTCTTATCACATGTCCCGAACTAAATGATCCACTAGATGGCATCGTGGAACTAATAGTTAAAGCTTGTTCTGCTACATTCAGGTAGATAACATCTCAGCTCTCTAGAAATTAAAATATCTGCTTCAAATGCAAACTTTTAAAGGTAATTTGAGGACATTTATACTTCATTCAAATAAACGGTGGTGAAATTACAACTGATTTTGAATTTGCTTCGTCACATTCAGTGCTACTTGATCCTGGTCTGTTGACTGACAAAGGGCTTTGGTAGAATTCAGGTGTTTTTTAGTGGCCTGTGGATCGATTTATGATTCAACTTGAGATCTTCAGGGGACTGCTATGGGGTGTCGAATGTAAAAACTTTTTCAAAGCCGACGTAATTTGGACATTTAGGTCATTTTTTTTCCTCCATGTTCATGTTCTATTTCATTCCTTAAAACATGTAGGCTTACACATGAAAAATAAATGTAAATCTAAATGTTAAATCGTTTGCCAAGTGTAAAGTTAAATGTTTAAAAATGATGGAAAGTTGGCAGGTCAGTGCCTGTCAATAACAAGCACCTGTCGATCACAAGGTCCACATCACCTACTGTGGCTCAGTGAGTGAGGAGAGGGGAAGAGTGATTTAGTGCCATTTAGATTTAAAGGCAGTGGTGGCTGGTGCATTTTTCTCCAGGGGGGGCAACAACTCCAAAATAGATATACACCAAAAACAGGGTTTTTGTAGCTTTGAACAAATAAGTAAGGACAATTGCAGTCACAGAACTGTTTTCAAACACATTGTCATCTAACCCATAAACAAGTAAGAACAAATATAGTAGTAGTATATACCAGTGGTTCTCAAACTTTTTTGGCTCAAGTACCCCCTTTCTCTCATTTCTGAATCCAAGTACCCCCTTATGTCCAACTACCACATTTTGCTCAGAAATCTATTTGAAAACAACTATAGATCATAATGATGGAATGAATGAGTGATAACACACATTTTAAAGAATCTAATTTTGTAAATAGGTGGAAAGAAACAGTATTTAGTGCCTCATGAATAGATTTATTTCTATAGTTTTTATCATTTATGGTCATCTTCCTCCTGATGTGGGACCAGGAGAATGATCTTTGTTTTTTCAATTAGTGTTCTGATCTGTATCATTTCTATCATCATTTTGTGTGTTTTCTGTGTCAATGTGTGTGTTTCTGATTTCATTTTGTGTATTTTGTTTTTGTGTGGTTGGTATTATTTAAATTATTCCATCTTGGTTTGTTTCTTATGTCGTTTTGAATGTTTCTCTGTTATGTTTGTGTAATTTGTAGCAATCTTGTGTGTTTTTCTTATATTTAGTGTGTCTTTGTTGTTGTTTTGTTTTTTGCTGGTAATATTTAGGATTATCATTTTGAACTAAAGAAATAAACATTATAAAACCCCATACACCACTGTGACGTCAGCCCCTTCCATCGTGGAAGGAGGGTGTTGTGTAAATGTTCCGGCTGCATTCGACTCTCCACAGCCGCAGTGTCTCTGGGCGCTGGTAAACTGCGCCCAGAGACATTCCATTGACTCGTATTGAAGAGGAGTTATTGCGAATGCACAACTTTTAACTAGAGTGGACGGTAAAGATTTTTGCGCCCTAAGGAAGAAACATGTCACCAATCAGACAGATAAAAGAAACAACTTTACACATCATAATCTTTATAATATTTAATTTGATTATCTAAATTCAGATATAACTTTGCTTCGTAGTATTTTTAATTCGTTATTAATTTTTATTATTTTTAATGTAACAAACATGGTGAGTGGTGGGACGGCGCCCTCGCGCCCTCTGTTGGCCAGCCACCACTGTTTAAATTATACCAATTTTTCACCTTTTAAAACGGTTCCCTGTGATCTAAATGACATATCTGTGCTGGTGTTTGGTCAAAACACACCATAAACTAAGCAAGAGGGGAGGTATTATCGAGTTCTTTGAGAGCGCTCTATTTTGCGGGGTGCCCCTGGATTTGCATAGACCCCCCCTTTCTCCGCACACACACACTGTTCACTGGAGCAATTAAGTGATGGAGTGACCAAAAAGTACCACTATGTTCAAAGGAACTCATCACAGGCGATTGAAGTGACTCCTTCTCTAGCGAGAAAACAATGGCGGATTTTCGCAAAAGTTTTCATCAGGTTGGGGGTGGAGTCCATAGGTGGAGGTACCAGTAGAGTGGAGGGTATTTTCTTTCTTGATTTAGCTTGTGACGTGACAAACTAAGAACATTTTGAAATGGAGCAATGTTCTCTGCGTTATAATGCTGCGTTCACATCGAATACGGCACCGGACGCATCTGCCACATGAAACGTACCACATTCGCATCATACGCACGTCTGAAGCGAAGCCCCGCCCACCAGCGACACATCCAACTCGGTGAGTTTCACTGCCTGCTGAAGCGAGGAGCTGCGCTCCTTTTTCTCCTCTCACAAACATAAACCACCAGTGAAAAAAGCCGGTGTTAGCGGCTAATGCTATCCTAGCTCAGTGCCGACTTTCAAAGCTGAAAACCACAGACAACTTTTACCTGCTACTGCCACCTCCTCGTTGATTCTCCTCCACGCCAACGCCTTCCTAGTCCGGTCCCGGTTATAAAGGCTCCAGGTGGTCACACACAGCTTCTACTCCATGGTTGAATGTGTGAACAGACCGGTGTCCGTGTTGACGGCCTGACGTCATCGTCAACAAAGACTCTGATTGGCTTTCCTCATGCGAAACAGCCGCAGGAGTTCAATATTTTCAACTCTTACGAATGTGCGGATATGCGTAAAATCGGGAGCCACTGCCGCACTGGAAAGATTTGGCATCTGTGACGCATCTATCCATTAACTTTGTATTTAATCTGGTCGTACGGACATTTCGTGGTGTGAACGCAGCATAATTTACACAGACCACAAACAACCGACTGGATGTACTGAGTGCGCATCGTACTGAGATTGTATATGCGCATATATGCGAGCACATTAATTTTTGCAAAAAAAAAAAAAAATGTTTTCAACGCGTGTTTTACTTGTTTATTGGATTATGTTAGGTTTAGGGTTAGGGCTATAATTTCAGTACGGAGATCAGTTCAGTACGTAACACCAGTGGACACTCAAGTTACCTCATTTGTGATAAAAAAATTTTTTTTTAAAAACTGCAAAAATTGATTTTTCATAATATGTCCCTTTAACATTTAGATTTACATTTAACATTTATATGTAACTTTTACATTTAGATTTTATTTTACACATTTTTAGCACTGATAGAACATGCTGCTGAATTTGTTTTTATGAAAGAAAAATGAGCTAAATGTTCAAAATGCGTCGACTATGAAACAGTGACCGAGTTTTGACATTCGGCACCTGGGAGTCTATTACACAATAACAAAAAAAAAAAAAAAAAAAAAATTAACATTAATTTTTCAGAAATCAAAAAGATGAAGCTCAAAGGTTACTACCATTGTATCTTGGTGCAAACTAATCTCACACTTCACCAATTCTCATTGGTTGCATTAAGGGGGTGGGGGGGGGGGGGGGGGGTTGGTCGAATTTCACGACAACCTTCAGCAATCAAAGAGTTAACCCGCGGAGCCTGTTGAGCGCAGCATCCAACCGGGCTGTGTCGCTAGGGGAAGGTAGACCATGAGGAGAAGCAACAGATATCCACAGCTGGGCGACGAGCGCACATCTGGCAGCATTCTGCTCCTTTTCATCCGGCGACACCCTGCTGGGGAACATCTATGAGGGATCTGAGCTCACAACCTTTGCACGTTTCTTTGTCATGAGAGAGGAAAAAAGGGGGAAAGTGTAGTTGTAAGTTTTGTGGATAAGGTGGAATATCTGGATGTGATGAATGCGTAAAAAGCTGATACTTTGGCAATAATAGTCTTCATTAATTCACAGACTGGATCTAAAGCAGGATATTTGTGTTAATGGACGGGGATTTAGTGCAACAACAACGGAACCATCTGGTTCTTCTGTGAGGGCACCGAGCTGGTGAGTTTTTACAGCTGCGGGTGTTTCGGGTGCTTCTGCGCAGAATTTCGGCGCGGTGTGCATCCTCATCATTGTTAAAAATATTTTTTTTTTTTTATTCTTGGTTGTCCTTTTGAAGCCATGGGCCACAGGGTCAGTGACATGAGGGCGCTCCTGGTGCTGTGAGCGTCTAGCAGCAGTTTCTAAAGCTCGGAGCTCCGCAGCTCTAATGATCAGCTCCGTGTGCGTCTCCTCTTACCGGGGGCGAAAGTCCGGCAACAAACCTCCATCTAAAACATGTCTGAAGGAGGAGATGTCCAGAGGCGAGGACTCGGACAAAATCATCATCAACGTGGGCGGCACCCGACACGAGACCTACAAGAGCACCCTGAGGACCCTGCCGGGGACGCGCCTTGCCTGGCTGGCGGACCCGGACCCTCAGGTGAGCAGTGAACCGGACTCCGCGCCCCCTGCGGCCACTGAGCTCTTCTTCGACCGACACCCGGGCATCTTCGCCTACGTGCTCAACTACTACCGGACCGGTAAGCTGCACTGTCCGGCGGACGTCTGCGGACCGTTGTTTGAGGAGGAGCTGGCCTTTTGGGGCATCGATGAGACGGATGTGGAGCCGTGCTGCTGGATGACCTACCGACAGCACCGGGACGCGGAGGAAGCTCTGGATATCTTTGAGCCCCCGGAACCGGAGGACATGGACGATGAGAGGGACGTACCGAGGAGGTTCGGGATCGAGGACTGTCCGGACAGGTCCAGGGGCTGCTGTGAAGTTTGGCAGCCGAAGGTCTGGGCTCTGTTTGAAGACCCCTACTCATCCAGAGCTGCCAGGGTGAGTACCAGCTGATGCTGATTGTCTCCGAACTCAGACCTTCCCCTAAACAAGCCACACTACAGAACTCACTCACACATGCTGTCCCTTAGAGCAGTGTTTCTCACACTTTTTTGGCCCAAGTACCCTGTTTTACTTATCTCTGAATCCACGTATATCCCTGTGTCCGACTGCAATGTTTGGCTTAGAAAACTATGTAAAAACAACTATAGAGGATAATGAACGAGTGAAAACACATTTGTTTTGTAAACAAGTGGAAAGAAAAAGTATTTATTGTAGTGGTTCCCAACCTTTTTTGGATCGTCACCCCATTATGATATCAAGAATTTCTGATGACCCAAAGACAATTTTTTTTCTAGAATTACTTTTTGATCATGTTTGAGTTCAGATATTTATTTTTCTGCTGCATTTTAGATGAACTAGATTTATATAAGTATAGAAACTCAGTTGTTTAAGATTGTGTGTTTTATTAATAATAATAATAATAATAATAATAATAATAATAATAATAATAATAAAGCAAGATCAAAAAAATTCTGAAATCGATTTTAATTTTTCAGAAATTTCAGGCGACTCCATTTAAACTCCAGGCGACACCACATGGGGTCCCTACCCCAACTTTGAAAAACTCTGATTTAGTAGCTCCTGATAGTTTTGATAAGTTTCGGTCATTTTATGCATGTGGGACCAAGACTGACGCTTTATTTGTTAATTTTGCACTCTTTCTCTTTCAAGCACTCCCTGTAGTGTCATTACGTACCCCTAGGGAGAAAAAGCCAAACAATGGAAGTGGCACATATTGTGTAGGTGTTTGTTAATAAATGTGTGTCTGTGGCGTTTTTCATCAGCAACTTGAACCCAGAATTGTTATTCTGGTAAGACTTTATTGAGTTAAAAATATCTAGATTTACGTCTATCGCCATTTTGAGAAAATACATTGAGATATGAGTTTTAGTCCATATCGCCCAGCCCTAATCATCACCATAACAGACTGGTGAGATGAACTATTACAAGCTAACTAAAGAATTACAGGGCGGCTGCTTGTCTCAGTAGGAGGAGGAGGTTGTCCAACATCCAGAGAGATGGAGGTTTGAATCCTAATCAATCAAACTCAAAGCATGGGGGCCAAATCCGGCCCTTTAAAGCTCCTGATTTGCCCGCAGGAGAAAGTAAAAATGAGAGCAAAAACACGACTCGCTGTGTAAATTACCGACTAATTCAGTTAGAGATCTTGTGTCAGATATCTCAGTACCTCCAAATACACAAATTCAAATAAACTGCACAATTTTTTTTCCCAGGGCTCACAGTTTTCCCATGCTTATATCACATGATTGTTGTAAGTACTCTCAATTTTTCCAAAATCTTACAATTTTCATCAAATTATTCCTGAAAATTTCCCAAAACTAAATAGAAATTGATAGCAAAATCAAGGACATTTAAGATTCTGCAAGGACTGATATCTGTCATTTATTGTTTGGATATTGTTGGTGCCTTACATATTTTCAATGCTATTATACATGGAGGTGCAAACTAGGGCAAAATAATGATAAAACTGCTCGTTTTAACGTCTCTAATCTGTGGCCCACTTGAGATTTAACTAGTTTGTATTTGGCCCCTGAACTAACATGATATTTACACCCCTGATCTAAATCATGGCCATGGTCTCCAGGATGCACTGAATATACGGTATTAGCCGCTCAAAGGTATCATTGTGCACAGATTGGCATCTATGACAGCCCCGGGTCACCTGTGGCTACAGATGTAGCTTACCTTCACCAGCAGTTCAGGAGTGAGTTTCTGTGTGAAGCATGTCTACAAATACTCTACATAATTACAACTATTATTATTATGATTATTATTATTATTAGAGATGGGCAATATTATTGGCCGATATTAGCCATACAACTTTTTTTCCCACAGATATTAAAGAACCAATGTGTGCTGTTGTTTGAGGCAACATATTAAAACAAATATGGCACTTTTTCTATTACTAAAGTTGAATAAATCTAATTTATTATCTAATTTTCTGTTGGATATTTCTTCTTTACAAAGGTGTATTAGGTCCATGTGAAAATAAAAAGAGATCTGAGCACTACAAGATTAAAGTTGTAATATTTCAAGATTAAAGTCGTAATTTTATTAGATTCAAGTCGTAATATTTCAAGATTAAAGTCGTAGTATTTTGATAATAGAGTTGTAATTTTACGAGAATAAAGCTGTGTCTTAAAAATCTCTCTCCGCTCAGAATTTCCTGTTGAAGTGAACGCAACTATAACTCAGATAGCTCCTAAATCGACCACTTCCAGTTCGTCCTACACAAAAGAGTCAATTTGCTCCAAATCAGTCTGGTTCTTTTGTTGCAACAAACGCAAACGTCTGCAAAGTCGCTTTAAAGTCCCTAAACTGATAACGATGGACCAAAAGACTGTAAAGAGAAGTATAATCTCACTAAATGCACCACATTCTCCATAATGCATGAGTAACACAGACAAGATACGATTTTATTCTCATAAAACACTTAATTTCTGAAACATTATGACTTTAAATTCATAGTGTCCAGACTTTTTTAAAATGTTTATGTGGCCCTAATATGCCATCATCATCATCATCATCATCATCATCATCATCATCATCATCATCATCATCATCATCATCATCATCATCATCATCATCATCATCATCATCATCATCATCATCATTCTGTATCAGGAGGCTGGTATACAGCTTGACCTCCTGGACTGCTGTATTGTTCTTTTGCCAGATATCACAGCACATCTTTAGCAGTGTAGATAAGTTCATGCTTTACACTTACAGGTTAGGACCAAAAAACCGAGTTATGTCTCACTGGCGTGCATTTAAGAAAGAAAAAAAAATCAGACTGTGTCTAGGTACTGATTATCTCTCTTAGACTTTCTACAATATTGTTATTAAAAAACAAATAATTATATTTACCTTATAAACCATTTATAAGACATTATCATTGTTTCAGTATTACGCCTTTTCTGTCTTTGGATCCTAAGTGATACCTAGAGTATTATTTAATTTAAAAGCACCTTTTTGCTAAGATGATGTGAAAATCAATGCATCATAGCTCATAGCCTATTATTTCTGGTTGGTATTGCATCAAATCGTTAGTGAGAGGATGTTGTGTCGTACATTAAGTGGTCCGTTTTGGACGTTTTATTTGATATAGTCAACGCAGACACTTCCTTATTCATACATGCAACACGATCAATAAGATCACTAATGAAAGAGTGTGTGAGGTTGATTGATGTAGGACAACTGATCAGTACAACACACACATTGCGTAAATCGCTGACTCACCGTAAAACTGTGCATCGTCTTTATAAAAGGTTGAAAATCAGTTTTACTTCAAAAAGTCTTTGTGAATTTAGTCAAACTAGACTCAAACTAAACCTTATGCAGTTTTAGCTAAAATCAAATAACACTTTTTTCAACACTCTAAATCAAAAATAGTCTGTGAAAATGACCTATGGTTTCACCTTAAATGTATTATGGTTTTTTCAGCAGTTATGCAAAATAAACAGTTGCCAATATATTACAGTACTAACACATCAGATTTAAGGTAAGCAAAAAAAGAATACTTAGAATAAAAAAAGTAAATAAATAAAATAATAATAATACAAAATACATTCATCCCAATGATATTAATTCTTCCCACTAGAGCAGGGGTCTGCAACCTGCGGCTCTGGAGCCTCATGTGGCTCTTTGACTCTTTTGCAATGGCTCTTTGTAGCTTTAAAAAACAAAAATTAAATAATTAATTGTTATCTCTTACAGAGGGTGTTGATGATTAATGACATTAATGTCAAATAAAAGTATGATAAAACAATTGGTTAACCCAAAAATAAATGACACTGCAATAACTACTTATTATTAACCTACTTACACTCCTACAGCCTCTACTGACCATCAACTTTCCCTGCACTTGCGGCTAACCTTAAGTTTTAAATCCCTTATAAGATAACTAAACTAACAAAAATACTATTTTGGAAAAAAATAGATATTGTATTTGTGTGGGGAAAGATGTAATAAATTGCCAACATTCCGCCTTAATATGCATGCTGGATATGTTGCAAGAAATTAACAATTAGCAATTAACATGTGTTGACCAACATGATCATGTGTTATCAAATTCAAGTTATTTTTTGTAGCCCTTCAAATCCATTAACTCACAACATTTTTCGATATTATTTTAACTGTGTAGAATTTTATACACTGTATTATCTTCATTGAGAAGGTTTTTTTTTTTTTTTTTTTTTTTTGGCTCCGGAAGGGCTTTAATCCAGGTGAGATGAGGCAAAACGGCTCCATTGAGAGTAAAGGTTGCAGACCCCTGCACTAGAGAGACTGAGACAGTCATCCATTTGTCTACGTTCCGTTTTGTTTGTTCATACAAAGCTGAAAAGTTTGAAAAGACCAGAGAATTCTTGTGTCAAAATAATATTGAAATATTAGAATTTTTCTAAATGTGTAAAAAGGCTGTTAGGATGTTATTAATTAGAAAAAAGGTACTTTTTGAAAAAAAAAAAAAAAAACATTTTATATCCGGATGTTCACCCCAAATCAAGGGAGTCGTTAGAATTACACACATATAACAAAAAATCATCAGCGTATAGAAATACGTTATGTTCTGTTTCCCTCTAATGATACCACAGTATCCTACATTTGTTTTTAATGCGTTGGCCAAGGGTTCCCAAACTATTTCTGCTGTGCCCACCTTTGAAGCAGGGCCCTATAAAAATCCATTGTATTACTTTCCAAATTTTGTTTTATTTTTTTACAAATTCAACAGTGCGTTCCATTTTCCTTGGTCGATTCCGTTAACGTGGAAATTATAGGGCCCTACTTTGAAGAATGAAAAATTCTCAGGGCCCCCTTTCGCAACAAAATAAAAACTAAAATTGGGTAATAAAAAGTGTAACGTTTTCTGAAGAAAATTTAATTTTATACTATTATTGTTCTTCAAATCTCATAAAAAATGATGTAAAATCACAAAATTTTATTAAATAAATAAAGTGCAAAGAAAATGAACATTCTCTATTTTTCAGGCACAAGGTTCAGCAAGGCCCCACCCCCCTCACGCCCCCGTGTCAGGATGGGGTGCGCCCCCCAGTTTGCGAACCACTGCTCTTGCTAATGCTTCATTGAGCCCCTTTAGCATGAGTGGAGAAATCTTGTCTTCTTTATGAAGAACTTTTTGAATTTGAATTTTGTAACTCTACATTTTGTCCATTGCTTGTTTTATTTATTCTCGTGTTATCTGTTTTTCTCATGTAGCTTTGTGGTCTGCGCAAATTTGAGGAATATTAAGATATTTAAATCAATGATCAATTTATCTAGAATCTCCTTTTGATTCAGATGTATACAGTTGGATGTAAAATTCTTTAAATATATCATTAATCTCTTTTTGGCTCTGTCGCTAATTGTCCCGATTCAGTCCTAATTTTAACAATTGATCTTGATGTCTCTTGTTCTTTAAGTTGGGATGCTAAGAGTCTAGAGTTAATTAAATCTGGTCGCTTCATTAGTAGACAATAGATTATGTTCAGTTTGGAGTGATTGCTTTTTATAACATACTGTAGGTAAGTTTGTTTTTAAAAGAAAAGTGGCAATCGACGGGTTTATTAGACTATTTTTAATACCGCAGAAATTTGAGCCTTTGGAAATCAAACTTTTTAAGCACGTCAAAGTCACATACAATTAAAAATAGGAGATAATCAATCTCAAACATCTGTTGAATGAATGAAAATAAATGACGCTAGCTACGTATATTCTGTTGAACTTTAATGTTACAGATTCCTCGATATAAACTTTATCTGCTGACATGCATTTCTGGAGGTTTATTTGTTAGTTAGAGGCATTTGACAGTGTGCGTGTGTGTGTGTGTGTGTGTGTGCGTGTGTGTGTGTGTGTTTCCTAATGGCCCAGCAACAAAACCAGAAAAGTGCTTATTGAAGTAATTTTGAAAGGACGTATCAAGTGTCCCTGGTTCATGGGCAATGGGCCAAAAGCTTTTATCAGAGAGAGGTTCGTGCTCACTCTAATACTGTACATGCTAAATCCATACACACACACACACACACACACACACTGCGGTGCAAAAGACTGTTCCTACTGTTTACCAGTCCCAGCTTCTGATGGTGTTTATTTTAGCCTCACGTCCAGGTGCAGCGCAGTCTGTCACCATTGAACAGCTGACATGTCTGAGTCATTGGTTACAGTGTGTAGCACTGGTGTCATCTATAGATGACCAACGCTTTGCCTGACAGTTAATCATGTCGATCCCTTACCACAGAACATTCTTAGAGACAAAATCATGAGAATTTTGTGAAATTCTTTGAAAAGCTCGTGTGGACCAGTCAGTAGCTGCGTTACCATTGCGCAAGATCTCAATCGAATTGTCCTGGTCTCATTTTCTGTCTACACGTACCGCGCCATGTTTCTCAGAGAGAAGTGGTCATGTGACCAGGTACGTCATGTTCTGTGACATATAATTGCAGAAAAAATGTTTCCATGGCATTTTTGCAACACATTTTGGTATCGAAACGTCTGAAATTCCTCCTCATGAAGGCGTTACAGCCTTTTAGCGATAATTGAGTGCTTTTTCAACATATTTAGATTTTGCGCATTTCCAAGGGTAATGGAAAAGCAGCTTGTGAAATGTGTCGCAAAAGCGCTATGGAAACACTTTTTCCGCAAACACACGTCACAAAACATGACATACAGTACATGGTCACATGACGAGAGGTACCTGGTCACGTGACCACTGCTCTCCGAGAAAACATGGCACAGAAGAGGAGATCGGGACATTTCTTAGCATTATACTTGAAAATTGTTACTGCCAAAGTAGACGTGAAACAACAAAGGAATACAGAGTGTTAGAAGGATGTTTGGAGCGTTCATCTTTCTGCAACGAAGTTATGAGGCTCCAGCCCAAAACAACGTTCAATGGAAACACGTTCAAAGCGCTATTATACTGTGTCGATATTTAAAACTATCGCTTTTATTTTGCGCATAATCTGTAATGGAGACCCAGCTAGAGACAGTAGAGCTGAATTAAGCTAGTGATGATGCTCCTTGTTCATTTCCTGTTCAGTCAGGTTTGTGTGTAACTGTCTGCAGAAAGCATGCTTACTCAAAGTGCATGTTAAGGGAGTCACATTACCGTTATCGGCTTTTTGATTCAGAGCGCCCTGCATCTCACCCCCAGGTACTGTATAGTAATTTCTGGAAGACATGAGGGCAAGTTTTCTGTCCAACGTTTAAATCAACAGAGCAAAGGAGATGTGGCTCTGAGATAGTTATTATGTTTTAATAATATGTAATAAAGTGTTAATGTTTCATTGTTAGTTTGGTGTTGTTGTTTTTTGTGTTAATGAGAGCTAGTGGAGAAGGTAAAAAGGATGATTATTACTATAGACCTTTGTTTTTCAATCTTGGGGTGTGACCCTTTGTGAGGTCGCCTGTAATTTAAATGGGGTTGCCTGAAATGTTTAGTATTGGAATGCATTATTAAATGAATTGAAATATACTAGAAATGGGTAAATATTTAAATGTTTTTTATATTTTTTGAAAAAGGCACAAAGATATTATGATGGAAAGGTGTATTGGTGATTCTGGGCTTCTATTTTTTAAATTAAATTTTTATTTTTGTTTTTCCCTGAACCATTATTCTGTATGTCAGTATCAAGAATATGTACATATGTATGTGTGTATGTGTATGTATGTATATATGTATTTTCCTTTGATGATCAATTAATATTTTATTTTGAAACATAGATGTCAAATGGGGGTGTAGGATGTTTATGCTCTGACTCTGACCAATAAACCAATACAATTCACCCAAAAAATATTAATGATCAAACGTTAACTGATTTTTAAAATCATTATTACTGTATTTTTCAAATTAAAACAACACACATCCCCTAAACAACTGTATTCTATACTTTCACTTTGTCAAATCTAAATATAGTTCAAATAAAATTCAGTATAAAAATATATAAGCTAGCATAACTTATCACTAATCATTGTTACTCTGTATTTGTAACACAGTATAAGTAACAAACATGATCAAAGTCAATATCTTGGAGGAAAAAAAATTGTGATATCAATATTGGGTCACGATCAAAATGTGTGAACACTGGTGACTGAATATGGCTGTGAAGTTCACAGGGACTAGAGGGTTTGGTGTTTTATTGTGTGCTAAAACAAATATATGAATTCCATCTGAATATAAGCAACCTTATGGCAACACAGGTTTAATCAAAGCCAATATCAGCCAATAACAGAGCAGTTTAAACTGTTTTACGCCTCTGAGAACACACTGATACCCTGTGGTTTCTCTCTCAATTAAACTTGACATTATACTGAATCTCAGACCAGATAACACTGGGCTTTGCTCTAGCACAGTATTTAATTAATGCCGCAGTCCTGTTGCCTGTAATTAATCATTGCTGTGGTAATAAGATGCTATTTTCTTCTTTCTTTCTAATTCATGAAAGCTTGTTTGATCACTAAATAAAAACACATTTTTCTAACTCAATGGGGAAAATCATTGTATCTTTGCTATGAGATTGGTTGATGGTAACACATTTTATTTAAAGCATTATACATTTATCATGAATCAGTCTGTTTGAGACGAGGAACTGTTATTCATATGCATATCTTGCAAGAAAGGCAATTACGTTTTTGCTTCCAAATTTGTGACCTACACTATGTGATATGATATATTATTTTGCTCCTTGTCTTCACCCAAATCTGTGTTTTTTTTTATCATTTGGGACGCACTGTGGTTTACATTTGCTGTTTCCTGCCCCCTATTGAAATGGACATTTATCCACAGCAATGCAGTAATGCTAATAATATTGATAATTACAATGAAAATATAAGTCCTTTCACTGGCCTTACAATACATTTTATTTTTTAAAGTATCACACGGCACAACTGATGGGCTCTTACGAGAGTTTTTCTCAAATGGTGGTACATGTACCCCTAGGGGTACGCAATAACACTACAGGGGGTACTAGAGAGAGAGAGAGAGAGAGAGAGTGAAAAATGAACAAATAAAGTGTCAGTCTTGGTCCCACCTTAGGTGTTAGATGACCGAAAATGATAAAAACTATACAAATAAATCTATTCAGGAGCCACTAACCTTGGGGTTAGGACCCCATGTGGGTCGCCTGGAGTTTAAATGAGCTCGCCTGAAATTTCTGAAAAATGTAAAAAGATTTTTGAAATGTTTTCATTATTATTCTTTTTTTTAAATTAAAACAAGACACAATCTTAAAAAACTCTATTTCTATACTTTAACTTTGTAAAATATAAATCTAGCTCAACTAAAATGCAGTAAAAAAAAAATCTGAGCTCAAACATGATCAATCAAGAATTCTTTGGACTTGCCAGAAACAACAAAATGTGGTCACGATACTAAAAAGGTTGGGAACCACGGCACTAAATACTTATTTGCAAAATGAAATTCTTTAAAATGTGTTATCGCACGTTCACTCCATCATTATGTCCTTTAGTTGTTTTAAAATAGTTTTCTAAGCAAAATGTTGGAGTCGGACAAAGGGGGGTACTTGGATTCAGAAATAGGAGAAAGGGGTACTGGAGCCAAAAATGTTTGAGAACCAGTCTTACAACATGCAACGCAACACAATGGTTTAAAATAATCAAATTAACCATTGTTCATCATGAAGAGTTCATTTAAGACAAATCATGTCAAAATGAATGTTTTTTCTTGTTTCAGATGATTAGGTGGAGGTGCCTGGTGTTACATGGAGTTGATAAATAATGAAGCTTTGTGTGAGACTGACTCCTCTGTGATTGCTTTCAGTGCCGACACCTCTGTGTGTGGCTCTGCGATACAAACACAGGATTTGAGTTTTCACACTCACACACACAGCAAAGGCTCCTATAGGAGACTTTATCACACAGCAGTCTCAGTGCAGAGGGGCTTTAATCTGGTGTGATTATGTCGGCCATGTTTTCTGCTTGGTTCCAAGCTGTTTACTGGAAAGAGATTGGCTTTTTAAAGCCTGTATTTCTCTTTTCTCCTTTTAGTCTTGGTGACGCCATGTGACATAGAAGACCTCAATCTCAAGTATACGATTCAGTTCTATTTCAGCCACAGTTACTGGAAACAGGGGTCAGACCGATTCTGACAGCAGTGCGCAGATTTGGGTAGATTTCTGACACCTACTTTATATTGATGAATGTCAGCAGGTCAAGCAGAGTAATTGACTTTGATGGTGAGTCAGGCAAGTTTTTAAGGTCTTGCACAAGCTCTCTGCCATGCCTTAAAGGGCAGTGTATTTTGAGGTTGGACAACTGTAGTTCTGCATTGACACATTGTCACTATGCAATTGGCCGCCATGCCGCTAGGGGGTTGTGGGTGTGTGTTGTTACAAATGAGCATTAAAAAGCCCTCGTTCATCTTCCGGTCACAGAAAACAGTGTTTTATGTTTTTAAGCATCTTAAAATGTAATTTATTTCTGGATTATTACTTACCTACTGTACCTAACCATGTGTGTTTTGTTGGATACAAACATTAAAACAATGGTTTCAAGATGTGAACTTTATTTTTCAATATAAACATAGGAAACTCGTGAACAAAGTATAAATGTGTATCGAGCGGACTGTTGACCACTCCGGTCAACAGTTACGCCAGGGGCGAGGGGGCCCCCGATCTCGCCGTAGAGCAGAGAGTTGGGAGCGGGACAGCGCTGTAAAACTTGTTTTAAACATAACGTCATGTCTTCTCCTGCATGTTGGTCATTTTTTACTGTTAACGAAACACACACACACAAACACACTGTGGGCATAGAGATGAGGCAGAGTAGCGATAATAACAGTAAACACACACTTTTTGTCTGTGATTGACTCCGTTTGGTGGTGTTTCACGTGCTGCAGCCATGAAAGGAAATAATTGGCACTTTTATTAGTCCGTCTCGGTTCTCTCTTTGACTCAGTCCACTGTAAAAACAACTCTCGTATCGCTCCGCAAAAAGTTGAAACACGGCGGTGTTGACTGGAAAAGGCAGTGTCCGGTGCTGAGGTTTGGAGCTGACCAATAATAGCCCTTATGTTCCACGTCGCCTCGACGCCTAGTCGCGATTTTTGGGAGGAGCACGTCAGGTTACGGGGAGGGACTACGCCTACGTAGAGTGCTACGTGCATCTACGGCGTAAATTTTAAGCAGAACCATGTATCAGGCTTTAGAGTCTTCTTGCAGGTCTTTATCGAAGAGATTCGCCCAAACTTCCCTCACATTTTACAATGTAGAAAAACTTTCCTGAATGACTCAAGTTGTGGCATCAACAGCAAAATCATAAAGAGTGACCCCCAATTACCTCAGGGCTTCACTCAAAGGCTCATTCCATGACTCATAGGACATCGTCGGGTCTCAGAATGAGGTATCAGTTATCAGGAAAACCTCTGTCATTTGTCAGACCGAACGGACTCATGACTCAGCAAAACCTCCATCAAATGAAATGGCCTCACTTGTCTCACCAAGCGCCGTCAAATGGCACAGCCTCAGGCTTCAAAATGAAAGTCATCAGACTCAACGGCCTCAGCATTCCATAAAACACGACATGATGTTGTATTTTGAAGAAACCAGAAATACAGATGATGTCATCAATATGTGCTGCTTCAGATACAAGAGCAAGTTGAAAGCTGTTGTTTTCTATTTATTTTTAAAAGATATATCAATGTTTCATTTAAGTATGTATTTATTAGTCAAACTTTTAGTCAAAAAAATAAAAGGAACGAAGTTTGTCATTTGTACTTTCGATTCCTTCACAATAAAACGCCATGTTGTGTTTTATGTTCTCAGGCTGTTGAGTCTGATGACTTTTATTTTGAAACCTGAGGCTTTGCCTGATACTTGATACCTGAGGCGGTGCACAAATAAAAACAACAGTTGTTTACTTTCTATCCGTCCGACCTTTTTGCTAAATTCTGCCTCCTTTACACTACAAGCCACAGACTGGCAGACAGAAGGATATTACTAGTGGCTGCAGCTGTACCTAAGTGTATTCCATCTTTGTCATTTTTTTTCTGCGCTTCCTGTTTCATGACTCCATGAAATATAAATGTCTGAGAATGAAACATGTTGGACTCCAAGAAAAGACTCCACTGATAGGCTAAGTAGTAAAGATGAATCCTCAGCTATAAATCAAAATGACGTAAATCTTAAGAAAGTCTCCAGCAGCTGATTTTTTGTGACAGCTTTCAGTGCTGGTTTCGTGTTTTATGCCACTTAACCGTGTGTGTTGCTGAACAGCTGCAGGTGGTGACTGTGATGGGACTCCTCAGCTGCTACACGCTAATACACTGCCTGCTGTTTGTTGTGCTCCCAGTTTCACTCCCTTCTGCTCTGGTTTTCCCAGCTGAGACCAGGTTGAGCTCCCGCTGGGGTTTTCAGCTAATTTCATATTGACTCTTGAGGTTTTGCTGGTCATGCGTACCGAGAGCTAAAAGCAAAAGCAAGGCTAGTCACGATATTTTTTAAGCTCTCTAAAGAGTCGGCAAATAAAAGAACATCAAACATCCATTGATTTAGATACATGCAATGTGCAATGGTCATTGTACAAGCCACAAACATGTTGTACAAACAACTAGCATCCATGTACAAATATGGACGTTCATTATATATGGCAGGGGCATTAAACTCGTTTTAGTTCAGGGGCCAAATAAGGAGCAGTTTCATTTCAAGTGGGCCCTTGATTTTATGCGGGAAAAGGAGAAATTTCAACATTATTGTGCCATAGTTTGCACTTCTACGTATACAGAAAACACAAAATATGAAAGAAACCGACAATATCCAAGCAATAAGTTATAGTGATTACCTTTACTTGATTTTGTGACTGTAATTAGGGGAAATGCTATGTAATTATTGGAGGCAAAGTGAAGGGTTTTGCAAGAATTTTTTCTCGACAGTTTAACATTAAAATGACTGCCATCATGTTGAAATAAACATTAGGAAAACTGTGAGCCCCTGCAAATATTTTTGAGTTTCATTCACACAATGATTCAAGCTTTCTCTGTAATTTATATTGTCTCCTGTGGCCGAATTGGATGCTCCAGAGGGTCGGATTTGGCCTGCGGGCCTTGAGTTTGACACGTTATATACGGGGACTATTTTGATTCGGCCGTCCAGACTCACATTGCAAAAAATGGAATACATATCGGATTTCGGACCACGCATGAAATTGACCTGGGTTGGATTTGAAAAAATCGGAATTGTGCTGTTCAGACTGTCTTTAATAGAACGGACACGGGTCACATATGGGCAAAAAGATCAGATTTGAATCGTACTTGCCTGCAGTGTGAACGTAGCCTTCAATTGTGTAACATCAAAAGACCATTAGGAAAACACTTTGATTGTAAAAAAAATAACCATAACCACTGCAATACAGTGTGGCTTTCAAATGTTAATGTTTTCACTACACACAATATTGTGGCTTGCCATTGTGTGAGGCCCTAAACTCACCACTCTGACATCTTTAGTGACCACAATATTTACTGTCTAACACACAATAATGATAAAAAGCGGAGAGAACAGAGCCTACAGCAGACAGTGTGACGTCAGCAGGACAGTGTTGTGTTGCTGCAGGTCTTTATAAACAGAACAAATTCTCTTTATTAATATGCCAAGTCTGTTCTCCTCACTCCCTGCAGACTTTAATGTGATGGACTTGTCCCGTATATATTTATATAGGCAGAAGCTGGTTGCTGAGTGCAGTAAGCCCCAGGGGTCAAAGTTGAGCCGTTCTCACGGGGTGTCATGTCCATTCTCCTGTTTATCTCTAAAGTGCATTCATGATAAGGCTGCATGTCGCTTTAAGCTTCTGGTTATATGAATAAAATGTCTTCACTTTTGGATTATTTTACCTGCTGTGATGAATTAAGCACTAATACAGTGACTCAGTATTCACCTTTAGGAGGACACACACTGGGACATTGGACAAAGTGACCAAACGCAGCGTATTACGTAGTGCTTATAACCAGGTGTGACTAATGCTAGCATGATCAGTATTAGAAAGTATTTCCACCTCTGTGAATTTGTCGCTTTTTAAAGATGGAGGAGGTGTCGGTAATTAATTTATTGCCTGGTAAGAAGCATTTCTGTAACAATCAGACTTTCATTCCAAGCAGGTTCATTTCATAATATGTTACAACACAACTGGGTAGGAGGTGTGAGTTTATCATATTTAACATGCCTTAACCCTTTAACACCTGTAATATTAACATCTCCGCCTGGGGTTTTTTTGTGCTTATTTTGTCTAAAATGGTCAGTAAATGTCCTATGAGGAAGTGCTTTTTCCCTTTTTTCACAACACTTTAGATTTCCAATAATTATCTTTTCTTTTTTTTTTTTTTTTACAATTTATTTCATTCTACCAGTGTAATATCAGTTTATAATGAAGAAAAATACAAAAACAAAAAGGCATTTTTTAGAGATTTAGTAGGAAGAAAATAATGAAAGCTCAAATGAATAACAGATTTTTTTCAACAAATATATAAAATCTAGATTGTACAGAACTATTTACAATTACATTTTTTGTTTCATTTTTCTAAATGTGCAAAAACAGGCCATTTTATGGCAACTGTAACAATCACAAGCCAAAGTGATTTCTTCGCAGGCTTTCTACGGAGGAGGGGACAAGATTAGCGTAATGTTTTAGGTTATCAGTAAAGCGCAACATCTTAGCTTTTAGAAACAGTTGGAATTTTCCAATAGAGCGACTTTTAACAGAGTTACGTTAATTTTAATGTGTGTACCAGGATGTGTATAAGGCGACGCTGTAGGTGTTAAAGGGTTAACATAAGGAAGGACTGGGTCTGAGCATTCTTTGGTTGACCTTTTCATGCACACCATTACTGGCTCTCTCTGCGTCACAGTAAGCAACACCAACAAGTGGCAATACAATTGAATTTGGTTGATATTATAGAGTGAGGATGGATGAATGAGTGTTAGGAGGGAATCAGTGAGAGGGGGAATTTAAAATATTCTGGATCACTTCTTGTGAAACCTGCACCAGAAAACACTGAACCTCAAAGGAGTATGAGAAAAACGGAGCGACTTTGATACTGCTTTCTCCCATTGACCGATGTTACCCCTGGTGCAGGAAAACACCAAACTTCTGCAGCCTCCTGCGGGCGCAATTCGGCATCTAGCCAAAAACAAACCACATATTCGGACTCGGGAGAACAAAACGCGTCCGCTGGTACCACCTTTTTTACACGATTGAGTGTTTCGCCTCTAGCGGACGTAGTCCTAACTCTGCCTGGGAATAATGCACATAATCAGACTCGGGAAAACCAGATTTTTCCGCTAACACCTCGTTTGACTAGATCCGAGTATTTTTTGGATTTTTCTCAAGTTTTTGAGGCGATTGAGTGTTTCGCGTGTTTGGTGGCCATCTTGAAAAATGGCCGCCATATTGAATGTTTGAGTGGCCAACGCCTTTTTCCAAATTAGCGGCCCTTAGAGAGTATCTGTGCCAAATTTCAGGCTTTTATACCAAAGTGAACGATTCTCTTGAAATATGCAAAGAATCTGCTGCGCTAATATTCCATGAATCAGTGATTGATTGCTCAACCTTGCGGACTGGAAGTGTGTCTCTGTGTAGTGAAACTGAATTGTGTGCAGTGAATCTGAATTTGAGAAGCAGAAAAATATTCATTTTTTGGAATGTACAATTTCAAGTTACTAATTCTATTTCAAAGCAGTAAATTAAATTCCAAGTTGTTACTTTTAAATTCATTACCAACTATTGAAATGCAGTTTCTAGTGGCACAAATCTCAGTCCATACAAAACATGATTATCTTTATGTGAGTACCCCCACTTTAGTCTGAAACAAGCTACCTTAGCATAGTTGGAAACGAGCCTACTTACACGCAGAACTGTGGCCTGTAATTTGACACCAGCCTCATTGGTCTTTCTAGTTGCTGACATGTCTGCACGTTTACATGTTTGCAGGTTATCATGAAATCAGCTTAGCTAACCTAATTCACACAGTGTTTACACAGCAGAAATCTCCCTTTTCTCTTTATAAGAGTTAAACGTATGAAACATGGAAATCTCTCAAACTGGTTTGGGTTTTTGACGTTCTATTAAAAATGACTGACGTCTGTCGAGAGGTTGAAGCCCAGGAACTTCCAGCTGGTATCGAGCTGGGAGTGTGAAAGGGGGGCTCCCGCTCAAACACCTCACATGTTACATCCTGTCGATGCCATTTCCTGCTGGCAGATAAAATGAAGTGATTGATGAACTCTGCTTCACAGAGATGGTAGTCACTTGTATGTTGTATTTGTATTTGAATGGAACTTCTATGACATTAAATACTGGTCTTAGTGTATCAAAAGTTATAATAAGGGCACAGGGTACTGTATTGTTAATTTTACAAATTAATCCATGCCACTGCAGTTAATCCTGATAAATAACACATTTTCAAATGTATTGAACTAACATGGAACAAGTAACATCATATTTCATAATAAATCAAAAATCAAAAACTATTTACCTAATTTAAAAGTGCAGAAGTCAAAAATACAGGAAATAACAAAGCATTGTTTGCAATCTGTTCCAAAAAAGTTTAAAAAAATATTTTTTTAAGTCACCTATTGAAAGTTTGTTTATTTTTCCGCTTCATGTGAAATACATGCCGACGTCAATCATTATTTTTGTACTTTAGTTTCATGTTACATTTTGTTCCCGGTCGCATCGTATCTAATGCAGTCTCTTTTCATGTCTGCTGCATTTTTAGGCTTCTCATTA
Source organism: Gouania willdenowi (assembly GCF_900634775.1). Taxonomy (NCBI): domain Eukaryota; kingdom Metazoa; phylum Chordata; class Actinopteri; order Blenniiformes; family Gobiesocidae; genus Gouania; species Gouania willdenowi. The sequence continues at coordinate 31,523,463 of NC_041050.1, read as the reverse complement.
TTACTTTCTTTGTGTGTAGCAGTTTTTGTTCAGTGTTAATGATCTTTATTGTCAGTGAAGAAAGTCATTTAAGAAGACTAGCATGAAGTTGAAAATGTCCTCCTGTTGGTCGCGCCTCACTTGTCATGTCTCCACTCCCCACCAGGGGGGCGCGCCACACACTTTGACAAGCACTGATTTATTCCCTATTTACTATTTGTGAGTTCTCACTATCAGTGAATTCTCTCCCACAAACAATTTGACTTTGTGCATTTAACAGAATTGTGTGTCTGTGGTAGAGCTGGGCGATATATCGAGATTCAAGATGTATCAACTTTTCTATTTTAGCGATATGAAAATTTTCGCGATTTATCTATTTTTTTATTTAATTTAATTTCAAAACACTTGTTTTATGAGTTGCTGCTTTTGCTACTTCCCAGAACAGCATGTAAAGCTTAGTTAGACGGATTGATGAGTGCGTCCTTCTAACCCAGACCTTCCACACTACAGAACTCACTCACATGTGCTGTCCCTTACAGGTGAAAAAGTCAATGTGGCACATATTGTACAGCATCAGCAAATTTAACTCAGAATTGTCTTTATGTTATGGTCAGACTTCATTTGAAATAATATTATCGATTTGAGAAAAAATATTGAGATATGAGTTTTGGTCCATATCGCCCAGCCCTAGACTCTGGCTTGGTGTTTTAACAAACTATATACGCTGCGAACTGATGAGCACTACTTGAACATTTCTCGCGTGTACTCACTTTCCCCTTTGTGACTTCAGCTAGTTATGAGCAACAGTCTGAGAGTTGAAGCTAATGGCGAGTGGACAATAATGGAATATGTTTTGCAAACATGAATAAATCACAAAAGACACCTTTATTTTCCCAGCTTTGTTTCAGAATCTTTTCATAAGAGTGTCTTATCAGACCAAAGCTTCGCAGTCTCAGTTTTTAGATACAGTCACAAGAAAAAGCAGCTCCTCGTCCACTCATCTGCTTTGGTTGTGTGTTTATTGATGTTTTTTGTCCCAGTGAGTGTTATCCATGAACAGTGTACCTGTGATGCTGTGAGCTCTCCAAAGCTGAAGAAGCTTGAACATTGGAGCTGGGCGATATGGACCAAAACTCATCTCAAAATGTTTTCTCCAAATGGCGATATATAACATACTGTAAATCTTCATATTATTTATGATATAAGTTAGGGGTAAATTTGCTCATGCAAAATGCCACACAGGCACATTTATTAACAAAAAGCTGCACAATATGTGTTGTGTTTGTCTTTTTCTCCAATAAGGGACAGCACATGTGAGTGAGTTCAGAGGTTTAGGGGAAGGTCTGGGTTAAGGAGCCCTCAGCAATTCATCGAACTGTGCTTTTCATGCTTTTCTGAGAAGTAGCAAAGACAGCGACTCCTGAAATGAGTGTTTTAATATAAAAAAAGCTATAATATATAGCATCGCCTATATCGATATAGGCAATGTCGTAATTTTCTATATCGCCAAAATAGAAAACTTAGAATTTACATTTTTTCAGTGATATGAATGTGCATTACGTGTTCACTGGTGCACTAATAAAGAATTGAAATATTAGTATTTTTGTGGTTGATTATGTATATTAACAACCAAACCCCAGTTATTCCTGTCCTTGTAAAATGAGCACCGTGAAGAGCTGTTATTCATGTTGTGTGTCCATCCATTAGTTTATCTCCGGTCATTTCTTGTTTGTCCTCACTGAACCCAACACCACAAGGCTGAACAAAAAAGAAGATGGCCTAACATCGGCAGGTCATGGGCACATATTTATCCAGCTGTACCATGGAGTGGTTCGCGGGGCTCTACAATTTGTCAAGGCATTAGTAAACAATAAAGCCAGATCGAGCATGAGTGGGCGCACAGTATGAACACAAGCACACAGAGGCACAGCCATTGTGCAGGTGAATAACAGGCAGCTGCTTTGTTCACTTTACCTCTCCAGGGCTTGGATTGTTTTATGAGTTTTTGCTAACAGCAATTTAAAATGAATCTGCCAGTTTGTGAAAGGTTTCAGATGGTGATCAAAAGAGAAAACGGCTTTGAATACATTTCTCTCCTTTTGATACATTTTCAGTTCCTGCATGAGCTCCTTTGTGCTGCCATATTTTATTTGAGTCTTTATTAGAGGCTCATTTATCAAATCTTTCCTCCTCTCTCTCAAATTCATCACACTATCAGTACCAATTACTTCACTAATAAAGTAACTATTTGACTTTACTGATTACATTTGTCAATAGATAATGAGTTCGTGACCTTTGTGTTACATACAGTATGTTCATTGCATATGTTCTAATGCAGTTGTTCTCAAACTTCTTTGGCACAAATACCCCTGTTCTCTCACTTTTGAATCCAAGTACCCCGCCTTTGTCCGACTATAACATTTTGCTCAGATATCTATGAAAAAACAACAACTATAGAGCATAATGATGAAATGAATAAGTGGTGACACATTTTAAAGAATCTAATTTTGTAAACAAGTGGAAAGAAACAGTATCTAGTGTCTCCCGAATAGATTTATTTCTATTGTTTTTATCATTTCCTGTCACTTTTCAGTTCATGTTCTAATCAAAATCATTTCTGTCATCATTTTGTGTGTTTTTGTTTGTGTTTTTGGTGTCATGTTGTTGTTGTTGTTTGTCTGTTCTTTTTATTATTCAGTGTATTTTTTTTATTTTGTGTGTTTTTGTTGTCATTTTTGTGTGTTGTTGTTATCATTTAAATTATTCTCTGTCAGTGTGTGTGTTTTTGGTGATGTTTGGTTGTTCCTTACACCGTTTTACATTTTTCTCTGTTATTTTTGTGTGTTTTGTAGTGATCTTGTGTGTTTTTTCTCATTTAGTGCGTCTTTGTTGTCGTTTAGTGTGTTGCTGCTAATGGTAAGTATTTTTCTCTCTTAGTGCATGTGTTTTTAGTGTAATTTTGTGTATTTTGTTGTTGTTTGTCTGTTCTTTTTATTATTCAGTATATATCTTTCTCTTATTTTGTGTGTTTTTATTGTCGTTTTTGTGAGTTGCTGGTAACATTTTGTATTATTATCTTTTTCAACTAAAGATAAACAGTAAAAAATCTCATATTTTTAATGCTTTCATTTGTTAACTTTCCTCTCTCTGTCTCTCTCAAGTACCCCCTGTTGTGCCATTGTGTACACCTAGGGGTACACGTACCTCCATTTGAGAATTACCGCTATATGTGATAGTAGTTTACACGAGGAGCGGATAATGTATTTATTGAATTCTAATTGCCTGATTCATTTTTTTGGCAATAATTTAATGTACACTATTAACAATTGAATAAATAAAAAACATGCTGTGTGACTAATAAACATAAGGTTGTTTGAAATCCCAACCATTGCCTGTTGATGGGGATTCACTAATGGTGATTGTCTTTGTCTTTTCCAGGGAGTGGCCCTCGCCTCGCTCTTCTTCATCCTGCTGTCCATCACCACCTTCTGCCTGGAGACACATGAAGCTTTCAATGATCTGCAGACCCGCACAGAGCTGCGCGTCACAGGCAACGTTACAGAGGAAGTAACGAAAACGGAGATGGTGACCAAGCCCATTCTCACTGTAGTGGAGGGTGTCTGTGTGGTCTGGTTCACTTTTGAGTTTCTGGTACGCATCATCTGCTGTCCAGATAAAGTGGTCTTCATTAAGAATACTCTCAACATCATTGACTTTGTGGCCATTCTGCCATTCTACCTGGAGATGGGTCTGAGAGGTCTCTCATCCAAAGCTGCCAATGATGTGTTGGGATTTCTCCGAGTGGTGCGGTTTGTCCGGATCCTCCGGATCTTCAAGCTGACGCGACACTTTGTGGGGCTGCGTGTCCTTGGTCACACGCTGAGGGCCAGTGTCAATGAATTCCTGCTGCTCATTATCTTCCTGGCCTTGGGTGTTCTCATCTTCGCCACCATGATTTACTACGCTGAACGCATCGGAGCCCAGCCCGATGACCCCACCGGATCCAACCACACACACTTCAAGAACATCCCTATCAGCTTCTGGTGGGCTGTGGTTACCATGACAACCTTGGGCTACGGAGACATGTATCCACAGACATGGTTGGGTATGATGGTCGGGGCGTTGTGTGCGCTGGCTGGCGTGCTCACCATCGCCATGCCTGTTCCTGTCATCGTCAATAACTTCGGGATGTACTACTCACTGGCGATGGCGAAACAGAAGCTGCCGAAAAAGAAAAAGAAGCACAACCCAAACCCAGATGCGCCGACGGACTCGGTCTCATTTGGGATATCTGAAAATAATTCCCACAGAGACAGCACTCAGAGTGACACTTGTCCGCTGGCTGCAGAGGAGAATGTCCACAGGAGCCGCTCAGGTCAGACCACATTTACTATTTCTAGGGTCTGGATGTGCAGGTAGACTTGTTTGCACTGGATTTCTACTGATCAGTTTACAATACTTTAGAACAGGGGTCACCAAACTTTCTGAAACTGTGATCTACTTCATAGGTACTGTGAAGTCTGAAGGGCTGCCAGTTAGAAAGAGGTTCTTAAATGTTACACTTTCATAGTTACACTTTAATTAGAGGGTAAGATAATAAGAAAGGCTAGCAGACACTTAAAAAAATAGGAAATGTTTAAGTTTCAACATGCAACACTTTATCTCTCCTAATTTACTCAATTGTTTCATTTTCTACATTACAGTAAATAGAAAATCCCCATTTTGCTATTTTACTAGCTACTAACAAACAACTTTTAACTCATCGTAAAACATGTAAAATTTGTAAAATCCACCATGCTTTTTAATTTTTTAAAATTTATTTATATCATATTATTATATATAACATACCACAACCCATACAACAAATCTGCAGCATGTGAAAACATTTCTCCCAATGTGTCAACGAAAATAAACATTTAAAGCTGTGTCAAAACTAAAACTTTATCACGTGCAGCAGTATTCAACTCTACTAACAACTACATCTGTCGTCTGTATTTATCTTTGTGAGTTTCAATCCTGGAAAGTTAATCAGATTTTAGATGGAGCTCATTAGTAATAGAGCTCCTGAGGGCCCGTCACATGGTCCATGAGTGCTACCTGTTGCCCACGGGCACCTTGTTGGTGACCCCAGCTTTAGAAGTACAAAGATAAAAGCCCTTATTTTAAGCAGTGCATCACGCAAGGCATAAGTACCAGATAAGTTCTATTGGCGGGTTCTATTGTGTTAAGGATTGCACCCACATCTTTCAGCTGGAACAAACCCCTATTTATTCAGGGGCCTGACAGGAGCGGTGGAAAGGGAGCCGGCAGAGGTCCTCAGTAAGAGCTTAGTGGAGAAAAAGTGTTGTGCATCTGATATTCACAGATTCCATTTTCTTGCATCAATATCTCACAATAAAAAGGGGTACAAACACTTTGATTGCACCTCTTTGTGTTCAGTTTAACACAGAGAATAAGCTGTTGTCTTCATTAGAATCCGTCTGCTGAGCTCAAATGACGCATTGATGTCAACGAGCTGCAGATCAAGTGTGAAGTGGGCAGGGACCGTCTACAAAGTGCAATATTGAAAGGAAAATGCAACAATAAAATCAATAATCCCACTGTACTTTAATATAATGTTCTGGAAATAATGTGTAAACTGTTTAAGAGGTTGTACTGATTACAGCACAACAGATATTTTAGTGAGAAATGCTTTTGTGAAATCTTAATGAATATTTATTTGTAAATAATTCTGTAATATTAATGATAATTATTATTGTAATGATGCTTTTTATTTAAAATCACCTTTCAGGCCATCCAAGGACACTTAACAATAAAAAACAAGAATAATAAGAAACAGTGCATAATAGTACAGTGATTCATCTGATTTGTGCGTTAGGCTGATATTAACACCTGTCTGTCAAATGTGAGAGTGTGTTCTCCATAGTAAAAAATACATTTCATAACTCTATGTGATAAAACCTAATGAAATGATTTTGAAATATTATTTTTTATTATTTTCTGTTAATCACTAGTATGGCGATTGTGTGATCTGCACCGGACCCTGCCTGAGATATAAACCACTTTTCCACCCATGGAAGTAGGGTCCTAAAACTTTAATGGAAACTTCTTTAATGATTTTTTCTATCAAATATTTATTTGATCTTTGATACTGAATGTTTTGAAAGGCAGATGTGGCATTGCATACAGTGTATGCGAGTAGAATATGTTTTTAATAAATTATCATTTTCGTCATGAAATATTTCACTGGCACCTAAATCACGTTAAATGTGATTATGTCAACTTACTTTTCTACTATTGATTGATTAATCGAAATCAACCTTCCTGCTGTTACACAAATATATACTGCAGTGCATACATTGTCTCATAAACTACAACAAGAAAACATCTTATGGCTGATGATTGTATTATTTATGAGGTTTTAAAGTACACATGTTTTATCGTAATGGCATCAACCATCCAACCCCTTACGTCCAATGTTGATCAATAATTTTAGTGGCACCGAGCCAAATGGTAGCATCAAGTCCTGCTTCGTTTTAGTTTTTAGGTTTTGAAGGACTTACCTGTAAACTGAGCTCACTACACCTCATAATATTCCATTCAAAAATACATTTTTAGTGACATCACTGTCTTTGTTGGTGTCTTCCTGTCAGATTCCAAACAGAACGGGGATGCAAACGTGGCGCTCTCAGAGGAGGAAGGCTGCAGCTTGACCCAGCCGCTGTCCCCCAGTGAGAAGTGGTCCCTGCGCTGCACCCGAGGGAGAGACAAAAATAAGAAAGAGAGCACCCGCTTCCTCCTGACCCCTGGTGACCCCGGCGTCTGTACCGGTAACATATACGCACTCCTCTCTGTCAACAGTCCACACTGAGTCACTATCCTTCACTCAAGCTCATTTTCTATGAAAAAAAATGTTAATTAACCTTAGTAAGTACAACTGTGTATTCTCACATTCAAGAAGGTTGAAATAAACAATAATGGAAATGACTTCAACATCTTCACAATAAACCAGAAAGTATTTTAAAGCTGAAAGAAGACGGTATCAGGGTTTATTTGCATGCTTCATCTTTTAGCTGGTGGGCACATGACATCATGACGAGGGTGCGGGTGAGACGCCAAAAACGGCCTTACTAAACAATAGAGAAGCAAGAAATATTTGATTCTTTTGCACAGAAAGAACTTTAGGCGACACTTTACTTGAAGTTTTATACATAAGGCTGACATTATTATAACATGACACCTGTCATTAGCATGCATAAGGTGTCATAAAGGCTGCCTAACCCTAACCCCGAACCCTACCTAACCCTAACCCCACTAGATCCCTCCACCTAACCCCAAAAAAATGTCAACATAGCTCCAAAGATGTCATCATTTAGCAAAAGGCGTCATAATTTAGTGAATGACACTTAATGACAGCTTAATGACACCTTATTCATGCTAATAACAGCGTATTGTCAGCCTTATGTATAACACTTCAAGTTAAGTGTTACTTAAGTGTATTATTACTATTCTGAATTATGTGACTACATATTTTATGACATTTTATGTCATGAGTAGTAACAATTTTTACTTTTTTAAATAAAGGTTACTTTTTTTAAACTGATTTTGTTGAAATTTTGCTGCATTCAGTGGGTGAGGGGGGTTCATATATAAAATATGTATATACAAATATTTTATCATGATAATTAAAGGGATGGAATTTTTCCTGAAACTTAGGAAAATCAGCGGTGTCCATACTTTTTCTTTTAACCTCCCCTTAACAGAGTTAACAATAAATGCACAATAAGGGACTGTAGAGAGGTAACATGTGCTCGATTGACACATCTATAGGATTCAGATATGAGTGAGGTGAGTATATTTGTTTCCCTATTGTTAATATTAGACAGTGTGGATGGTTCATACATTAATCCATTTCTGCACGTTGTCATTTTTGGATGATGTGCATCTTGGCTGTTATGTGTAAACAAACCCAAGTGAAGGTGTTCTCCTGCTAAACTGCATTTCACTGAGCTGTATTTCACTATCAGGGCTCATTAGCACATCACCGCCAGGGGAAAAAAAAAAAAAAAACACAACAACACATAAAGGAGCACTTACTGCAGCTTGGCTCCTTTGAGAGTATGTTTGTCCATAACAGGGAAATTGTGTTTGAACATGTTTCCTGAAAGCCTTATCAAAGCATGTTGAATTATTCTGGTTGGTGCGTGATAGAATATTTGTCCAAGGACGGAGTAGAGGGGGAAATTTACAAAGCAGCCATCTGCCCTTTTTGTCTCAATGAAAAAGACACACAGAGAAGAATAGTCGCCGGCTTTCATTCATGCAAAGCTTCTAATAATACATTAAAAAATCATGTAGTCAACTCTTGAGATTGTGGTGCAAGATTTATTCTGATGTCAGGCTAAAAAAAAAGAAAATCTGAGAAAAACCAGAGCCCCTGAAAACTGAATCTAGGAGACAGAAAGGATGGCGTTAATTCAATTGTGAGCTCTGCATCTGGTGAGTCTGAACATGATGACTGTGTCTATTACAGAGGAGACATCACACATACACAACACATTTTACTACATTATCTGCAATAAGGCTCAAGTGGACCTCCAGTGTGTATCAACAACATTTTCAATAGTTGAATTCAAAACTCCAGCTAAATAACTGCTTCAGTAATTGCAGCCATTCAGGCTGATAGCAACAAACAGTAGCTCTGCCCATCAGGGACTGGGATGGGTGGTTCCCAGGTTACAGGTTGTAAGGTGTGGGTAATATTTCACCAGGGAGAAAGGGCAGACGGATGCGGCTCTGAAGATGCAGAGATGGCTATCAGTGGCAGGAAATGGGAGCTCTCCCTGCAGCCAGAAGAAAAGGCTACTGGAGTAATCAAAGATGTCACATGGAGCCCCGTGATAGTGTCAGGAAACGCTGTCACTATTTATAAACATAAAAATTGTCCAAATCTCCCTGTGATTACAGCTAGTACATAATGAGTGATGCAGTGTAGCTAAAAGCTAACAGAAGCTCCAATCAGCATCCTTATTCAGTAGTGACCCCTCAGGATTATCACCACTAATAGTTTTTCTTTAAGCATTTTGCACTCCACTACATGTACTTACAAGTGTACACTCTGTGTACTCAAACGGTCCGTCTCATAAAAGTGCATTAAATATGTACTAAATTAATTTTTTTTTTTACTTCCATCACATCAGATTTTTTCAACTACCTCAGACCTATTCATAGATATAACATTTATTATACGTTTCTATGGACTTTTCATTATGAGAACACTAAATATGTAGTATTTCCCAAAATGAGGGCCAAAATTAAATATTTGTGTTGAAAGTATTACAACCGTTATTAATTGCAGAATTCATTTTAATGCGTAATTATATTTGGAAGGAGGACAGTTTTAAAGAACAAAAATTCTCTTGTACACCTTGTATATTTTGCAAGATAAGAAATCCAGGCCTTCACTGAAATTTCCCTAAAATGTACGCGATTGGTAGGGCGTCATTATATGTAAAACATATTTTCCCTTTATTTTGAAGGAGGCTTAGATCTATTAGGTATTATTGAAAAAGCATTATAATATGTCATGATTACAGTATATACGGGGCGACCGTGGCTCAGGTGGTAGAGGGTTGTCTTCTGATCGAGAGGTTGGGGGTTCGATCCCAGTACCTGACTCTGTGTCGAAGTGTCCTTGGGCAAGACACTGAACCCTAAGTTGCTCCCAGTGGTCGACTAGCGCCTTGCATGGCAGTCCTGTCCCACTGGTGTGTGAATGTGAGAGTGATTGGGTGAATGAGCTGATATGTAAAGCGCTTTGGGACTGCTTCAGTGTGGTGATAAAGCGCTATATAAAATCTAGTCCATTTACCATTTACCATATAAAAAAAATATGTGGTTACAATGGGAGTCATAAGGCAAATTTGGTCACGAGGTTACTAAGTGTCAGTATGATGCATATCTCATTTTTTAGACATTTCCAATAAGTAGGACTTTGGAATTAATCTAATAAATATGTAAAAACAAGAGATGTCCCGATACAACTTTTTCACTTCCGATACGACACCGATATTGCATCCTTGCGTATTGGCAGATATCGATCCAATGCGATATCATCACAAATCATACATACTTTATTACTTATTTTGTAGTGTGGAGTGTTAGAAAAGGCTTGATCAAGTTGATGTTCCTCAAACAGAGAACAATAGTCAGCAACTGTAGAGATGAGAAAAACTGACCCATTTATTATTAACCAATTGGTTAACATACCTTTTAACCTTCAACATAATATCTACATTATCTACAATTGAATAAATATACTATAATATATATTGGAGGTGTTAGATGCAGTCCGATAAAATCTGATATTCGTTTTCTGGCTGATATCGGACCGATATCGATATCAATATCGGGACACCTCTAATAAAAACAATTAAAAAAGAAACACCCAAAATGTCACTATTGGTCACAAAGATGCTCCTAGGGTTAAACAACAGTTTCCGGTGAGCTAGATGATAAATCAGTTGCAGTATAAAAACACATTTATTTAATTACATGCTATTTTGGTTGAATTTTGAACAATCTGTATTTTTGCTTCCTCAGAATGAACAAAATACTGTATGAGCGTCTTCATCTGTTCTTCTGCTCGTGTTAATTGTTAATTCAATAGCTTGAGGCCGACATCATTCATCACTGTTTCCAAAAACAGTTTTGCTCCCACTCGATCTGTTCTATAAATCAGTGATTCTCAACCCTTTCAGCCCGCGACCCCCAAAAATAAAGGTGTCAGGGACCAGCAGAGATGTACAGAGTAGTGATATATTCTACTCAAGTAGATGTACTGTTAAAATTGTACTCAAGTACAAGTACAAATACAAGTCATACATAAAATACTCAAGTACAAGTAAAAAGTAGCTCAATTTAATAGTACTCAAAGTAAAAGTTACTTTCACCCCAACATTTATTTTTGGTAATAAATCTTGTCAAGGTTCCCTTGCATACAGTAAACATCTATTATATAAACATAAAAAGTAAGAGAGCAAATCTTGCACAATTGTAACTTAATTGGTACTTTCCACAGAGGCATTTGTATAAAATAAAATGTTTGGCAAAATGTATAATTCATTTTTAAAATAAAGTAAAACCAATAAATAATATTATCAGGCTCTAAGTATACAGTAGCTACATTCATGAACATTTATAAAACTGTGAAAAATAACCGGCATTCATTGCTGTTTTACATTTAATCTGATTGGTCGGTTATGATGTGATGCATTTGATTGTTGTGTGGTCATTTAATTTTTTGTAGTTTCAAAATGTCTGTTGATCCTTTTTAAACAAAAAAAACATATAATTTACTAAGTAACGGTTGGGTGCACAAATGTAACCAATTACTTCTTTTAGAATATTCCTAAGTACAGGTAAAATGACTGTTTGAAAAATATACCCATAAAAGCAACTCAATTACAGCAACGTGTATAATCTGTTACTTTCACCTTTGGAGAACGGGGACCCCCACTGTACCTGAAGGTGGTTGAACACAGACATGAACATTGAAGAATAGTCACATGGAGACAGGGGAATCTATAAGGGGGAATAAAGGGAGAGATTTTTTCGGTTTCCACCCATAAAGTCAGTAAAATTATGGTCCATTGTTCTATGAATCTGTGATAACCACATTTATTTATTTATCTGAATAATGTCCACTGTTATCCAGGAAGTTTAGTATCATTTGTGCCCTAGTATATAGTCATCTTAAAGATGTAAATCCTTGTTTTAATCAGAAATAAAATGATTTTAAAGATGTGGAATAGGTGGTTAAATGGGGTTTAAAAACCACGGAAATGTTTACAGACAGAAAAAGTGGTAAAAAAAGGGTTCAAAGTATGTCACTATTGGAGCAATTAGTTTAAACTGGCAAGTAATGTAGTTAAATTGGAAAAAAACAAGCATGATATATGGTGAAAAGAAGTTAAAAGTGACAGTAATGGGTCAACATATGCAACATTAGGTGGGAAAAGTGTTGAAAAGGGTTTATAAATGCCAAAAATGTCTTGAAAGTTGAAAAAATGTGCAAAAAGGCATTGAAATTTGATGGAGAAGTAGCAGAAAATGGGAGTAATGTAGCAATAATGCATTAAAAGTAGCAAAAATATGACAAGAAAATGTGATGAAAATAGGTTAAAATATGGCAAGTTTGTGTAGTTGAAGAAAAAAGGTAAAAATAAGCAAAAATGGGCTCAAATTGTTCAAAGAATCTTCTTAGTTAATTGAAGGCATCTGGAGACCCCCTCCTAGTGTCTCACAACCCCAAATTCCCCAAAGAACTCATGCTATAAGTCACTATATCGCTGTCTTTCTTCCCCCACAGAGAGCTGCAAAGACATCCTCGCTGCCACTGGAAACTATGCTCAACCAGAGGTCACCACTCTGACCTGACACCCATTGGCTATGAAGCGGAGCGTGATAAACACTTTTTTCAGGTGGTTTCCAACAATGGTTTTCATGGAGTTTCTTCTTCCCTCCTAAATGATCGGAGGACTGGACTATTTTAAATTCTGCATTCATTTGTTTGTCTTCTTTTCATAGCTCTAAAGGCTTGTGGTAAAGCATATTTGCAACTTATAATCATGTATTCTAACATGTTACAGGTTTGCATGGATTGCATGATCAAGCATCTTCTGAACGAATGGAAAAAACTTCCCTTTATTTACATTTTGGACTACATTTCTGATCTGAGTTGATAAACATAATGTTATGATTGGGAAGCTCAAGGTTTCTTCATTAAGACACATGTTCAAACACTAAAGTAAAGTTTTGAATTAGCGATCATTAAATTTGCACAACCCAGATGGATGTTAATGATTGGTGTTGGGGTAACACATACTGTAGTACAGTGGTTCCCAATCTTTTTGGTCTCGTGTACCCCCTTTGCATTTTGATCAAATCATGTGTACCTCCTCTTCACATCATAAGCACCCTCTTCATAATTTCATATGCTTTTTCATTTATGGAACAGTCCTAAACCCCTAACTGTATCTCATTGGTTCACAACATTGGTTCCCTTAGGCTTAATCTATAAATTTAAAACAATGAGTGGAATTTACAAAAAAACCCAAATACAATGTAACTTTTATGTGATTACTAACAGGAAGTAAATACAGTCTCCTATGTAAAATGTAGCTAATTATTGTCTCTTATAGTCAGAAATGTGTTAATACTGCCTCTACAGCATTGAATAATCCTGTTTTAGTATTTTATTAAGCAATAGTACTGTTAGTTTGTTGTGAATTTGTACAAAAAATAGCCTCAAAAGGAACCAGGATCATCAACACCAATTACTTTAAAATGATTAAATCTTTCCGAGTACCCCCTGCAATGTGCTCCTGTACCCCTAGGGGTACACGTACCCCTGTTTGGGAACCACTGCTGTAGTAGTTGTGTGTGTCGCAGAGCTCCGGGTGGTCACACACCGCCACGTTTATTTTCTCCACTACGCTAAAATGGGTGAAAAGACCGTTGTCCGCGTTGACTAAGGAATCCGCGCGAAACATTCTCTGCAGGATAATATTTTCCACTCAATCAAATGACGAATGTCACGGAAAATGGGAGCGTGCGTGCCGCGGCCAACGCTCAACGGGAGAAGAATTTTCCTCTACCACGTCTATCCCACTGAATTTATATATAATCTGGCCTCATTCTGTGTGAACGCAGCATAAGACCTCACTCTACTTTCAATGTTTACTTTCTACTCCGTTACCCGCTGGGTCTTTTCTATGGAAGCCCGTTTCCGCCACAAAAAAAAAAAAAAATCACCAAGGAAAGTCATAATTATGGGAAACAAAGTCATAATTATGAGTTAGTAAAGTCATAATTATGAGATAGAAAGTCATAATTATGAGAAAAAAGTCATAATTATGAGATACTTAAACACATTTATAGTAGCTTTTTCATGTGGTGAGCTGACGCTGATAAGACTATCAAAGACTACTTTAGACGGGGCTTTACAAATGATGAAATACTTTGTTTGCTTGCACATTCACATAGAAATATGCTGAGTAAACGCAACCTTGAAAAGATACTAAGCAAAGAGAGACTCTGGCGTCAAAAGGATAAAGCTGATGTGGCTGAAGTAGCATGGTTTATTGAACAACAAATGGAGATTCCTGGTCAGTACCATGGGTACAGATGGATTTACCAAAACATTTTCTTTCTCATAATTATGACTTTGTTTCCCATAATTTTTCCATACTTTTCCCCCCTCGCCGCAATTCCAGAATTGTGACGATTATTGCATTTTGATGATAAATGTGCCCTGGTCATTCATACAGCAGTCACATTGCAAATATCAGATACGTATCAGATTTAGGACCACTTATAGAAAGTAGCCTGGGTCGGATTTAAAAAAAAAAATGCAATTTGTGTTGTTCAAACTGTGTTTAACAGATCAGATGCAGTTTGCATATGGGCAAAAAAAATTAGATATGGGTCACATTTTCCTGCTGGAACAATATGTCCCTCTAATCCTATTGTGACCCAACACACATTACAGCAGATATGAGACTAGATGGTTGGATAAAGAAATTCTATCACAACAAAGTTATTGGTTAACTTATTTAAACTCATGAAGCTGTAAATAAACAAAGATACAGAGTGTTGTTTCAATGCACTTGCAATCTGGCCCTTTTGCCTATACAATTTATGTATATGATTTGTTTTTTTAGTGAAATAATTCAAATTTAAATTAATTCATTAAAAAATCTTGCAAAATTACAAACATTTGCTTTCCTTTCCTGATTTGAGACGCGTTGAACAAATTGATTTCCATGATGTTCTTCTACATGTTCCACTTTTCTATATGTTTCAAATTCTCTTCTCAGCTATAGCATTTACATTTTTTTTTAAAAAAACATATAAGTTTCTGAAACTCTATAAGTAAATAAAACACTAGTAAATTAAAGAGCGTTATCGTAATTTCCAAGTAATGTTGATGTAATCAAATAAAAAATGGGTTTTATTTGTAATATGAATGTCAAACACTTGCGATAGCCGTTTTATTCTGTTCGCACAGCTTGGATTCATGATAAAGCAGCCCTGTCACTTTAATCAGATAAAATACAAATCTAAGTGATTCATGTTTTAATTTCCTTTGATTCTTATTGTTACATCTGATCAAAGCTAAACACTTGTAGAATAGTTAATGTATGGAAATTTGGGATTTACGCATATTTTTAAGCATTTCTTTTAAAGGTCATTTATGTGTTTTCAGTGATTGTTTGTTGTTGGTGACATTTACTAGTAATTGGAGCTCAAGCCACTTTTTTTAGTTATTTAAATTCAAGTCTTTTAAACTTGTCGAAGTGCTTGTAATGAACATAGGGATGACTTTGGTTTGACTTTGGTCGCCAGATGTTGCAGCTCTGCTTTGTGATAGAAGCCACACTGAAGCACACAAACATTCTGCGCAGACACTTGAATGAAGCTCACAGGCTGTTTTGTAAATCCTTGTACAATAGGAGTTTCACAAAAGAAGGAAATCAATGGAGAACCATTGTCATTGTTTTCCATTAGCCATATATACAATGGATGCATTATTACTGGTTGAGACCGGACCAAATGTAGTCTGTATTAGATACATGGCAGATTTTCAATATATTGGTTAAAAAAACACAAAAAAACAGCATTCTGTGCAACGCCATCAGTTCCACTTGTGCCTCATGTGGAGTAATGGAGTGTGTGCAGTAATCAGATTTGTTTCTTAACACTTCTGTCTGTCTTGGGATTTATAGAATCCTCTCTGAAGGTTTTCATAGAAGCAAGAGCAGCAGAAGTGTATGATATTTAACATGATCCTCATGGTGGACAATAGTGGCCTTATGTTTAATAAACCAAGAGGAAACTCATTCTGTTTAGGATTTGTGTTCATGAATGTGTAGAAGCACAGCTTTCTATTTGTAGCACAGTGCAACTTTGTGTCTGTTTCTCTTCTGTAAAAAAAACAAAAACAACCTCTCTGTACACATTATAAAGTCCATTTAAAACAAAAGATGGCAGATGGACATTTTGTTAGTTCACCTTTGCAGAGACGCGTCATGTTTTTCTTGTTTTCATACACAGTAGATGTGAGAGAGAAGCACACAGCAAGTTGTTTCATAGTTGCTGATTATGGATTGTAAACGTTACTGTTATTTTAACACAAACTGTTCTAAAATGTGTGTGTGTGTGCATTTGTTTAATGTGGCAGGGGTGGACTGGCCATCTGGCATATATTGTCCCAGTGGGCCACCAACCCGAAATGGGACGGTCGAGTCCGCTACATGTTTTTTTTTTTAGTTTGTGTTTTTTTTATGTGGCACACAATAGTGAAAAAGGGCAAAACATGGCAAATAAATAGTGAAAAAGGGCAAAAATGTGGAACAAAAAGAGGTCAAATGGAGGGAAAAAGGAATTTATTGGGCCAAAGTTAACTTATTTGGATGAAAAGTGGCCTAAAAAATTTAAGAAAGGACAAAAATTGGATAAAAGTGTCAAAAAGAAGTTGCAAAAATGGACAAAAAATAGGGAAAAAGGGATTTTTATTGGCAAAAGGTAGCTAATTCTAAAAAAAGTCTCAGAACTTTTGAAAGGGGCAAAAATAGGACAAAGGAAGTTGCAAAAAAGGCCAAAGGAAATAGGTAAAAAGGGGTTAAAAGGTTTCGCCTTTTAAGGTTTTCTGGGGGAATAATAATTATAATTAAGACATCAAAAGCCACATGTTGGTGTCGCTGATCATGTAGTGGGTTGGTCTGGACACAAAATGCCAGGGCTGAATTTTCGTCCCAGTCCACCCCTGAATGTAGGCATGTTTTTCTATGCATAAATGCAAATAAAGTCCATTTCTCCTCCTGGTGTTCAAGATAAATTGACCCTTTGTTTGATTTTCGTTTGCCATTCACTGCTGGATTTAAGTCTAGTGCACAGTGTGCTGCTACTTTGTCTTCTGTCATGTAAAGGCTATTTATAGATCAACCAGCAGACTACACCTACACGTGTCGTGCATGG
This sequence comes from Gouania willdenowi, assembly GCF_900634775.1. NCBI lineage: Eukaryota > Metazoa > Chordata > Actinopteri > Blenniiformes > Gobiesocidae > Gouania > Gouania willdenowi. The sequence continues at coordinate 31,506,444 of NC_041050.1, read as the reverse complement.
TCTGCTGGTTCTCACCAAGCCCTCTCAAAGTGGTGTAACGACAGTCACAAGCTGTGCTGCAGACTCCCCTGTGCCGCACGTGGTTATATATCGGAGGTGTGGATGACACATGGAGCACGTCTCCATGGAGACTTGTTATGACAGGCAACGCTAATTACAGCCTGCATGTCTTCATCTTCCTCTCCTTCGGTTTCTCAGTCTCAATCCGTCTCACACACACACGCACACACACACACACACACACACACACACACACACACACACACACACACACACCACACACACACCACACACACACACACACAGTGCAGCTTTATGATGACTATTTGGCGTTGCCAATGAAAATATATAATTTGATGAGCTGGGATGTTTTATGTTGTGGTAATGGAGGGAGGAGAGAGTGGGTCTAATCCATTATTAGCAATTGAATTAAAATGGCATCATGGGCTGCAGCACAATAGGCCACTTTCAATATTGAAGACCCTGAGGTACCCTATGACTGGGATGAAACAGATGATGGAGAGTATAAGCATGTACAGAGAAAACATGCACGCCTCCTCTCACACTAACAAGTTATATGAGCGTCGTGTGCGCCCTGAAAGAAATACACCCAAATTATTATTTTTTCCAGGGTTTTAATATTAATCCACGTATCGGCTGCTTTCCAAGAAATTCACTATCTCAAACTGGTAATATACAATATAAATATTGATTTTTTTTTAAAAACTCAATAAGTCAATAAGTAAAGACAATTCTAGCTTCAATTTGCCTAATGAAAAATGCTACACAGGCACATGTATTACAGTAACAAACAGCTGCACAATTTGTGCCTCTTTTGGATTTTCCTCCTATATAAGGGACAGCACGTGTGAGTGAGTTCTGCAGTGTGGCAGGGTTAGGGAAAAGTCTGGGTTTTGACGCACTCAGTGACTGTGCTTTTCATGCTGTTCTGAAAAGTAGCAACTCCAAAAATTTGTATTTTAATACAAAATAAGCTATACAATAAAAATACATCAATATAGGTAATATTGTAATTTTCTGTATCGCCAACATGGAAAACTGGAAATATCTTGAATCTTGATATCACCTCTGTCTTCATATCAAATTTCATTAAAATCATTTTATGGTCTTTTTGTAAAACTGTAATCAGGCTGCTGTTAGCCCGCTATGCTACTGTCCATCAGCTCCAACTTACAGAAACCAGTTTATATAAATTATTGTCTGTCCAGAGTGCAATCAGACATGAACAAACTTAATGTGGTGGTTTAGGACTACATCATAGTAGTTAACATATTAATTTCAGAATCTAATGTTTACGCTCACAGCTAAGTGGGAATATTTTATACGAAAAGATTCGCAATTTACATGTATTCACAACTGCGTGTTTGGAAGGGTTTTTGATAAAATTTCACGATTTACCAGTTTATTTATTTATTTATTTATTTCAGGGAGACAGTATTTTATGTCTGCAATGATTTATTGAATTAATATTACCATCCTGATCGAAAATTATTCTGAATACCTAATTTGAGAAGCTGTACATTATTAAGGCTGCAGTGGTGTAGTGACGTACACGGGCCAATACCATGTAAGACAATCACAGTCTCACACATAAATTTACCCCCACGGCCAAATTAGAGACTCCTTCGCGCCACAAAACAATGTTTTTTAAACTTTTACATCAGACAAGAAAAAGTCTATTTTTAACCATTCATTTTCCATACTTCCATACTCCTCTGGGACTGAAACGCTTTGATCCTTATCATTTATTGGTTATTTGTAAAGCAAATAACCTCTGTTTATTGCTTTACAAATAAACACACTAACGTAATTGTGTGTAAAAAGAAATACATTAAAAAAAAAAAAATCATCTCCCAATAATCCTATTACCAGACTATACCTCACCTGTTCAACACTCTTACTCAAAGTCAAGCCACTATTTATTTCTATAGGTACTAAAGGTAATTGTCACCATAGAAATAACGCCCCAATTAATTCCACATTGTGCTCAGTGGAGGTAACTCCATATGCTTCAGTTTGACCGAAGAGCATATTTTGATGACTCTATCAACACAAAGCAGCCTTAAGGCTTGTAGTGGATGGTTAGCCCACACCTGAATATCTCCATTAGTTTGACAGCATCACTCACCCAGGGCCTCAGAAGAGTGATGACTGACAGATGTGCTGTGTGCGTGTGTGTGCGTGTGTGTGTGTGTGTGTGTGTGTGTGTGTGTGAGCTCAGTAGAGCAGACGGAGAGGGAAAGAAAGCTGTCAAGGCCTGTTCTGTCAATCCTGATCACTGTCTTTTATTGTTTCCCCCTGTCTGGTGTTTCATTTTCTCCCTCTTCTCCGCTGAAGGTTGTCATGACGATATTGAACACGGTTTCCATGGAGAGTGGCTCAGCCGGAGTCATTGCTCCATTTGATGATCTCTTGTGATTCTGTGAAGAGGGAGCTTTGCCTCTGCTGGTTGGATGATAAAGTTTTTCTCATTTTACGTAGTACGTGATTCAGATTGAGATATAATGTAATTATTATTATATTATAACATCATATATATATATTTACATAATAAACTTGAAGTTTTATACATAATTACACTGTCATTATTATGACATGACACCTGACATTACCTCTAACATTAATAAGGTGTCATTAAGCATCATTAGTTACCTTAACCCCTAACCAGGGTTGGGGTCAATTACATTTTTCAGTTACAGTTACATTTTCAACTACCCATGTTCACACATATTACAATTCAATTATAATTCTAGTGAGCAGCATTTTTTCCAATTACAATTACATTAAAATCATTTTTTATCCTCGGAAAGTCAATAACAATTACACGCTTAAGTGCTTAAATTAAAATTACAATTAATCACAGTAACTGAACCTGAAATAACTAACCTAATAAAAGTTAACCTTCCTCTTGTGTTAGCTTTCTGTTAGCAACTCTTATGATAACAGGTCCTAAATCAGCTGTAAAGTACACTAAAAACAAATATCTATCATCTATCATATCTATTGTTTACCTTGTTAGGCTTCCTAATCAATGAAAATATAGGTTTTAATATTTTTGAGTGTTTGTCTGAGCCTTTTTTCTGTCAATATATCTCTCAATTTCAATGTTTTTCAATTGTAAAATGTGAAAGCTTGATATGAAACACATTTTGATAATTGTTAACGTGTAGAACTGTACATAAACTGTAACATGGTTCCCCAGTATTGCAGTGAATTATAATTGACAATTTTGTATAGAATTTTCATGGAAATTACAGTTACAAAGTCAATTATCTAAACTCAATTACAATTTAATTACGATTATGACAGCAACAGATTTTTAAAATTGCAGTTACAATTATAATTATGCCATAATTGTAATTAATTGTCTTTTTAAAAAAAAATTGTAATAAATTATCAATTACGCAATTACAACTATAATTGACGTTAACTCTGCCCCTAACCTTAATCATAACCCCTAACCAGTGACGTGCAGTCAGGGTAGGCAAGGTAGGCAGTGCCTACCCAAGGGTGAATTGATATTTTGATTATTTGTTTTAATTATAATATAATCATAAATTATTTATTTTTCCATTTCCAATAGCCAACAGTACCTATAAGTTTGAAAGTGTGCTTTTCATAACCCAAATGACTAAACAGAGCTATTTCCTGATACGGCAGAGACGCTGCACAGTCTCACTCTGCTGTAGGCAGGAGGAGGCCACACCCACTCCCAAAAGCACATTGCTGCTCTGCCTCTGTTTCCATAGTGTGTATCTATGTGTTTGCGCAGTGAGTTCCCTAAGATGAAAACCATTTAGGTAAAAAGGCAGCTCTCTACGGTGCCTTTGGAAGTAACCGCGCTATGCTAAATGCTATACGTACGTTTACAGTGCATTGGTGAATTGATACAGCGTGGTCGCTGCTGCTACGTTCTCTAGCTAGTGGGCCCTAGC